>NC_059354.1:17607500-18207500 GCF_019703515.2 Myxocyprinus asiaticus | reverse complement strand
TAGGGGAGTGACACTTCCCACACTTTCCTTAGACCAGACAATAGAGGAAGAGTGCTATTAGCAATGAGAGATGTTGACACTTAGTGGTATGAACGTTACAACTGGGATGTTTGGCTGATCTGCATAAAGTATGGCCTGGAGACAGTGATTAAATGTACCGACAGGTTGTAATTTACACACAATATGAATCATACTTGTCGATGAATTTTCACTATGGTAATTGGAAAAGACTGGAAGCTTTTGTGGACTAGTCTTATATCGATGGATATATTAATGGAATGACTTTTGGAACAATTGTCCAGAAACACGAGAAATATAGCAGAAAATGTGTATACTTTGTAATCAGACATTTTTGCTCCTCCAAGAGTACTACAAACATAACTCTGGAAACAAAGTGGAAAAGTTCTGCTTCTGGATATCCAGCTTACTTGCTACAAAGTTTCTGAAACAAAACACTGAAGGGGGAATTCACTAAGAATGAATTGCGCCCGGTAAAAGCAGCAGTTATTTGCATGCGATTTGCACACCCGATTTACTAAAGGGGTTATGCAGATCATGCAACAGCGCAAATGTGGGCAAAATATCGCTGCTGAATGCAATTTGCATGCAGAATTTCGATCTTGTGGGATAATTCTGAGTGCTATGTAGCAGAGGATGCAGCAAACCACCGTTATCTGACACACTTTGGCAGGACTGAACAGTATCACTCCACTACTGTAATCCAGACACCTGAATCCTGAAGTGCCCTTGACTACACCACTCATCTGGATATGCCAGGTTATAACGCTCTTCTCCATCATTTAATCATTATTTGATGAATTACTGCTGATATGATCAATAGAAAATGTACACAAACATCTTTTTTTAATTTTTTTATCCATTTTATTTTTATTTCAAGTTTTTACTTTACCACCTGCTTTCATCTGGTGGTAATAGCACAATGTAAATTGTGCGAGGCAATTTTTGTGAATGAAGCGCAATCTATAATGGAAAGGAGGCGTGTTTGCACAGAAAAGAATGACAATGACTTAATTTAAATACTCAAGATGCAGCGCAATTTCAGCGCTGACTGCACCAGCAGTGGGTGATTAGTGAATAAGATGCAGGGTTTTGTGCTGTAATACCATGTACAAAAGTGGCACAACTGTTTAGTGAATTTAACCCTGAATATCTTTAAAAGGTTTGATGCCATAAACCTCGCAATCGTAGGAAAATCCAGTCATTTTCAAAAAGCAATCATTGTATCAACACGGTGCCTTGTAAATACGACTTTGTTTCCAGACAAACTGGTAAAAAAAAGCAAGTTAAGTAAAGGCAGCCAATCAGATCAGAGCTTGCCAGATCGAAAAAGTGATTTCCAGTTTTGCATGCAATATGCATAATCTGTGGACTGAGTCAAGTGGATGTTCTGTGAGGACAAACAGGCTTTTCCGCGGGGGAAAAGCCAAGTACTGAACTGAAGTGCATAAATTAAATAAACAAGGCTCTGAAATGAAGCATTTAGTAAACAGCTGTGGTTTAATCCAGTTAGATTGCCAGTGAAATAAAGCTGGAGTCCACCTTAAGAACAAAATTATGCCACAAGCATGGAGCATACAGCCTCCATGGTAGAAAGGTCCTAACATAAAGAAGAGGTGGGACAGGGGTATTTCTTATGTGGCTCTGCTCAGCTGTAGCTTTCCACAAAGACAGCACAGCTGTTTAGCTATAATTGGCCTTTTTTAATAAGAGATCAGTCCTCATCTGACAAAACACAAAGAGGAACTTTTTCTAGCACTGAAACAGCTCACATCTCCATCAGAAAGTTGAGGTGAAATACACAGTACTGTCAACAGTCATCATTAGCATCTCAAAAGCCTTTAATGGGCCTGATAACACTATACTGTATCACATTTAACTTCATCTCCTGGAGAACACAAACTGTACAACAGCTGTTGAAGTTATATCAGAGTCAGATTATTGCCATCTTGCACCAATTCCTTTTAATGTGGAAACATTAAATGTTTACTAGTGCACAAATGTCTCAAAAAACAAATTAAAGTACAATTTATTTTTGACACCTGGGTATCTTAACTCCTAATCCTCTACAAGAGAAGTTCAGCATTTTCAAAATAGTTGAGCTTTTCCAGTAACCAGCTACTTTTTCCAACCAGTAGCAGTGCTGTGTGAAAAAACACTACATCACTGTTTTTAATGTCACACCGCTTTACAGCAAAAAAGATCTGGGGAAATAATCATAAGTGCTCTCCTGAACTGCCTTCAGTCTCGTACCGTACATACTGTAGCATTGGAAAGTCAGATTCATTAAAGTGAACTGGTTTGTTTTCTAGTTTTAAGTTGCATAAATGTATGTGTTTGTGATAATTATTGACTCTAGTACCCTCATTTATTCGAATTCCTTAAAGTGCCAAAAAAAATGCCTCTGTCTGAATCACAAATTATATCGTTGGATTATATCAGCTCAGCCATTTCACAAGAATACAGAGAGACTCAATTAGGGTAATATTCTTAAGCATAGTCACAGTCTTGAACAAAGGACACGTTCCTTCTCATTGAACAGATCATGTAAATGTTTGGGGCTCAGCTCTAGTTTTAACTGATGACTGTATTCCACAGCATGTCACAGACATCCCTCCATGATGTCTTAATAGAAGGGGAATAACTCTAAAATAGGAAACTAAGGGCTCCAGACTGCAACTAAAATGGTCGCAAATGCAACCAAAAATAACTGATTGTGACAATAATTTAAAATGTAGTCGCCCCTGGCGACATTCGGGTTGTGTGCGTTCATATGTGGTTTCGTCAGATATCATCTTGTGAGTTATTGAATACATCTTTAGAGCACGCACCACCAATCTGTCTCGCACCACTTTTCACCCATTCTGTTATGATGAGCTCACTGCACCACACAACAACAAACCCAGCGCGAGAGAGTCGTCAACAAATGACTCTTTTGAACCGGGTCTTTTTCATGAATCACCCGAAAAGAACTGAGGGTGTGAACTCAGGAGCTCAGGTTAGCAGTGTGAATCAGAGTCACTTTCTCAGCGAAACACAGGTTTTTGTTGGTGTACTCAAAGTACTATAATCCCTGTGTAATTTAATGTCCTGCAAGCTTGGCCACACCCAGCACATCTTCTGTTATTAGCCTGTGTTTACGGCCCACTGCTCCCCCCTGTGAAGTGGCCTACTCAGAGGTCCTTCTCTTGTGAACAGATTACAGCAAACGGACTGACTCTGTTAATCAGAGCCTTTAAAGCCTGTCCGCTACACCCGTCTGCTCTCAGTGCCCTGGGGCATAATAATGCTGCACTGTCACCAGAAAGACAGGAAGGATAAGGTGGTACGGATATTATGAAAAGGTGGGTCTATCAGGCTAATACAGTATATTGGCCCCATGTGGGTGATAGTTGTAATGTACATATGCCTTATTATGCAAAAACATTCACACTTTCTTCTTAAACTGGAGTAGTGTTCCTCCAAGACATTTAGCATGCTTCATATTGGGTGTTACAGATCCCCCATTTTTTATGTCCCTCTCACAGGTACAAAGCAGAGGGAAGTGGTCTCATATGCTCAATAAAGGTGGAGGAAATGTAATTTGTCAAAATGTACTGTAATGTGCTTTCAAACATCCTGTTTTTAATAGTGATGTGTGTAATTTCTGCACCACTAGAGGCACCAAACAGAACTTTAAAATCTTCAAACAGGTTTCGGTTGACAAACAGATAGTCCTGCCAAAAAACGTATGCCATTGGTTGAGCCAGGCTATGGCTGTTCACGATTCTTAAAAAACAAGAGCAATATTTTGATATCACCACAGAGCCACAGTGTTTACAGTGTCTTACTTATAGTTATTTCTGCATATTAAGCTACAATAGCAGAACATATTGTAACAGCATAAAAATGAGTTATTCACAACCAGTTGAAAATTAAATTGTGTCTACTTCAAAAGGAACATACAAAGAAAATAACAGACTGCAATCAGAGTCTGGTTTTGCAAAAGGAAAGTCAAGATCACATAAATTATCCCCTTGAGGTTAAATTTCTAAATTGCCATAATGACTATTCTGACAACATGACCACACGGGAAGTTGGCATGTTGTTTCTCAATGTTTCGGGGCGGTACACTAGGATCGACATATTATGACAACTTATTGACAAGCGCCATCTCCTGTCAGACATTTTTGCATTGGCTCCAGCATGTTCACCTTCCCTTTGGCGTGACTGGAAGAGTGTGGCATCAGCAGCATTGGAGACCTGGGTTTGGATCCCGCTTTGAAACCAGAAAGTAATTGCGTTTGCATAATTAGTGACGAGTGCAATTCGGAGATTACATTTTTCCCTTTAACATTACATTTTTACTCCACTGATGGTGAGGTTTAAGTTTGGGGTTTGGGTTGGGGGTACAGTTTATTAAATATGCATTCCTCTTCACTCGCTTCACGTGCCCATTTGCCCAACAACACTTACCACTTTAGCCACTGGGGGCAGTGTTTCACATTTCAATAAGCACAGGCCGATTTTAGCTTAAGAAAACTCAACCTACTATTTCTGAGTTCACTGAGATCCATCTGATTCTGAAACGATGGTACAAGGTTCAAATCTGAACCCCATCCGCAACACATACTGTAACTACAGTACAGTATGTACCCTGCACTCTGACACCAGTTTAGCTGGGATATGTGAAAAAAAGAATTTCACTGTATATGTGCAAATGTATAATGTGTGATAAATAAATATAATTATAAAAAAATAATAATTATAATTACAGGAAACTTTAAGATGGAAACCACAAGAGTAAACATATCTCCACTTATCACCAACAAAAGCACTGTCCAATAACAATTATCTCAACCAGACACCCTTCAATAGTCCTCAAGCTGCTTGACTTGTACACTGGCACAAGCTGGCAACTTACACATAATTTGCCTCTTAGGCAAAACAAAAGCCTTGCTTCAATAGCTCAATTTGGCATTGATGGCCGGGATCCACAGCCGCTTTACCACAGCAGGGGGGCAGGAGCAGTGACAGATGGAGACACAACTGACTGACTACAGAGGTACAGTAATAAGAAATGAAGAGGGGAAGGGGTGAAGTCCACACAGGCCTCAGAGAAAGACAGTATTCAGATGACAGAGGAAGCAGTATTTACACTCACAGTGTGCCCATTATAGGACATTGTAAAGAGAGGCTCCAAAATTGTTATACATTTAGGTGAAAAATGGCTCAAAAAATGATTTTACTAAAACAAAAACGATTTAGAAGTATAGTCATTTAAATGTACAAAACAAAGAATTCCCTGTTGGAAAAAGCTGAGTCAAACTGGTTTGTTATGATGGTTTAATGAGGTTTTAGGTACTTTTGAGCTGATCAAGCTAAACCAGCTTAGTACAATTTAGGCCAGACTACGAGACCAGTTAGACCAGCTTAATCCAGCAATTTTGCCACTCAAAATGTGGTGTTTAACATGAACGTAAAGCTCCCTGTCATTCCAAACCATTCTAGAGCTTTGATCGCAACGGGAATTACTTTATTCAGTAACTCATGCACAATTGCTGCATTATTCCACTCAAAAAACATATAAAGAGAGTTGAGTTCTTGCTGACTCATGTTTAAGAAAAGGGCAGCCTGGCCATGACCATAGTGATTTACTGAGATTTTCCTCAAGGATTACATGGATTTCATCATGTTACCATTTTCCTACCAATGTTCTGACCATAAGAAATAAGGGAGGCTGAGTCTGTCCAAAATACAAGCAGATACACTTTCAAGTTAAGCAAAAAGTGACGTTCAGTTTGAAATATTTTCTGTGCCTGCAATGATATCTCCTTTCCAACTGTTAAAAGAGGCAAATATTTCAAAGCATTAGCAAACTGAATACCATAAGCATTGTTGCTTAAACATTATTCATAATTAACAAGAAAATAAGCAAGCTGCTGCAACAGATTGGCCAATACACAAGACAATAAGGCACAAAGAGTTTTTGGATTGGGATGAATCCATCTGGATTTGTGTCCAGATGCATTTTATAACTCAACAATCATGTAAAAAATAAATAGAACTGATCTCAAATGAGAATAATTGGGCAAATCCTGTCAATATCTACACACAGAACACTGTACCTAAAAGACATGCTTTAATAAATGACTCCTGAGAATAAGTGAGCCTTTCAGACTGCTGCTAATGTCCTGCTCACATTGAACGGGATTAAAATGACCTTGTGGGATTGCTGCTGTACTCGTGTAGCCCCACTCCTACTCAACACTGGCTCAACAACAGCAATCCGGTTTGAACTAATATAACTCCTGTACGTGTGAGAGAGGACAATCCATCATTCTTCACACCAACCTGCAGCATGATGAAATCATTTAGCCTAATCCTGTGACTGATTAGAATCATAATAAGAGATTATAACAATACACAAGACGTACACAAGCTGCAACCAGACCCCTGAAGTCTTCGAAGAGCCATTTTATTGATGCAAAAATATTGGAATGATGACAGAACAACTGAAAACCAATATTCCCAATATATGAATTCTTCTCAGAAAAGATGGACCATGAAAGATTCCACATTCAATTATGCATAAACTCTGCAGGGCATAACAACAAGCATTTTTGTTTCTACTGGCCTGGGCTGCATTTCCCAAAATCATCGCAAGCTTAAGTTGATCATAGAGATCATTGGGCACCAATGGTTTCCACGATCTATTTAGCTTACGATGCTTTTGGGAAATGCAGCCCTGGTCTGACCAAACAAAATTGTTTGTGCTCTGACAAACAAAACAGGCGTAGCAGGGAACAGGAACACCAAAATCTGTTTTATTGTTTTGTTTTTCCCACCAAGCACACCCAAAAGAGTAAAAAGGAAAAGCTGATTTCAGCTGCCATTATCATCTCAACACTGTGAGAGGTTGCCTGAGGAAGTCAAAGACAGACATTAATGTGTTGAAAAGCATTTAGTTACTGTTAGCTGACTCAGAAACAGTTGTACATATCTACACTGTAGCTAACCGAGAAGATACATTTTTTATAATAAGTTAATGCTATGATATGGGACTACAATATTCTAACTGACAACAGTGCTTTGTCAACTGATTTTGCTTCAGGGCCCAGATTTGTATTGGGCATCATGTGGCAACCCAAAATTGTGGATGGCACAAACCGTGCTTATCCTTGTTGCAAGTGAACCCATATGAAATGCAGTCTGAGTTGTATTTTCTTTTACCTTGCAAAGTTTTGTTCACTGTTTTTGAGGATAAGGGGACATCAAACAGCCTGTCTATGTTGGCATCTGCATAATTTGGCTAGTTTGTACCAAGTGAGAGATTAATTTTCATTAAAATACAATAGAGTTTGATTGGACACACAGCCTTTGACGTCAGTGCCAAAAGATATGGTAAGTATAACCCCATAGAATGAACGTTACTATAACTACATGTTTGCAAAATTAGTTTTACGTGCCACGTTCTACATTTCGCTGCAGTTTCCTGGTGATTTAAAGGGAATATTCACACAAAAATCATTTTCTCACCCTCTTAAATTCCCAGATGTGAATGACTTTCTTACTTCACCACAACACATTTGAAGAAAAATATAAAAAATATCTCAGCTCAGCAGGTCCTTAAAATGCAAGTGGATGGTGATTAGACCTTTGAAGCTCCAAAAGAACAGATAGTCAGCATAAACATCATCCAAACAACTTCAGCGGTTAAATTAATGTCTTATAAAGAGAAACGATTGCTATTGGTATGAAAAAGTAAAAAGTAAAATATTTAAATACTTTTTAACTAACGCATTCCTTCCGGTTAGCAACAAAATGTACGTGTGACTAGGGGTGGGCGATATGACCAAAATCTTATATCACAATATTACAAATTTTACATCATGATAACGATATATTTTTTATATATTTACATATATATTTATTTATTTTTTTAAATCAATAAAAATGTATTTATTAATTAAATAAATATATTGTAATGCCTTTTTTATTTTATTTTATTTTATTATTTTTTATCCAGTAATTGAATTAAATACTCATTAATAATTTTTTCTTTATTTGGAACTTGACAAACATAGTCAGAGTTTAAAAAAATGAATTGGAGGTATTCAAAAAGCAGTAATCAACCTTACCACAATGCTAAATTTCACATTTGAGTCTGATGTTGCTGACTAGTATTATTATTATAATAAATCTCAATAATAATCCTCAATAATCTTGACATCTTCTGAAAGCAATGCAACAAAGGAAATAATTCATCTTATTCATGAGTAAAAAATATCCTTCCTATCCTTGATAAAAAAAAAACAAATAAACACTTCATTTAGCTCTTTTAAATCATCTCTGTAGACAATATTTGAATATTTGAAAGCAAAGCCAGTTTGTTTAACTGAATTTTATTAAGGGTGATGATGTGTAGTTTAAAAAATCTGCATGACAGATGAAATCATTTTTGCCGCATGACATTGTTGCTGTTTTTCCTCGTCAGTGTTGTTTAGGGATGGGCGGATCGATCCTAAAGTATCGATACTTCCGATACTGATGTTGTATCAAAAATATCGATCCTCACACAAAAATATAAAAATGTTTTTTTTTGTTTTTTTTTAACTAGGAATATAATCCTTTGGCTACCATGAACATGAACAATAAGCTTCAATGTGAAATAAAAGGATTAGGCTATATTAGCAAATATTTGAGCAGGATGTGAACTATTTCTTCTTCCGCTCATCTTAACATGCATTCTGAAAGACACAAGCAGATAAGCGCTTGCGCCATCACAAGGCTCGTTAAGACAAGAGGGATCAGTGCCTTGTAGTGGTAATGATAGAAAATCAGAGAAACAGATTCTGGAGTAAATTCACACTAAAATAATAACATATATAAAGGTGACATTTCTTATAATGAGTTTGTGGGTAATTGTTGTTAATAAATAATTAAATAAAATAGTTAACCATGGTTTTACCAAAGTAATATTGTAGTAACCATGGTTTTTATTTCTCTCTCTCTCTTATTTTATTTTTTTTTGTATTTTTTTTTTTTGGTCTGAAACCATGGTTTTACTACAGTAATATTGTAGTAGTAACCATGTTTAATTGTGTGGTATAACTATGGTTTAACTAAATACCGGTAACCATGGTTTATTGTGTGGTAACTATGGTTTAACTAAATACCATGGTTAAACTACAGTTACTATAGTGAAACCATGGTTAATTCTGGTAAGGTTAAGCAAAACAGAAGTCTAATAATTTTCTGTTTATGCTATCAAACGTAAAAAAAACAATGACTTGAATTATTACTAAAAATAATATTTTAAATTACCCATTTTATTCCAAGAAATCGCAAAATAAATATTTTAATAGAAGTATCGGTATCGACGACACTGGACTTGAAATTACTAGTATCGAATCGAAAATAAAATAAATGGTATCGCCCATCCCTAGTGTTGGTTAGAATGTCGGGCTCTCTCACCGTTTGAGATGTTTGACTTCCTCATTAGCCCTTTAAGGTTAAAAACTCAAAACTTAGTAGAATTCAAATGGGTCACGCAAGTTTTGAGGTTTGTTGGTGATAGTGCCAGTGGTCACCCGCTCTGCATTCTCCTGTCTGTGGAGCACAATCTGGAAGCCTGCTGGAGTGGACTCGTGCACGACAATCACGTGATACACAGCTGCATGTGTGAGAAGAATGTCATTGAATTTGCTTCGGCGCCCGAAATTTCGATTGAGCGGCTGCTGAAAAATGATCAGTACCTGAAAAACCCTGTTTCTTCAATTCTCTCAGTCTCACATGAAGCCACCCACCACTTCTCCATTTCACAGACAGAATGTGTACCGCGTCCGTGTGACATGAATAGAATGAGGCGCACATTTCTTGCCACGTGGTGGCGATTTTGAGTTACTGCGGTACAGACGATAATCCAAAATGTATGCCGGTTGCCAAATTTCTACAGGTTTATCATGTATACCGGTATATCGCTCACCCCTATGTGTGACGTAATGGTGTTGGCATGTTCACACGAGAACTGATGCACGTGAGTCACAGCCGGGAGAGCAGCGCTGTTTACAACAGTACAAGGAACACTGTACAGAAGCTTAATTGGTTTTGGTTTATACCTGTATTTGTATCTGTTTGTTTACTCACAGTGGTGCGTTTGTGTGCTTATCCTTGATGTCTCAACCAAGAGAAAAATGTGAGATTACATCTGTATCATGCCAATGCAAATTCGCCACACAAGAAACCATATGAACGAGAAACCATATGAATATGATTACGTCACACGCATATACTGCTGCTGACCGATTTATAGTTAAAAAGTACTTAAATATTGATCTTTTTCACACCAAAAGTGATTGTGTCTCTTTATAAGACATTAATTTAACCGCTGGAGTCGTTAGGATGACGTTTATGCTGACTGTCTGTTCTTTTTAGAGCTTTAAAAGTCAGATCACCATCCACTTGCGTTTTAAGGACCTACTGAGGCTGAGATATTTATATTTTTCTTCAAATGTGTTCTGGTGAAGAAAGAAAGTCATAAACACCTGGGATATCATGAGGGTGAGTAAATTATGATTTTTGGGTGAACTAACCCTTTAATCACTAGAGGCGCTACATTAATTTTGCATTTTATTAACTTTCGCATAAATCACAATTACAACGGCTGATTATGACTTTAAAAACACTTTTTTTTTCTCTGTTACTTACACACTGCTATGTTATGATATCGATACACTTATCCTATAATGCATAATTTGAAAAACGACACATTTTAACATTTGTATTACACTTCCACCTACATTTACACACTTATTCCGGTCTGATTAGCTTGCACGGTAGCTCACCTGATATAGAGTTTTGTACTTTGGACTCGGGAGACCATGGTTCGAGTCCAGCCAAGCACACAAACCGACACGTGAGATGAAAGTGCCATAGAAGTAGTGCTGCACGATTCTGGATAAATTGAGAATCACAATTTTTTTTTACTTAGAATAAAGATCACAATTCTGAAGAAAAATTATTATTTCAGTGATTTACAAAACCTGGACATAAGAGTACTAAACAAAGTAACATGTATTGTGCTAGAGCAGTGGTTCCCAACCCTGTTCCTGGAGGCCCCCCAACACTGCACATTTTGTATTATGCCCTTTTCCGACACACTCAATTCAGGTCTTGGAGTCTCCACTAACGAGCTGATGAGTTGAATCAGGTGTTTGATTACGGAGATATCCAAAATGTGTAGTGTTGGGGGGCCTCCAGGAACAGGGTTGGGAACTACTGTACTAGAGGTTCTGACAAAATGTTCTCTGCTTCAATCTATGAAAAATGCAATAAAGTTGTAAATCAAAAATATAAATTTAAAATCTCCTAAGTCCACAAGAGGGCGCAACAAATAAATTATAAACCAAACAGCGCCTTGTGATTATTGAAAAAAAAAAAAAAAAACTGTTAAAAAACTGCATAATAAATAAAAATAACAAAATTTAACCTGTTTCTCACATGCTAAGTAAAAAGCAAAACAAGCAGAAAAAAGCTTCATTAACAGTTCTATTTTAACTTGGTATTGCACTTGTAAGCAAATATGCAATAAAACACTCTTATTTTACAAAAGAGGTATATATATATATATATATATATATATATATATATATATATATATATATATATATATATTAACAATTTAAATTAAAACAATGAGGCCAGTGTTTCTCTTGTAAAAATTGCTTCAAGCTTGTAAAGTAATTATTCAAAAGCCAGTAATTAAATAGAGAACAGAGGAAACAGTGCTTTAAGTTTTTTAGCAATTAAACATTAAATTTTTTTTAATATATAACGTTAAAAAAGGTAATTTTATGCAAAACGAAAATATTAAATACTTGACACTCTTTACTGTGTGATTATTAGATATACATTAATACTGATTTGAAGAATACCCGAATGCCTATAACAGACAGCATGCAGTTTATATACATTTAGACATCGCACAAATCTAACATTTTGAAGAATTTGTCCCATCTGCTGATACATTAACGTCTGTGTTTGCTTTAATATCTCATCAAGACAAGATTTAACCCCATCTGTGCACACTGGTAATTCATTAACAGCTGTGTTTACATTAATTTCACCTAAAGAGGGGTATTTTGATTAAAAACAGTGCAAAGTCTCATAAAGAAGCACTGCATTCATGAACTGCATTCTTCAGGTTGGTATGTGAACAGGGAACATAAACACTCCTACACACACACACACACACACCAATTTGAGGAAATTGGACATACTGTAAATATGCCAATGTCAGAAGTGCAGTCAGGCTCCTGAAGTAAAAATCCAATTCATTTTCTCCATATAGAAACAGTTTTATACCATTAAAGTATAAACACTTCATGACAGACCTGCCATGAGTTCGGATGTTGTTAATCAATAGTATATGCTTTTGCAGAAGCCATAAGTTGGTGTGATTTCCACTCTTTCTACATTCTAATAGAACTTGCACAGATATGCATAACAAAGAAGATTTAAAAAGGCTTCTAAAACACACCAAATGTCTTTAGTGGAACACAGGGTTAAATCTCACTTTACAGCACTGATGAATCCATCACAGGTGGGAGTGCTGAGCAGAATAGGAAGCCCCACACTTCATAAATCTTTCCACATATGGATGAACCCTCCAATCAGTCTGGGACCAGCAAACCTTAGTCATTATGATTAAAGCCCGACTGATATGGGATTTTTTAGACCGATACCGATACCGATTTTAGAGAGTGAAACTTCACAGATTACCGATATGGTGGCCGATATATTAAATTTTTTAGCTGGAATGAAAACAGACCTTTTCTATGTGGATTGTGCACCGATTTTGCACTGATATGACTATGCAAAGGTACTCAGAAGGCTGCTTTCTTAAACAAATATTTTTATCAAAGAATATTTGACATTATTATTATACGTTGTCAACAAATTCTAGAAATGTCAATTGCTGACCATTTAAATAAAGAATAAATAAAAATACAATAAATAGCTAAATAAACATCAGTACTGTATGTTTAGTATCAGTCAAATGCTGACCATTTAAATAAAGAATAAATAAAAATACAATAAATAGTAAATAAACATCAGTACTGTATGTTTAGTATGTCAAATGCTGACCATTAAAATAAATAATAAATAAAAATAAAATAAATAGCTAAATAAACATCAGTACTGTATGTTTAGTATCAGTCCAATGCTGACTATTTAAATAAAGAATAAATAAAAATACAATAAATAGCTAAATAAACACCGGTACTGTTTAGTATCAGTCAAATGCTGACCATTTAAATAAAGAATAAATAAAAATAAAATAAATAGCTAAATAAACATCAGTACTGTATGTTTAGTATCAGTTAAATGCTGATCATTAAAATAAAGAGTAAATAAAAATAAAACAAATAGTTAAATAAACATCAGTACTGTTTAGTATCAGTCAAATGCTGACCATTAAAATAAAGAATAAGTAAAAATGAAATTAATAGTTAAATAAACATCAGTACTGTTTAGTATCAGTCAAATGCTGACTATATTAATACTGCCGAGTCAAGAGATAAACAGCGGCAGCGGTGTTACACCGTATTCTGCTATACAAGTTCAGGGGAAACTTTCAATGGTGGAAAACCAGACTTTTAAATATTACATTTTATAAATGCAATGACTGGAATTGTTCGGTTGAAGGGGGTACCAAACTGCAAATCCTGAACAAAACAGTTTGGTGAATACATGTTTACACATTAGCTTCCACTCAGCTGACAACAATGAAAGTAGCTAAGTGATTAGCTAGTTAGCTATAAGCTCATTGTCATGGAGAGTAAAAGATGGACGTTGTTTATTTTACTTTCCAGCATTGTGTCTCAACAACTAGGTAACAGCATAGCGTGAAATCAACACTCAGCAGATACAATCCACCACCGCACTGTTGTCTGCTGAGCTGCAAAAAGATGCTCTGATGTTTATCTTTCAATCTGCTAAATTACTTACTGCACTGACAAACTATAGCTGGCTAACAGCAAACAGACATGAGTGACATGGTTGTCAGGGACAAGGTTAATATTATATTAGTTACATTGAAAAGGGAAAATGATGGGGTCATTGTTTATTAAGTTTCCATTATGTATTTAACAGACTAGTTAACAACTTACCATGATTACACCGCTCAACTCCGCCCTGTCTGCAGAGACCACTGTTAGCTCAGTCAGCTCTGTAAACAGTGGAGTCGGAGTGCGATCTGCTGGACAAACTACGTAATGATACCAATTCTAAAGCATTGTTTTCTGCATTATATGTCCTGAAAAAAAGTTTTCATATCGGTAAAATATATGCCGATACCGATATATCAGTGAAAGTCTAATATGCAATATATAGTGCCCGACCAATATATCGGTCAGGCACTAATTATGATCTCAGGATCTATAGGCATGGATAGATAAGCTCCAGCATGATCTAAGTGACACAATCTCAGTATTCACTCATCTAGTGACTCAGCAGCTGGCAGAGGAAGGATGAGGGCTTGTCTGAGTGAGAACACGGCCTGAGGGGGAAGCTAGGGATTTAGCAATATCATTACACCTTGACCCAAGTGAGGATTTACAAGGAAAGTAAGGCAATGTTTTGTAGGGGATTTGTATTGCGCAAAGCACCTAAGCCTAATGCAGATGAAGAGGCAACAAGTGAGTAAAAGATCTCAATACAGTTTAGAATAACCATATAACAAATAATTATACACTAAACATAAAGAATCAAAATCGTATCATATTGTGTCCTGGACATTGATATAATGCTGCAACGCCAGGTCCCTGCTGATTCTCACCCTTTGCTTTAACTAACATATACAATGAGCGGAATTTAACGGTGAACATGTTAAGCCCCGTACACACATGCAGTTATTTTATTGCTTTATGTCGCTAGTCTCTATACTATGAAATCGTTAGTGGGTGTTTCTACTGCTGTTGCTCTAACGTTATTGGTGGACTGCATGTCTGGCCATGTCTTTTGGAAATATGATCACAGATGAGATGTACTGCCGTTAAAACTAAGATTTATTTCTAATTTGACAATTAATCAGTTTTTTTGTCCCTAAAAATGCACATTCTGCAGGGCAGAGAGTTTATGTGAACTGAAGCAATGCTCATTCCATCATAATTTACGAATCAAACTCACACAGACAGCCGCCACATTCGATTATAACAACACATGAAAGAACCAATGGCATTTCACATGAAGATGTCAAACCTGGTTCGGCAATTTTAAATATGAACCTGATCGCAAATTAGATTTCCGAGCTTTGGGGGAGGGGAAGATTATAAGTGAATAATGGCTTAAATTTCACTTTTTTTTTTTTTTTTTGACCTTTTTGGAGTTTGGCAAACGTGATCACTACAAACTGTCCTTGTATTGAAAAATGCTGAATCTTTATTCTTCAAAATGTCTATGTTCATTGGGGAAAATAAAAGCATACAGCCTTGGAATGACATGAGGATGAATAAAAAATGACAGAATATTCATTTTTGAATACAATTAGACTAACCCTTCAAGGGACGATAAGAGCCACAAACCAAGTAAAAAGCACTATCCAAATAAAACTGAACAACTATAACATCTATAACTGTATAGATCAACCGTCTTCATCTATAGCATTAGAAGGCAATTTTACAGAATGTCACACATTAGTCGTATCTAGTTTATGCTGCTGCAGTGGGTCTGTGCATTCTGTGTGAGGTCTGAAGGTCTGTTCTCATGCTGACACAGACTGAAAAAACAAGCATGAATAGAGACTCAGACAGAGGGAGAATTTCACATCATAGGCATGAAACATATCCAGGGGGTCTTCACTGGGGCAAACATGAGTCACAAGGCATTTATAATCATTTTACTTAGGATCAAGATGGCATTTTGTTCACTGCTGTTTTGCAAGCATGAGGTGTTAAATAACCTTTGAACTTGTAATGGTTGTGAATGTGAGAGGGACTCTCCATTTTTTCTCACCTGGAGTGACAGAGTGCCCCTTAAAGATTTAACTCCTAATTATGAACAGTGACATTCAACCTTTTACACTAAACGTTGTCTGTAACTTATAGACAACGTTTTCATAGTTGATTCAGAGAAAGTAAAGCAGAGTATAAAAAAAGAACAATACATACTTCTACTAAAAAAGATATAGCCCTACATAAGATATGGATTATTGGATATAGCCAAGATTTAGTTTTTCTGCCTTTCTAAAAGTGTCATTTTTCCCCTTACCTCAACAAAGAAGGTATCCATGTCTATTCAGTCCTGTCCGGTTTTTCGTGATCAGGATACCACTTGACTCCGTACACTTTATAGATGCTCTACATTGACGCGCTTAACATGCACGAGCTGAAGTTCCCATCGCACTGTCCGGACAGTAATTCCTGACATAAAGCCTAAACTTTCCTTTTTGAAACACTCTTGACAAATGGATTCGGAAACCGCTATAACGTGTAGATCCCTCTGGTGTGTATTAGAAGAAGCTCGAGTGCATCCCTGCAACGGTCCTGCTCCTCTCGAGCGGCGTGCGCTTGTGTATATCTTTGTGTGGAGAAAACATTGAGACAACCGGCTCATTTGCGTATGACTGAGGGGCGGGACTTGGTCAAAGAGCAACGCCCACTAGACACACCCGTGTGTTGGAGCACCAGACTGTTGCTAATAATGTCACGGAGGTCTTAGTATCATCTTAGATATAAAGCTTTATTCAAGTAACATTGCAAATTATGTTGTTGGTTATATGCTTGTCACTTTTTTAGCTATTTATTTTTAAAAATTTATTATTTCAACTTATCTCTATTGAGTGCTTAACAATGAAGCCTGAACAAAGGAAATTAATACATTTGTGTTTTTATGTTGTCAGTAAGTCTATGACAGAGTACATTGTAAAAGAAGAAATTACGTTTTATCCAGCTTATGGGGATTTTTGAGTTCCAGATACAACAAAATGTGAATTGCTTTGCATCTACAGTCCTTAAAAAGACATGTTAGACCAACAATATTCCCGCAAATGTGGTCCCAACTGGCCTAACAAAAGTTGTCCGAATGAACAATTTCATATTGAACAATGTTGCTGATTTGCGAGTTCCCAGCATGCACTGCAACATGAATAAATTATGCAGTTAGCGTTATAGGCTTATTTTTTTGCCGTTTGCTGACTTTATGCTGTTATTTTTTATTTTTGTTGCCACGGTACGGCTTGACTCAATTCGACTCCGCTCGCTTTTTGGGGGTTTTCCACTGTGGATAGTACCTGGTACCTGGTACTTTTTTTAGTACCACCTTGGTCGAGGTTCCAAGCGAGCCAAGCTGACACTAAATGTGACGTCAAAAACCCGCAGATCACTGATTGGTCACTGAGAATCGTCACTACCAGCATCACTGGATTTGCGACACGGGACATCAACCCGCTAATTTTAAAGTTAGCAACAGCAATAGCAGTATCATTTGTTCACGCGACTTTCAAATTGTAAAAAGAAATGGCTGTGCGCAAAACCACGCTGTGTTAAATAAACGAGGTGCAGACGTTCCTCTCGTTAGTAGCCGAGGAGAGGATCCAACGAGAGCTGGATGGGGCGACGCAACTATGATGATCAGCCTATAATCCCACCCACATTAAGGCTGCACTAAACTGCAGTGGAAAAGCAAGCTCAGAAAAGTAAAGCGAGCAGAGTCGAGTGGAGTCGAACTGTGACGTGCAGTGGAAAAGTGCCATTAGTCAGTTGTTGTGTGGTGATGTTAAGAGCTCATCTTTTAACTTAATGAGGTTTGTTGATTGTCACTTCTGTGTGTCTATGTCAAACAATTGTACTGTCTTACCTTGCAATACATACCTCTTTCAGAGGCAAATAATGCAGTTCACTTCATGTAAAAGTAATTTAAAACCATAACATTAAAATGGTGACAAAATGAAATTTCTCATATTGCAAATTTATATTTATTGAATAAGAAATTAGTTCTCTCAACAAAAAGAAATTGCATTTAGTGTACGAACAAATTCAAACTGACTAAACAAAGCAATGCTACTGACAACAATTATTAAGACAGTTGTTGAGAGAACACAAAACTCATATTGCATCATGTTGCCTTAATTGTTTTCATGGTGTCATGACATGAGGAATTGACATTTGCATTAATCTTTAAAATACGGGCATTATCAGACCACAAGTATGAAAATAACATGCAATCAAAGGTGTTCTGATAGGCCTGAATTTCAAAGTGCATCATGACACCTTGAAAATATATGTCCCATTAACTTGATCTGGCTTTGATTGGGTTAGATAAGAATCCGTAGAAATAGAGCCAAGCAGTTCGTCTGGGGATAAAATAATGTTCTCTCTAAAACTCAATTTTCTATGATCTTTAGCTTTATATTTAAAAGGACCTATCATAAGCATAAGCACTCACTGGGACTGTGGGAAACATTCATCTTTGGTTGAGTGGTCTGTGAAAGATATTGAAGCCTAAAATACATAAATGGCCCAGCTAAAATCAAATTCACTCGTGAGTTTTCAGAGCAAGAGAATGCACTTTATATAGCTGTAAACGCAACCTAGTCTCATAATATGAGCCTTTGTAAAAACCTGTGAGCAGTTTATTATGTTGACGAGTTTTTGTCAAAATTCAGATCACACTAGTAGGCCTACTTGTCACACACTGACTCTTGAGGTTGTAGTTCTGCTCGTAAAAATAAAGAGTTGAAACCTCTGCTGTGAAGCAACACATAGCGAGACTTTTAACAAATGTTCCAAAGGAAGTCATTTTTGCTTCTGACAAGAGGTATACATGGAATATTTAGCTTTGTCTGTGATAGTAGACTTGCCTGCATAAGCAAATACAAAGAAGATGCTTTTTTAACTATGAAAGCCACATACTGGATAGCTCTTGAATAATGAAAATTCTGTTTTCATTTACTTTCCCTCATTCCAAACCCAAAGGTGATGCAAAACATTAGGGACTGATATAGCCTCAGTCACCATTCACCATCATTGCATATTTTTTTTTCATACTATAGAACTGAATGGTGACTGAGGCTATCATTCCCTAACATTCTGCCTGAAGGAGCAGTCACACATACCTTCACACAGTGAAATTCAGAGGGTGAAACACAGTTATCTTAATTGGAATAATGAACTTCGCACAATGGACTTCCGGTGGCGAAGGATTTCTCCTCACGGATTTCACGTGGAGTTCAAGTTTGGTAAACTTTGACAGGTGAATCTGCCACGTTGACCAATAGGAAGTTGCTTGGTTTGGCAGTGACCTTTTAGTTTGGAACAACTTGAGCGTGAGTAAATTATGACAGATTTGTCATTTCTGGGTGAACTAAGTCTCAAAATTGGTCGTTGTCTTGCCTTATATTTCAATTTATAAAAACAGATCAGCCATTGTCATGTGTGAACTAAAGAGAAATTAATCTGTTCAGGAGCTGTTTTGCATCATTCTTGTGTTTCCAAGCAAGCTTTTAGCTTAACAGGTCCTTATGCCTTAATCCCATAACAAACAGCCCCGTCAAACCAAATATTTGAGTTTGTAATGAAGCTCTTTACTTTGCTTTATGCCAAGCTCTATTCAGACAAATAACATTTAAACATTTTTTTTGAATATACATGCAGATACCAGATTACCAGAGTTGACAAGTCAGTTTATAATACGCGACTTTGGGCATCTTCTTTTTTAAGTTGCTTGTTCTTAAAAAGCTGCTCACTGCCTCACAATAATATCAGTGCTGTAGTGTAATTCGCCCTCCCACAAATCCCTAGGTGGACCTATCTCGCCCCCTCCTCCCCCTCATTGGAGAAAAATCACGAACCCAAGCAGCATGCATAAACTGCTGCTGGTGTCCTCTCTTCTCTAGCTTCTCCAAGACTTTCTGCCCTGTCACTATACAAGAACTGTAATACTTTGATTTTCTGCATATTTCATTTTATTCTGGAAAGGAGCCGTTCATTCAGGTACGAGGGAACCGTCTGAACACGTTTAACCACTGATCAAACTTCACTTGTTTTTAAAGTAGGCAATGTTTTAACTGTGTCAAACATTAACACAATGTAGTTTGACATATATGTGGGGATATCTTGTTTACTTGATACTATATGTCTAAAACAAACTTTTTAAAAACCTTAGAAAGATACAATGCCAATAGTGTCGGAAATTAACGGGGACTCTGGGAAAAATACCACCGAAATTGACAAAAATATCACCAAAATTCCAAATTTTCTGCAAAAGTTACCACAGAGATATAGCGCGTGTGGAGGCTTCACGCTATTCTCCGTGGCATCCACGCACAACTCACCATGCACCCCACCAAGAGCAAACCACTTTATAGCAACCAAGAAGAGGTTACCCCATGTGACTCTACCCTCCCTAGACAATTTGGATGCTTAGGGGACCTGGCTGGAGTCACTCAGCACGCCATGGATTGGAGCTCACGACATTGAACATTATTTTTTTCCCCCTCCGTCTGGTTCCTCGCACCATCGCGCGCACAGACGGGCTCTCCACATCTATCAGTCCGCATCAGTTCGGTATTGTACTCCCCCGTTAATTCCGTAACCGTTCGCCCTTCTTGTTAAAAATAAACTGTCCTAGCAGGTAACACTCTCGCTCACTGTGCTGTACTGTATTTCCCTGCCCTGTGCTGCTTTTTATCTGTATGAAAAGACTAGAGGCCAAAAGTGCGCAAGGAATGGATGTTATATAAAGAAGGTATGAGAAATCACAAAACATAATGTAACCAAATGTTACAATTTATTTAAGAATGATGTCTCAATATGTTAAATAACCATAATGTTAATTAAGACTTTATTATTACAACTGTAATACAATAATACATATACAGAACAACCACTTTTAGTGTTTGAATCAATCATGTCTCTCACTAAACACTGTGTGAAATGTTTATTTTTGCCTTATTTTATTCAGTTTGCATGTAGGAGTTGATAACAGTTTGCTTAATAATCTCATTCCATATCTGGATAATTGCTGCAATATCATAGATATGATATTATGTTATATTAGTTTTGTACAGTATGTTCACTTAATAGCTAAAATACTTGGACATACGTGAATGAGAATAAACCTGAAATAGGAGAGTGTTTCAGTCACAATGCACATTATGTAGTTTAGAGATGAGTTTAGAGACATTTAGAATGTTACAAATGGCTATTTCTATTTAAATAAATGTTGTATTCTTAATATGTTCTGTCCAAGAATCCTCTTGCAGCAATGCAGGTCTTTGGCATTTAGAAGCTGCTAGTTTAGGACCTGAGGAGTCTGTTTCTCAAACTAGACTGTGATTTACTTGTCTTTTTGTTGTGCATCTGGGCCGTCCACTTCCTTCTGTATCCTGGTTAGAGATTCTTTTTTCAAAACAGCAATGCATGAATAGCTTTCATCTCTCTAAAACAATAGACTTGAGGAGAAAATAGAATTTCAAGTGAAATGTGTTTCTTTTTGCCTATTTTTAAAACCAAAATTTGACTCGCAAGTGTAAAGCAACTTGTAAGAACTCAATACTTCAGCAAATGGGGAAAAACCCCACTGTATTGTGATTTCCGCATTGTAGCGCAAACATTTTCAATTGTTCTAATAATAAGAACATTTTCTTGTGTACCAAATTAGCACTTTAGATTGCTTTTGTAAGGAATAGGTGACACAGTATACTGTATGTTTGCCATCACGGGTAAAGAAAAAATGGAATAAATACCACAGACAATTATTTCAAACTGTAATAATACTTGCCAATTAATGATTTTGGCAGTATTTTTGATCAATTTAATGTATCCTTGGTGAAAGGAAGTTTCTTTCAAGAACAAAAATGTCTTTGTGTTCTAAAAATGGAAGCGTATATACTATATATAATATAATTTTCATAAAGTAACTTGTAATTACTTGAGTAGTTTTTCAGCAAACTACTTATTTACTCTTACTTGAGTCATAATATTTCTGAGTACTTGTACTCAAGTGAATTATTTCTACAGTAGTACTTTTACTTAAGTAAAAAAAAATCAGTACTCTTTCCACCACTACGTAACAGGCTATATTAATATTGGGCTTGTTTTGGGCTTGTTTTTGAAGCTGCGGTTGCTTATTTGTCTTGCGAGAGCTGGCAAAACTGCAGATTACCCTATCAGCAGTGCAAAGACAGTGCTATAAACAGCCTTAAGACTTCATGTTTGCTTAAGGCTGAAGCATGTGGCTGGTATGAGAATGATATCAGGTGCTGGTGACAGACCTCAGCAGAAGGAGATGCATTAAACAACAGTTCCATGCAAAGTTGTCGATCGGTGCAATTCTGTTACTGAACAACATTGCTGTATGCAAATTTTCCCCTTCTCCAGTTAAAATATCTGAGCATCCTTGAAAAAATAAAGTCTAATTAAAATTAAAATATTGACAAGTAAAATTGTGTAAAATGTAAAGACTTTATTCACTACTTTGTCAAATTGTTTAAAATAAATAAATCTTATAAATTGACAGTTAGATAATAATAATAAACTTAATTCAACATGCATTGTCTGAAACCATGTATTGTTATCTTGCACAAAAGAAAATGTAGACATTTTTACTGGTAAATAATCATTTTATTTTAATTTATTATTATTATTATTATTTTAATGATTTCTTGCAATGTTTGAGTAGTGTAATTCAGACACAAATGATTCTGATCTGAATGATCATTTTCAAGTCAAGTGTGAATTATGACAATGTCAGCATCAGAGGGCCCAGTACAATGGGTGAATATTGTGTTTAAGGGCTGCACCTACCCCCCTCAAGGTCCTTCTTGGCAAACACAAAAGAGATTATATTTTGTAATCAGTCTCAAATCATTTCAAATAATCTAAATTGAATCAACTGTCTGGTGTGCATTTAGGGATGCTGCAAATACATTTTATGCAACCACATCTTGTGCAATACCTGAGGTCAATCAAAGAGCTCAAACAAAGGAAGGGAACGGGGTGAATGCAACTGGCTAATCAGAGCGGCCCGTGAGGAAATGGGGGAGGGGGACAGACTGAGACAACCTGGCAGTGTTTCTATAGACCCCTGTAGCCCCCTGGAGAGTATCTTCATTATCCAGTCAGCGACTGTTTTTTTATTTCATCTTCAGCTGCCAGAAAAAGTGTGATTGAATTCACTGTGATTTCCAACACTTTATTTCTCTATGCATGTTGTGCAACTACTGTAAAAATGATACCTTGGATATAACACGCCATCTCTGTGTGAAAAAAACGGACAAAGCAGCTATAATTTGAGTGAGCTGAATAGCCCTTCTGATTGTCAGCAGACAACTTGTAGGGAATAACTCTCTCCCCACTTTTCTTTTCTCTTGCTCTCTCTCTCTCTCTCTCTCTCTCTCTCTCTCTCTCATTCTATTATTTTATTCTGTAAGGTAAAATAGAGTGTTGTAGTAAATAAAATTAGTACTACTATTAGTACTAAAATTAATATACTTCAGACCAGTGTTCAGACCAGGGGAGAATCTGCCTTATAAATAGTGAATCTTTTCTAGAAAAAAATTATTTAATTATTGTAGATACTATATTTTCAAATGTGTAGCTTGACTTTAGCTTAATAACTACTTTTAATTATGTTCAGCTTGCAGCTTGGGAAGCTACAGCTTCAAAGTAGCATCCCCTAATACTGCTTTAGAAATGTTAAAATTGAAACTGTGTATAGGTCACAGCTCTAAGTTTAATTTTTTTCTTTAAACAGTAGTGCGTATCCACAGTTTTTGCTGTTTTTACAGTATGTGCTGTGCTCTGATTCTAGATCAGCTCTCCTGCTCTGACAGAAAGTCTGGGAGCTTGTTTGCTTCACACGCAGTTCCCTGAGTCAGTTTACTTATTACCAAAATTGTAGACACAGCATCGACAAACATATGTTCCCTATTTTGACAGTGAGTTCTTTGGATTAATTGGAATTTTTGTAACTGTGCTGACCCTCAAGCTGGCCTGAGGCAAGGTCAATTAACCCACGGCTGAAAGCATCAGATCTGAGTTAATGTGGAAAAAGGTATATGATGGAGAGAATGTCAGATAAAGAGTCTTTCTAATGATTTTTAATTGCTGTGAGTAATCATTACATGATCACGTGACCTAGGTTGCAGCGATTATGTAAAACCTCCAAACAGAATGGCGGTAATGCTTTGATGCATCAGCTGAACAACAGCACATGTACTGAGCTGATGTCACAACTAACGAAACAATAGCTTAGAGCATACACAAGGTCTCTCAATCAACAAGATTGTTGTGACTGTCTTTGTGTAAATAGTGATTCCTTACTGATTACTATCCATGTGTACACTGTAAAAATGTTTTCATCATTATTTTCATTATAATGTACAGTATATTGTGTTATCATTATGTTGCATCTTTGTTTCCTGTCGTTTGACTTACAATAATCTATGTAAATTTAACTTGATGAATTTTTACGTTTTTTTTTTTAAATTTACTTTATTTTAATTATTACCGACAGTTCTTTGAAAAAATCAAAACTGTGATATACAGTACTATTATAATGATCATATATAGGCCTATATGCTTTTTTTGTTTGCTTGTTTTAAAAGATCCACAATTTTATTAGTAGGCCATATGCTGCAGCAGAATGCACCACTTAAAAAAAAAAAAAATACAATGTTAAGTTAAAATGGGGGGCCTGGGTAGCTCAGCGAGTAAAAACGCTGACTACCACCCTTGGAGCTCGCGAGTTCGAATCCAGGGTGTGCTGAGTGACTCCAGCCAGGCCTCCTAAGCAACCAAATTGGCCCGGTGGCTAGGGAGGGTAGAGTCACATGGGGTAACCTCCTCATGGTCGCTATAATGTGGTTCGCTCTCGGTGGGGCGTGGTGGTGAGTTGTCCATGGATACCACGGTGGATGGCGTGAAGCCTCCACACGCGCTATGTCTCCGCGGTAATGCACTCAACAAGCCACGTGATAAAATGCGCGGGTTGATGGTCTTAGACGCGGAGGCAACTGGGATTCATCCTCCACCACCCGGATTGAGGCGAGTCACCACGCCACCATTACTGTTCGCAACCAGCATATATACGTATCTGTTGAGCTTGTTTGTCACTACTGTCATCGGCCTCATCCAGGATGACGATGAGTCTGCATACATAAGGGAGGTTGAACAGCTGGCTGTCTGGTGCTGTCTGGTGCAGTCAAAAAAACAGTGGAGATGATAGTGGACTTTAGGAGGAACACCCCAACATTAACCCTGCTCACCATTCTGAACAGCACTGTGGCAGCAGCAGAGTCACTCAGGTTCCTGTGCACTACCATCTTACAGGACCTGAAGTGGGAGACCCACATAGACTCAATTTTGAAAAAGGCCCAGCAGAGGTTGTACTTCCTTCACCAGCTGAGGAAGTTCAACCTGCCACAGGCGCTGCTGATACAGTTCTACTCAGCAGTCACTGAGTCTGTCCTGTGCACTTCTATATCTGTCTGGTTTGGTTCAGCTATGAAATCGGACATCAGAAGACTACAAAGGACAGTTCGGACTGCTGAGAGGATTATTGGCACTCCCCTACCCACCCTGCTAGAACTGTACACATCCAGAGTGATGAAAAGTGCTGGTAAAATTACTCTTGACCCCTTTCACCCAGCACACTCCCTTTTCGAATTGTTGCCCTCTGCCTGGCACTACAGAGCTCTGAGCACCAGAACAGCCAGGCACAGGAACAGTTTTCTCTCTCAGGCCATCCACCTCATGAACAGTTAAAACTGCCCCCAAATACTTTCCATTTGTCAATACATCCATGTGCAATATTCAGTCCATCCATTCCTTCTTATATCCATATTTCATTTAAAATATCCTACCTCTTCTTCAATACATTACATAACCTGCACATAACTGTATATCTATATATTAAATATTCGAACAACATTATTGCTCTATAATGAGCATGTTACTGAAGTAATCTCACGTTCTCCTCTCAGTTGAGATATCCAGAATAATCACACAATTAATGAGTAAAGAAACAGATAAATATAGATCTAAACTAAAACCAACAACGCTTCAGTACAGAGCTTCTTCTACTCAGTTGTAAACAGCGCTGTTCTTCTGGGTGTGTCGCACATGCATCAGTTCTCACATGCCAACATGATTACGTCACACACACATGCCGCTGCTGTCCGGAAGCGAAGCTTTATAGTTAAAAAGTACTTAAATATTGATATTTTATGCACCAAAACATTAATTTAACAGTTGCTGTCATATGGATAATGCTTATGCTGAATGTCTGTGATTTCTGCTTCAAAAGTCGGATCACCATCCACTTGGAAAGGTAACAAATATTGTTAAGTTAGCACAGGACTTTACACAAGACCTGTGTGAAGAGTGTCATCACTATGGAGTTCCATCATACAACAGTTTATAGTCACACTTTTCTGAACTTACACTTGGATCTCTGAACTCTTTAAGGCCAGTTCGTGCGTCATTGTACGGATGTTTCTTTGACTATGGGTAATTTCATGTCCCAAGGGCTGATTTTTATTAAAGCAAACAGATTTAAATGTATTCTTTTTGTTAAACGGTCACATTAAATCTGACTTTGAAACTTTACCACGACTTAATCATATTTTATGCTTTTCAAATGCTTTTTTATGTACAGTACTGATTGTACCAAACCAAATTAATTATAAAACAACAAATTTATAACATTTTTAAAACTATGACAATCTAAACAAAGACTGAAATAAACATAATTTCAATATTTATTGTATGAAATCTATTATTTTCTCACAAATTAAGACTGTTCCACAGTTGTGGTGTCATTTCCACCAAACTGTGAAAATATTATTAAATTGTGTGTTATTAGGATACATGAAATGTTAGCAATGAAATTAGCCATAGCAAGACAAAGGAGTTGGCTGTTTTTATTTTTTTTAAAAACGATAAAAATGGGGCCTGGGTAGCTCAGCGATTAAAGATGGTGACTACCACCCCTGGACTCGCGAGTTCGAATACAGGGCGTGCTGAGTGACTCCAGCCAGGTCTCTTAAGCAACCAAATTAGCCCGGTTGCTAGGGAGGGTAGAGTCACATGGAGTAACCTCCTTGTGGTCACTATAATGTGTGGATTTCGCTCTCGGTGGGGCGCGTGGTGAGTTGTGCGTGGATGCCGCGGAGAATAGCATGGGCCTCCACACGCGCTACATCTCTGCGGTAACGCACTCAACAAGCCACGTGATAAGATGCGCGGATCGACTGTCTCAGATGCGGAGGCAACTGAGATTCGTCCTCCGCCACCCGGATTGAGGCGAGTCACTACACCACCATGAGGACTAAGAGCGCATTGGGAATTGGGCATTCCAAACTGGGGAGTAAAGGGGAGAAATAAATAAATACAAAAACGATAGAAATTTCTTGTTCTTTCCACCACTGAATTCTATTAAACACAATATTTGAGATGTGGTTGAAATGACACTGAAAGGAAATTTCATGACTTTCAGAAAAAAATTACAAATCTCCTGCGATGCATGTACATACACTGTTAGAAATTGTTAGCAGACAAATAAAAAAAACTCTTTACTTTCTAGAACTTAAAGAAGTTAAAGAAACACACCTATATGTCAAATTCAGGCATTAAGTATGGTTACTTCCATAGTTTAACTTCAGTACATTACAGCTGCATTTCGTCAAGTCAGGTCAACTCAACCTTTATTTATAGAGCACATTTAAATCAACAGAAGTTGACCCAAAGTGCTTTACAGATCAAACAAACAAAATATATATAAAATTGATTAATTTAAAGTTAAATATAAAACATAATAAATAAATAAAAATCTTTAAATACAGCATCATGTATTTATCCATTTTAAACTATTCAAGGACCTATTCAAAATCTACAGAATAAAAATACGTTTTCAAAGAAGATTTAAAAAATGGCTAATGATGAAGCTGACCTCACATGGTAAGGGAGACTATTCCATAGATTAGGACCTATCACAGAAAAGGCACGGTCACCCTTAGATCTATAGCGGCAACAAGGAACCCTCAGTAGAAGTTGATCAGAAGACCTGAGCGCTCTGGTGGGGGAGTGAGGGAGGAGAAGTTCACTGATATATTGGGGCGCGAGACCAGATAGTGCCTTGTAGACATAAATCAGAATTTTAAAATTGACCCTGAATTTCACAGGAAGCCAGTGTAGAGATGCTTAAACAGGGGAAATGTGATCCCTCTTTCTTGACCCTGTTAAAAGCCTAGCTGCCGCATTTTGAACCAGCTGTAGGCAGGATAACGCAGTTTGGGCCAGACCAATGTACAGTGAGTTACAATAGTCTAACCTTGATGAAATAAGTGAGTGGATAAAAATTTCCAAGTCTTTGTGGGAAAGAAAATGTTTTATTTTAGCGATAGATCTCAGGTGGAAAAAGCTACCCTTGACAACAGCACTGAACTTCTTATTGAAAAGTAACAAGGAGTCTAAAATCATTCCAAGACTCCTCACATGATCTTGTACATTCGATGACAGAGGACCTAACTGGGCAACCAGGCCAGGTAAGTAGGACTTGGAGGAACCTAAAATCAGAACTTCAGTTTTGGTTTCATTTAATTGAAAGAAATTGTTTGCCAGCCAATGTTTAATATCTTTGAAGCAATTTAGGGTGTTCTCAGATGAACAATTCTTGTCTACACTCACCGGGAAACCAAATTGCAAATCATCAGCATAACAGCGATAAGATATGCTGTACGTATGAAAAACAGAGCTCAGAGGAAGCATATACAGTGAAAATAACAAGGGTCCTAAGATTGACCCTTGAGGGACACCACACTGTAATTGAGCCGAAGTAGAAGAAAAATTACCTAAATTCACAGAGAACGTCCTTTCTTTTAAACCATTGGAGGGTCATCCCCTGGATGCCAACTATACATTCTAGACGATTAAGGAGAATATTATGGTCAATAGTGTCAAACACGGCACTGAGATCTAATAAAACTAAGACGACAGCTGAACCTGAATCCATGGAGAGTAAAATATCATTAGTGATCTTCAACAATGCAGATTCAGTGCTGTGCAAGTGTCTGAAACCAGACTGAAATGTATCTAAAATGTTAAATGTATTTAGATATGAGTAGAGCTGCGAATAAACAAAGGCAGTTTGTAGATTGGTCTGTAATTGTTGTTTATTGCCGGATCAAAAAAGGATGTAGAATTACATGTTGAAAACTACTTGGAACAACTCCAATTGCTAATGAGCTGTTAATTATAGCTGTCAATCACTCTTCAATGAAACTCAGTGAAAACATCAGTGGTGATGTTCTGTGTGTTCATAGTGGGTGTGAACGTGTATTTGTGTGCGTTAAGGTAACACATGAGGTATGTGTGTTTGTTTGCTTACTCAGCTCAGCAGGATAATGACTGCATTACTGCCTAACAGCACTATAAGCTTGGCTGTTTTCAAAAGAAGAGAACGTATGAGCGTATTTTCCCACATATGGGGGCGTTTAACAAAACACAGGCCCATTCTGGGAACTTGCGTCAATCCGTAAAGACTGTTTTAAAATACAGTAGCTGCCTTCCTCTTCAAGTACAGCCTCTAGGTATTGGCTTTGAATTCTCCCACATTCTGTGCAGTGTATCTTTTTATGGTGTTCAGCAGATGGTGCCAGACAATGCCTGTGCTGTGAGTATGTCAACGCCATATGATCAGCCACTGTTTAGTTGGATCCAGCAGTAAACATTCACTATTGGACACAAGTGAAATTTGGTGACAAGTAACTTTAACAGCCCACCTGTCCCCATTAAACCTTTAAAGTAGCAAGAGGAAATACACATTCACCTGGTGCTGACAAATGTTCATTGGTGTAAATGAGAATATAAACAGCTTTACACTCTCAAATTCCTCAAATGTATTGATAATCTGCAAAGCAAACACCACTCAGATAACATAACATACTGTAAATGAGTGACGTATAGGCTTCATAAAAGAATGGAGTTTAGTCCTGACTATAACGCAGGTACTCACTAGAGGGCGCTAAAGAGAATGTGAATTTATGCGTTTGGACTGCAGTGTTTATTCTGTAGCGCCATTGAGTGGATGAGGCAGACATTGCACTTGAATTGCACATTAACTGTATCCTTATTAAAAGGCACACTGAATATATATATATATATATATATATATATATATATATATATATATATATATATATATATACTTATAAGACCACAAGGTCATTAAAAAAAAAAAAAAAAAAAAAAAAGCTCACTGTCAGCAGTCCAGGACTGTTTAGTGATTTTGTTGTCAATATGAGAGGGTCAGTCCTGAGTTGGTCTCTGTCTGAATCCAATGTAACACAATAGTGACTGCATATGTTAGAGTAAGCAGACCTCTTAATGATGATGCAGCAGCACACCACATTCACTACTGAGACACATAAAAGGAATAGTTCAACCAAAAATGAAATTCTCTCATTATTTACTCACTTTCATGCAATTCCAGGTGTGTATGACTTTCTTTATTCTCCTGAATACAAAAAAAGATTTTTAGAAGAACATTTCAGCTCTGTTGGTCCATACAATGCAAGTGAATGTTGACCAAAAATTTGAAGCTCCAAAAAGCACATAAAGGCAGCATTAAAGTAATCCATACAACTTCAGTGGTTAAATCCATATCTTTAGAAGTGATATGATAGGTGTGGGTGAGAAACAGATTTATATTTAAGTCCTTTTTTACTATAAATTCTCCTCCCTGCCCAGTAGGTGGCGATATGCACGAAGAATGCATAGCGCCAAAAACAAAAGAAGAAGAATTTGAAAATGAAATTGGAGATTGATATTAAAACAAGACTTAAATATTGATCTGATTCTCACCCACACTTATCATGTCGCTTCTGAAGATATAGATTTTAAGCGATAGTTCACCCAAAAATTAAAATACTCTCCTCATTTACAATCTCAGATGTGGATGACTTTATTTCTTCTGCTGAACACAAATTAAGATTTTTAGAAAAATATTTCAGCTCTGTTGGTCCATACAGTGTAACTGAATGGTGGCCAGGTCTTAAGCACCGAAAAAGAGATAAAGTCAGCATAAAAGTAATCCATAAGACTCCAGCTGATTTTGGGTGAGAACAGACCAAAATAGAACTAATTTTTCACTGTAGATCTTGCCATTGCAGTCTCTAGGCACGATCATGATTTCAAGCTCAATTACACTTCCTAGTGCTTGCGCAGAGTGCTAGCAGAGATTATTTTTATTTTAATGAGATAACAACATCCATGGTTCTATCATAGGAAGGAGCGTAATGGTCAACTAGCATGTTACGACAGTAAGTCATCGTTTGCGGATACCATACAAATGAATGGTTATAGCCGTAAACTTAAACCTACCTGTCGCGAAATTGTCTGCGTCTGTAAACTCCACACATAGTACGTTAAAAGTTGTTCACCCAGGATCAGACGGACTTTAGGACCCGGATTATGACTAAGCGGACTACAATCACATGATCGTCATTTCCAAAGAGACGAAACGCTGCAAATCTGTTTAAGACAAAAAGCGGATCGCTCTTTGCAAAATGACTCGGTAAAATAGCGATATTTCCTGACACGTTACAATCACGCGCTGCAATTATAATGTCAAGCAGGAGAGTGTTAATACATCCGAACTGTCTGATTTAAAGATGAATTCACACATTACTTTCGTTTTAATAAGTATGTGTTTCTTATCAATATTTTCTGTGTTGGTAAGTACCTGATTCAAAGTGACATTACTTTTATACTTTGTGAGCAATTTGGCTCTAAAGAAATGTGTTATTATGTCATGTGTAATGTTAATGTGACAGCTGGAGTTACTAGGAAAAATACAAGGGATTATTATTATTATTATTATTATTATTTATTGTGATTACCAAACATGGTCATCCAAATAATCTTTAGAAGCCATGTAAATTTCTGAAGTAAATTAGCATTTGTCTTGCTCAGCTCAGCTCTGAAATATTTACTTCTTTGTGAGTGCAATCTCAATAAAATGATTAAATATATATTTCACTAATAACAAATGGAAAAAAAATAGAAATTCTTTGGTCAAAATGACGTGGGAACTCTTTGTATGCTTAATACAGCTGAGCAATGGGCAATTATTTTACTGGATTCTAGCATAAAATTTTGCATGTGTAAAATAATTCCATTTCCTATTTTTGAGGGTAAAGTGGATGTTTATGTGCCAGCCTTAAATACTCTGCACATCTTTAACTACATGTCTTTTCCGTTTTAAGGCAGATTCACGCTCATTTTCCATTGACTACAAGAACAACTTCTTCCGAAAGGATGGAAAACCATTTCAGTACATCTCAGGAAGCATCCACTACTCCCGCATCCCTCGGGAATACTGGAAGGACAGGCTGCTCAAGATGTACATGACAGGACTCAATGCTATTCAGGTGTAAGTGGAACTGATCAACAGTGCAATCTATATGTACGTTACATATGTTGCCACTATCTTTTGATCGTTTCCATGCAGGTATGTGCCATGGAACTTCCATGAGACCGTGCAGGGGGTGTTTAACTTTGCAGGAGACAGAGATCTGGAGTACTTCTTAAATCTGGCCAACCAGACAGGGCTGTTGGTCATCCTGCGACCGGGGCCGTACATTTGTGCAGAATGGGAAATGGTGAGGGTTATTTCCTTATTTTGCTAAATATATTTATTTATTTATTTATTTTTATTTCTCCCATTTTCTCCTCAATTTGGCATGGCCAGTTCCCATTGCACTCTTAAGTCCTCGTGGTGGCGTAGTGACTCGCCTCAATCCGTGTGGCGGAGGATGAATCTCAGTTGCCTCCACATCTAGTCACGTGGCTTGTTGAGCACATTACCGTGGAGACGTAATGCGTGTGGAGGCCCACGCTATTCTCCACGGCACCTACTCACAACTCACCATGTGCCCCACCGAGAGCAAGAACCACACATTATTGCGACCATGAGGAGGTTACCCCGTGAAACTCTACCCTCCCTAGCAACCGGGCCAATTTGGTTGCTTAGGAGACCTGGCTGGAGTCACTTAGCATGCCCTGGATTCGAACTTGCGACTCCAGGGGTGGTAGTCAGCACTAGTACTCGCTGAGCTGCCCAGCCCCCCCCCCTTTTTGCTAAATTTGTTTGTTTGTAAAATATTATGTTTAACAATAGACTGAAACGAGAGCTATCATGTGTCTTTGAATATGACAATCTGTGTTTAACAATATAACTCTTCAGGAAGAGTGTGTGTGTGTGTGTGTTTGTGTTGCAAGGATTTAATCCATAATGCTTGTGATGTATCAAGACACAAAATAAGATGTACAGTGCAGTTATATCATACAATATGTTCTTTTTTCAGAGTTTAATCTGGTCGCAACACAAAAGCAAGTCTTTTGATTACTATTTATGCAGAGCTCTAAATTGTAGGTTCTTACCTATCCAATAGGGTGGTTTGCCTGCCTGGTTGCTACAAAAGCCGAACATTATCCTCCGCTCAGCTGACACAGGTATATGTTACTTCTACATGAGACGTGACTTCACGTAGGGTCAGGTCTGTCTTTAATGGTTGCGTTTGTCTCTTTCAGAGTATTTACAGGCCGTGAGTAACTGGTTGGCTGTCCTGTTCACTAAGATGAGACCGTGGCTTTATCAGAATGGAGGAAATATTATCAGTGTGCAGGTAAAATTTAGAGTCAGCAGTTAGTAAGCAAGTAAATAGTCATTTAGAACAGCAAACCAAAAATGTTTACCTTATTTCACTCAAGGATTGTATGAAAATGGAAACTTGTTAATACCGTAGCCATTGTGTACAGATATAATTTAAAAAATCTTATGACAGGGGAAGAACTAATGCTTACACTTTTTAAGACTGAGAGCACATATAAAGTATTAACTATCAATTAGTACAGGCAAGTGCTGTGCAATGTTATTGTTTGTATGTGCACAGTAATGATGTGTGTTTGATTTCATATAAATAGTGTGGACAAATATGGCAGTTATTTTGTGCATTTATTCTCTTTATCAGGTGGAGAATGAATACGGCAGCTACTTTGCTTGTGATTATAACTACATGCGGCACCTTCACACTTTGTTCCGTTTGTTCCTGGGGGAGGACATCATCCTCTTTACTACAGATGGGAACACTGATAAAGAGATGAGCTGTGGCACGCTTGAGGGCCTGTATGCCACTATAGACTTTGGCACAGGTAAGGCCATCTTGAGGTCAGTTGTTACTGAATTGCCCACTGCAGGATTTCTAAGACATTTTAACTAGATGTTCAGTGCTTCTCACATGCTCATATAGTCAGACTTTCTAATGGTGACATCACAGGCAGAGGATGAATGAACTGCAGGGTAAGGCTACTCCTTAAATGCAAAAGATTTTTCAAACTCCAGGTAACGTTCACACTCCATTAAAAAAAACCTCCAGAAGAACAGTTCTAGTTATTTACACAGACACCATTACTCATGCTGATCATTATTCTAACGAAGGCTAGAGCAAGCATTTTCCTGATTTGATTTGTTAAATCAGCATAACTGCAAACTTTAATCATAAGTAATAAGCTCTATCTTTCTTACCGCAGTCAAATAAAATGGAAACGGAAATGCTTGGACCTGCATATATTCTTATATTAAGCAATCCCTCACCGACATGAATTTGTCATGAAATGATGACTTAAAAAATGTTGGAAGTTTAGAAAAAATCTAGTGGAGAGAGAGTTTTCTTCATAAGTTCCAGGAATGTCATATCAGTGCTGGCTCGTTTTGAGTATGATTGGGATGCTTATTGATTTAAAAGTGAATTGATGTAGGCTAATTTAAAAAAGAATGTTAAAAATTAATTTTCAACGAGCTTGTTTGCTTCCATAATCTAATAAATACAGTTGAAGTCAGAAGATTACATACCCCTTAGCCAAATACATTTAAACTTTTTTAAACTGTTTTTCACAATTCCTGACACTTAATCGTAGAAAACATTCCCTGCCTTATGTCAGTTAGGATCACTACTTTATTTTAAGAATGTGAAATGTCTGAATAATAGTAGAGAGAATTATTTATTTCAGCTTTTATTTCTTTCATCACATTCCCAGTGGGTCAGAAGTTTACATACAATTTGTTAGTATTTGGTAGCATTGCCTTTAAATTGTTTAACTTGGGTCAAATATTTTGGGTAGCCTTCCACAAGCTTCACACAATAAGTTGCTGGAATTTTGGCCCATTCCTCCAGACAGAACTGGTGTAAATGAGTCAGGTTTGTAGGCCTTCTTGCTCGTATACACTTTCAGTTCTGCCCACAAATTTTTTATCAGATTGAGGTCAGGGCTTTGTGATGGCCACTCCAATACCTTGACTTTGTTGTCCTTAAGCCAATTTGCCACAACTTTGGAGGTATGCTTGGGGTCATTGTCCATTTGGAAGACCCATTTGTGACTGAGCTTTAACTTCCTGGCTGATGTCTTGAGATTTTGCTTTAATATATCTACATGATTTTCCTTCCTCATGGTGCCATCTATTTTGTGAAGTGCACCAGTCCCTTCTGCAGCAAAGCACCCCCACAACATGATGCTGCCACCCCCCTTCACGGTTGGGATGGTGTTCTTCGGCTTGCAAGCCTCACCCTTTTTCCTCCAAACATAACGATGGTCATTATGGCCAAACAGTTAAATTTTTATTTCATCAGACCAGAGGACATTTCTCCAAATGTAAGATCTTTGTCCCCATGTGCACTTGCAAACTGTAGTCTGGCTTTTTTTCTGGAGCAGTGGCTTATTCCTTGCTGAGCAGCCTTTCAGGTTATGTCGATATAGGACTCGTTTTACTGTGGATATAGATACTTGTCTACCTGTTTCCTCCAGCATCTTCACAAGGTCCTTTGCTGTTGTTCTGGGATTGACTTGCACTTTTCGCACCAAACTACATTCATCTCTAGGAGACAGAATTCCTTCCTGAGAGGTATGATGGCTGCGTGGTCCCATGGTGTTTATACTTGCATACTATTGTTTGTACAGATGAACGAGGTACCTTCAGGCATTTGGAAATTGCTCCCAAGGATGAACCAGACTTGTGGAGGTCCACAATTTTTTTTCTGAGTCTTGGCTGATTTCTTTTGATTTTCCCATGATGTCAAGCAAAGAGGCACTGAGTTTGAAATTAGGCCTTAAAACACATCCACAGGTACACCTCCAATTCAGTACACCTCATATCAGAAGCTAATCTGCTAATTGTCTAAAGGCTTGACATCATTTTGTGGAATTTCTCAAGCTGCTTAAAGGCACAGTTAACTTCTGACCCACTGGAATTGTGATGTAGTCAATTAAAAGTGAATCAATCTGTCTGTAAAAAATTGTTGGAAAAATTACTCATATCATGCACAAAGTAAATTGTGTCATGGGGGGCGTGGTCATGTGTCGGTCTGCGGGAGAGGGAGGTAATTACGGCCCAGGTGACGAGCCTTAACGCTCTCCCGCAGACCAACACATGACCACGCACCCCATGCCACATAGATGTCCAAAATGACTTGCCAAAACTATAGTTTGCTAATATTAAATCTGTGCAGTGGTTAAAAAATTAGTTTTAATGACAACCTAAGTGTATGTAATCTTCTGACTTCAACTGTAGGTTTATTTAAAGAATTACACTACTTAATATTTGTTACAAAATGTAAAAATTTCAGACATTAAGACATTCTCCGTGGACATGCACGCAGCGATTGGCCGCAGCCACTCAAGCGATGTTAAGATGTATTCAGCTACAGCAACTGCCCTTAAAGTCTCTTTTCAGTGGTAATTAACTTTTGGACTTGTGGTCGGGAAATGAATCCTTGACCAGCAGTTACAAGCAGTGTCATCCCTGAGCGGTAATCAGGGCTGCGTTGCCCAAAAGCATCGTAAGCCTAAGTAGATCGTAGAGACCAATGGCGCCAAAGGTCCCTACGATCAACTTACGCTTGCGATGCTTTTGGAAAACGCAGCCCTGAATTGTATTATTGTATTAATATACACATACCCTTGCTCCGTGGCCAGGGGGAGGCTTAGCCTTCTCCAGCCTTTCACATGCTCTGCCTATGGGTGATGTATTGCCATAAACAAGAGTTTCAGTTCGAAATGTTAGATTAATCTGGGGTACTGCTTGAGAGATTTTTGAGCACTACACAGAGAATGTGCAAATAATGACCCTTTATGGCCTTTAAAGTACAGAAACCAAAAAATATTTATTCACCATCATGTCATTTCAAATTTGGAACACAAAAGGAGAATTTTTGAAGCACCTTCAAGCAACTCTTTTCTATAGAACAACAGTTCATGGTGACCAAAGAGGACAACAACACACCATTAAAGCACCATAAAAGCAGTCCATATGACTCTTGTGGTACATTTCAAGTCTTCTGAAGCCATATGATAGCTTTGTGTGAGGAACAGACCGAAAGCTTAACAGCCATGGTCACTATGAACTGTCATTAAAAAGACATTATTAAATATTCTTCAAAATTTCTCCTTTAAAGTTCCACAAAAAAAGTCCAAGAGATGTTGTTGACACTTTAATCCCTTTCCCTCTTATAGACACCAACATCACTACAGCCTTCAATCGACAAAGGAGGTTTGAACCTAAAGGCCCTTTGGTGAGAAAAGTTTGAGAGACCATTTATGCGTTCCATTAATTGATTAGTTTGTTTTTTTCAAGCTGTAAGGCCTGGCCATGTTTCATGTGTCATCTCTGCATATTACAGGTGAATTCTGAGTTCTATACAGGTTGGTTGGATCACTGGGGTGACAAGCATGCTTCTGTGGACACTGAAAAAGTGAGCAAAATGCTGGGAGAGATGTTGTCCATGGGTGCCAGTGTTAACATGTAAGTCATATTTACCTTATTAATTCTATAGTAATTAAAGTTATCCTAAAGGTGTTAGACACTGTATGTTTGTGTTTAAATCCAAATATGTGTAATTAATAATCTAAATGAGAATATAATTGTTTTGAATTCATACAAGTAGCTATTATGTGAACAATGTAGTACTTCTAATGCATCCTGATATCCAAACTTGCAAGGTAATCTTCTCATCTCAGGTACATGTTTGAGGGAGGAACGAACTTTGGCTACTGGAATGGTATATCTGCAATCTCAGCTCATATATTCCCATATCCCTCACAATATCTGGTAATGCAGTCATATTACTATGTGACTGTAATTTGATCACTCATAGGAGCGGATCATGATACCAGGTTCAGGTCTGTGGTGACCAGTTACGATTACAATGCACCTTTATCAGAGGCAGGAGATCCCACTGACAAACTGCTTGCAATCAGAGATGTCATTAAGAATGTAAGAATGTAAATACATTCCATGTGTACATAGACAAAGTTGAGAAAAAAAAAATAAAGTTCAGTAAAAATAACACTTGAACTATGATTTCCTACTTATCGTACTACTGGATATACTTAGCATTTTTTGAGTCCCAAAACAGACATCCATTCTATGTAGTAATATGTTTTTGTTTATAGTTTCGTGATATTCCAGTTGGTCCCATGCCACCAGCCACCCCAAAGCTAGCTTACGGCTTTGTTACACTAAGAAAGGTGTGTATACTGTGTGTCACATAGCAAAGCCCTATTCATTTTGCCTACCATACAAAAAACTTACACTAAGTGTTCAATGTGTTTTTATTACTCTCACATTCTTTTTTTAGGTTGGCAACATTAATAACTTGTTGGATACGCTGTCACCTCAAGGTCCAGTACGATCTAAGTATACTTTGACATTTGAGGAGATTAAACAGGTATGCAATGCATGAGCATAATTACAATGACAATAATAATCATGGTGATATGTTCTTATTCTTAGCTGATTAAAAGTCAACGTTGCATTTTTCTTGTTAATGGTTTAAAATGTAGATGTATGTTATTGGGCTGGGGAAGCTGGTCTTAGATCAGTGCAAAAACTGGTTTTAGTTTGTGTTATGACTCTGTGCAGTACTATGGCTTCATGCTTTACCGAACGACTCTGCCACGGAATGTTCCTGAGCCGACCCCTCTCATCTCGCCCCTCAATGGCATCCATGATCGTGCATATGTCTCTGTGAATGGGGTGAGCAGACCACTTGTTGAGGTCACGCTTACACAATGTTTTGTTTTCAACTCACCATGGTTAGTCAGACACTATAACAATGTGTATCATCAAAATTCAAAAAAAAAAAACACGTTACAGCTTTAGAGCATTCTTACCTCAGTTTCCCAAATCAGAATTGTCTTCTATTATCACAAAACTAAACTTCAGTTTATATAATCAAATCGAGAAAGACTAGCCAATTTGTATAATTAGTTTCTGGTATATTCTATGTCTTTAGCTTTATCCAGAGACCTATACTAGGTGAAGTGTTTAATTTCTGCACCACTAGCATCACCAAAGGGAAATGCAGTAGTAATGGCATGTATTTCAACACTACTCTTACGATTTCTGCCATATCTATATACTTAAATGCATCAAAAATAGTAAGAGTAGTATGCCATTCCAAACTCAGCCATTGACTGATTATGTTTCCATCCAAGATGCGAATATAATTTATGCTATATAACAACAACATAATATAGCAAAAACAATGTGCGAATAAAGCCGCGTTTCCATTCCAGGTGTTCAAAAGTACAAAATCGTCACTTCCAGAGAAATTGTAGCCACTGTGACTCTTTTATTGATGAAACACTTGTGGTTTAGAGCACGCAGACAAAACACTCTAAAGAACTTGTCCCATGTCTGGAAGCGACAGTGCATCACACAGTTCTAGTACTATGCCTGTGCGTTCCTCCATCCTTATGACTTTCCCGTGCAGATCTTTAATAAAGTGTCAATAAACCTGCCCTTCGGCACAGTTCAGGTTTGTATTCAACTTATTTCCTCTGCAAACTCTATGCAGGTGTTAGATTTTCAGGACACCGTTATCTCAGGATGACCAGAGCAACATTTCAGATGCGATGATTGGTCCGCTGGTTTGTCCAGTTATGAAAGAGTTATTCAGTCACATGACTTTTTTGATGCGCATCTTGATCCTAATAAATTAATTAGGAGTTGATTCGGTAAATGTGTTTCCATCATAGTTTATGCAAATTTTTTCGTATCGAATACAAATTATATCCGCCTCAAGTGAGCGTATACGTTTTTATCCCAAAATGTGTATAAAAATACGTGGATAGAAACCCAGGTATTGACTGACTTTGCCCATATGCGATTACCATCAGACAAACAGATAGTCCCGCCCCAAACGCATGCCATTGGTTAAGCTAATGTCGCTATGTCTGGCTGGTTGGGATGTGCAAACAGAGTAATGGTTTGATAGCGCTACAGAGTCAGATGGTTCACACTTTTCAGGGGATTCAACATACAAAAGGGGGTGGGTCCCTCTGAAATTTTCTGAATTTTAGACAGTTGATCGATGATCAGCTCAATTCATGCAGCTCAAGTGGGGAAAATCGCCCAAAATTCTTTCTTGATTAGTTAGTGCACTGTTAATGTCTTTTAGTATAATTTTTTTTCCTAACATTTTTGTAAAGAGTATGTTTCAATTAAAATAATTTAATTGTCATCATAATCTTTTTCTTGTCGTCTTCGTTATCGTTGATGAAATAAAAAATACCCCTAAATATTTCTGTCATTACTTTCTTTAACGAGATTAACACAGAATAAGATGGTTTTCAAATAACATTGAATTGTGATTAATTTATATTGCATACACTATTTTGACAGTACTTCACAGGTTGGGCTGGAACGCCAACAGGGGTGCTGCAGAACCCTCAGCACCCCTACTTCCCACAGATATGCACCATCACATTGACCATTTTTTGTATGTTTTACAAATAATTGCCATAAAAGTCAGTTTAGATTGCAACTGAGCTTGTCTGTGAGCAGGTGTACCAGGGGTTTATGGAGAGGGACACCACACTGGTGATGAATGTTACTGGTCAACAAGGGGATCAATTGGACATTCTTGTGGAGAACATGGGCAGGGTTAATTTTGGCAGCTATATCAATGATAATAAGGCAAGTTACACAAAAGATGCATATATCTGTAAAATTGTTCCACTTCAAATTATATAAGACATCAAAAATGTTACATCATGTCTTGCTCATCTCTATTTTACAGGGTCTCTTAGGTAAACTCATCCTGGGAAATGACGTGCTCTCTGATTGGTTAATCTACCCACTGGACATTGACACTGCAGTAGCCAATGGCTGGCTACAGTCGAATCACTCAGGGGTTCGACCAGGTTCAGGGATGGAAGCAGGAGATGGACCAATGATCTATTCAGGAACCTTGAAGCCTACTGGCCTAGCATGGGACACTTTCTTAAAATTGAATGGATGGACTAAGGTGAGATTTGTAGCAATAACAAAAGTTTATAATACATCTATAATGCATCCCTAGAGTTTGAGGCACTAGAGATAGGAATTGTAAGGATATTTAATCAGTTCTTGGTCTGATTTTCAGACTCCTAAAAATGAAAATTATCTCATTATTTACTCACCCTCATAATATCCCAGGTGCATATGACTTTTTTTCTTCACCAAAACACATTTGAAGAAAAATAGAAAAATATCTTAGCTCAGTAGGTCCTTAAAATGCAAGTGGATGGTGATACGATTTTTGAAGCTCAAAAAAAAAATCACAGGCAGTCAGCATAAACGTCATCCATACGACACCAGCTGTTAAATTAATGTCTTCTAAAGTGACATGATTGCTGTTGGTCCGAAAAACTTTTAAATCATGCTTCCGGTCAGCAGCGTCATGCGTGTGTGACGTAATCACGTTGGCACGTGAGAACTGAGGCACATGCGACACACCTGGAAGAGCAGCGCTGTTTACAACCGAGTGGGAGGAACGCTGTACAGAAGCTTCATTGGTTTGGTTTAGATCTATTTATTTGTTTCTTTACTCATAGTGGTGCATTTGTGTGCTTATCCTAGATGTCTCAACTGAGAGAAGAATGCGAGATTACGTCAGTAACATGCCAGTGCGAATACGTCACTTGAGACTGCTTGTACTCCACCCTCTCATGAAGCTTACCCTCACGTTGGATTATAGTTTAAAGTACTAAGATACAAAAGCAATCGTATCACTTTAGAAGACATTAATTTAACCCTTGGAATTGTAACAATGACGCTTATGCTGTCTGTGATTTTTTTTTTTTTTTTTTTTGAGTTTCAAAAATCGCATCGCCATCCACTTGCATTTTAAAGGACCTACTGAGCTGAGATATTTATTTATTTATTTATGTTTTTGGATTTTTCCCCTTTTTCTCCCAATTTGGAATGCCCAATTCCCAATGTGCTTTTAAGTCCTTGTGGTCACGTAGTGATTCGCCTCAGTCTGGGTGGAGGAGGACGAATCCCGGTTGCCTTCACGTCTGAGACCGTCAACCCGCACATCTTATCACGTGGCTTGTTGAGCGCGTTGCCACGGAGACATAGCGTGTGTTGAGGCTTCACGCCATCCACCGCGGCAACCACGCTCAACTCACACATACATTATAGCGACCACGAGGAGGTTACCCCATGTGACTCTACCCTCCCTAGCAACTGGGCCAATTTGGTTGCTTAGGAGACCTGGCTGGAGTCACTTAGCACGCCCTGGAATTCGAACTAGCGAACTCCAGGGGTGGTAGCCAGCGTCTTTTACCACTGAGCTACCTAGGCCCCAAGCTGAGATATTTTCTATTTTCTTCAAATGTGTTCTGGTGAAGAACGAAAGTCATACACACCTGGAATATCATGAGGGTGAGTAAATGATGAGAGAATTTTCATTTTTGGGTAAACTATCCCTTTAAGTTGGTCTATGCTGCATGTCTTGTGGATCACTTTTGGATAGCAAAGCTTTGGATAGCTTTGGAAGCCTTTTTTTTTTTTTCTTTCTTTTTTTCTCTCAGGGTCAGGTGTGGGTAAACGGGGTGAACCTAGGAAGATATTGGGCCAAGAGGGGCCCTCAGCAGACGCTGTATGTACCTGGACCTTTTCTTAGTGCCACTCTGCCAAACAACATCACAGTGCTGGAGCTGGAAAGAGTTCCATCACACAGCAGAATCTTGTTTATGGACCGGCCTCAGCTGAACAGCAATGGACACAACACATGACAACATAATCTTACAATGCACTGGAAAGCCTCGTCAACTGTTCAGTTTAGCATTTCTGCAAACAACTCGAACAATGTTTCACAGTATATGCTGTATATCTCTTGAACACTGCTTAAAACTAAGAGGTATTTTAGAGCAAGCCATCATATCACACTGTAATTTGTGTCACTTTACTCAATATTTAACTCTTTACTGGTCAGTTGATGTCTCAGGAAATGGTAAAATGCAAAGTTAATTTTAGTATTTTATTTGACAGGAGAAGAAAATCAAGAAATCAAGACCGACATGTGCCTTAAAAGTTTCTCTGCTTGAAATCTCAGTGCCATAACTCTATATGCAGCTTTTTTTGTGGGGCATGATTTAAAAGGGATGCACTTGAATTTGAATAAGCCACTCAGAAAAAAAAAATATGGTTAAAAAAGAAAGTGACACAATCACCTTTGTCTTAATTTGAGAGTTTGAAGCTCTCTGTTGTCTTCGTGGCAAACTTTGTGTTTGGTCATAAGTCATGCTTGTTTTATAATAATATGCCAGTGCACTCACATCAAATTATTTCACAATAAGGTTTCGGGTATTTTCATTTTTTGTATTTGTAAATGATGCACATGCCAAGCCCTTTGAAAATTAAATCCTAACCATTATAGACAGTCAAGCTTTCATCTCTTTAAGTATAAATGAAGATATATAACTTATTCTTAAAAATCACAGTGGATGGTGTCTTGAGAAATAAGACTCACAAAATTAACACAAATTGAAACTATGTGAATTACAAGAACTAGACACTTGACACCATTAACCTTCTTTCTCAATAAGACCTTTCATCAATCATTTTCTTTTCCTATTCCCAGCAGTCCTTTTGTCATTGTGAAAGGTCAGACTGATGAAATACACATTGTCTCTTCCAGTCCACTTCCAGACCATGTAAAATGGCACGTGGCCACGACCTTTGTACAGTAAGCCACTTACACCACTACACCTCTCCATGTAGTGAGAGTGAGAGGTCAGGGCCGGGCAGCAGCAGTGGCTTTGCATTGGGCTTGGACACAGCGAGGTGTGCAGAAAAAATAATCCAGATATTCAAAAGGAATCTTCCTCAGCAATGACTCTCTGCAGTGAAAACATCTCCTATGACAACAGAAATAGTGTCTCAGGACAACAGGTCTGAAATATTAAAGGGATTGTTCAACCATAAATGAAAATTATCTTATCATTTACTCACCCTCATGTCATTCAAGATGTGTGGGACTTTCTTTACTCTGTTGAACAAAAATAAAGATTTTTAGAAGAATATTTCAGCTCTGTAGGTCCATACAATGCAAGTGAATGATGACCAGAACTCAGAAGGTCCAAAAATGACATAAAGGCATCCTAAAAGTAAACCATATGGCTACAGTGGTTAAATCCATGTCTACTGAAGCAATATGATAGGTGTGGGTAAGAAACAGATTAATACTGAAGTCCTTTTTTACTATCAATCTCCACCTTTGACCAGCCTCAACCAGTAGGTGGCTGAATGTGAAAGTGGAGATTTACAGTAAAAAAAAAAAGGACTTAAATATTGATCTGTTTCTCACCCACACCTATTATATATGGATTTAAAGTCATATGGATTACTTTAATGCTGCCTTTACTGCCTTCAAAGTTCTGGTCACAATTCACTTGCATTGTGAGGACCAACAGAGCTGAAATACTCTTAAAAATCTTTCTTTGTGTTCTGCAGAAGAAAGAAAGTCATACACATCTGGGATGGCATGAGGGTGAGTAAATAATGAGAGAATTTTCATTTTTGGGTGAACCATACCTTCAATTTTTGTTTTTAAGAAAGTGCTGAATTGCAGTTCTTTTAAATTGCTTTTGTGTTGGATATGATAAACATGCCAATTAATCTGTTTTCACAAGTACCAAAAAATAAAGAAATATAAATAATAGTTTCATTTACTCACCCCCATGTCATTCCAACCCTATACTACTATCTTTCTTCTGTGAAACACAGAAGATGATGCTAGACAGAATGTCTGAGCAGCTCTTTTCCATTCAACATTATTGGATAGTGATTTTTACAGTCAACAAGCTTCAAAATGGAAAAAACAACACAACAAACAAGTCCAAATGACTTGTGCAGTTGATTTCAAGTGCAACAAAGACATACAACAGCCTTGTGTAGACTGAAATGTAAGCCGTTGTAACAGCTCAAACAGAAGGGAAGGAGAACACAGGGAAGCAGGCTTTTCCCAGGTTCGGATAGGACGTTTAATCAGCCACTTCAATGCTTTACAACTTCACAAACTTGTCAGCTTCACAGGCATGTAGACTTAAACGAATTAGCTTCACAGGCGCGTAGTAACAAACACATCAGCTTCACAAACATAACAGATTAAACGTAGCAGCTTCAGGAGCACCGTGGCCTTCCTTGTGCCAGACTCTCTCTCTCTCTCTCTCTCTCTGCTAGTGGCGTGGCTGCTTATATGCCGCTCTCCCCATGCTCACTGGAATTAGGACAGGTGTTACACATAATCTACCTCAGGTGCAAGCACCCTTACTGCTTTCTCTCTCTCCGGACGGACGCTTGACCACGCCCCCGCTGTCACATATCCTCACCGCCCGACTCAGGCCGGGGAGATATCCGGCCTGTCTACCACTGCGCCCCCCCCCCCCCCAATTCTGGAAAGGAAGTCGGCGACAGCCATCTGCGCTCCTGGTCTGTGGACCACCTTGAACTTAAATGGCTGAAGAGCCAGATACCAACGGGTGATCTGCGCGTTGGTATCCTTCATGCGGTGGAGCCATTGGAGTGGGGCATGATCCGAGCAGAGGGTGAAGGCCCGCCCCGACAGTAGTACTGGAGAGTGAGGACAGCCCAATTGATGGCAAGACATTCCTTCTCTACGGTGCTGTACTTAGTCTCCCTCAGCGAGAGCTTGCGGCTAATGTACAGCACCGGGCGCTCCTCCCCCTCCACCACCTACGAGAGTACGGCCCCCAGCCCTCTGTCTGAAGCATCCGTCTGCAAGACAAAAGGGAGAGAGAAATCGGGTGAATGTAAAAGCGGCCCTCCGCAAAGTGAGGCTTTAACCTGCATGAATGCCTGTTGACACTGCTCCGTCCACTGGATCAGGTCTGGAGCTCCTTTTTTAGTGAGATCAGTCAGCGGGCTGGTGACATCCGAATAATTATGCACGAATCTCCTATAATAGCCAGCCAGCCCCAGGAACTGTCTCACCCCCTTTTTGGTCTTGGGCCTTGGGCAGGTCGCAATCGCTGCAGTCTTGTCAATTTGGGGATGCACCTGCCCAAGTGGAACCCCAGATACCGTATCTCCACCCGCCCAATCACGCACTTCTTGGGGTTTGCTGTGAGTCCCGCTCGTCTCAGCGATCTCAGAACCACCCTCAGATGCTGCATGTGCCGCTGCCAATCATTGCTGTAAATGATGATGTCGTCTAAGTAGGCAGCGGCGTAAGCCGAATGCGGCCTGAGGATTCGGTCCATGAGACGCTGAAAGCGTCACAAATTGATGTAATCCAAACGTCATGGAGAATGCTGTTTTTCACGGGAAATTGGTGTCAAGGGGATCTGCCAATAACCCTTTGTCAAATCCAGTGTCGAATAAAATTGAGCAGTGCCCAACTGATCGAGCAACTCATCAATGCAAGGCATTGGGTATGCATCAAATTTAGACACCGCGTTGACTTTTCTATAATCCACACAGAACCGTACAGACCCGTCGCTCTTAGGAACTAGAACATCCGGGCTAGACCAACTGCTGTGGGATTCCTCTATTAACCCCACATCGAGCATTGCATCCAATTCTTCCCAGACAATTTTCTTTTTGTGCTCGGGCAATTGGTAGGGATGGCTACGTACCACCACCCCCAGCTCAGTCTTGATGTGGTGCTGTATGAGGTTCGTACGACCCAGTAGAAGGGAGAACACGTCTGCAAACTCCTTTTGCAACTCGGCAACCTCTGCGAGTTGATACGGTGAGAGGTGGTCTCCGCAAGTGAACGGGTGAAATGATTGTGTTTTGTATTCACCTCTGGCCCGAGCTCCGCTCTCTCCAGGACTACCGTAGCCAACATCACAGGGACCACCTCCCTCCACAATTTCAGGAGGTTGAGGTGATATATTTGACGTGCGCCCCCTCTATCGGTTCACTTTACCTCATAATCGAGATCCCCCACTCGTCGTGTGACCTCAAAGTGTCCTTGCCACTCGATGTGGGAAGTAATACGAGTACCTTATCTCCCAGTGCAAATTCCCGCAGCCGAGTTCCCCTGTCACATAGTCAGCTCTGCCGTTCTTAACCTGTGTTAGTTGCCCCAAAGTGTGGAGTTTTGCTCTAAGATCAAGAACGTATTTGTAGAGCCGAGGAGGGCGGGGCCGGGCTGGAATGACGCACGCCCGGTCCCCAATCAGCCTGATGGGGCGCACGAGGGATAAAGGCGGCCGGGGACGACAGTTCGAGAGAGAGAGAATTACAGGCAGCTGTACTGTGTGTTTATGGTTGTGTGTTTTTGGTTAAGTTTATTATTAAACTATTATTTATATTCTTAAGCCGGTTCTCGCCTCCTCCTTTCCACAGAACCCCCTACAGTATTGAATTTCATTCTTACTGTTTGAAGGTCCCTCCTCCCAAGCTTCGTGTATAACATCAAGCACCCCGCGCGGGCGCCGCCCATACAGCAGCTCGAATGGGGAAAACCCAGTGGAGGCTTGCGGGACCTCTCATACTGTGAATAACAGGGGATCGAGCCATTTGTCCCAATTTCTAGCAACCTCATGCATGAACTTATGAATCATATTTTTAAGGGTTTTATTAAATCGCTCCACCAGGCCATCTGTTTGTGGATGGTAAACGCTGGTGTGGATTGATTTAATGCCCAATAATTCGTAAAGCTCACGTAGTGTCCGTGACATAAAAGTTGTGCCCTGATCGGTGAGGATTTCTTTTGGAATCCCCACCTGGGAGATTATTTTGAAGAGTGCCTCCGCAACACTGCGTGCTGAGATGTTGCACAGAGGCACTGCTTCCGGATATCGCGTTGCATAGTCCACATGGCCCGATGAGGTCCATTCCAATTCTCTCGAAGGGGACCTCGATCAGCGGAAGAGGGCGCAATGGCGCTTTTGGGGTGACCATTGGATTCACCAGCTGGCATTCGCGGCATGCCACACACCAACTGCAGACATCGCCGCCAATGCCCGGCCAATAAAAACGGGCTATTAGGTGGTTCAGTGTTTTTCTTTCCCCTTGATGGGAGTATAATGAGCCGCCTGGAACACCATTTCCCAATGGCTCCGCTGTATTAAGAGCTGGGTTGTATCTTCTTTTGTTTGAGCATCCTGCGTCACTCTATACAACCGCTCGTTTATAATTGCGAAATAAGGATATGAAAGGGCGACATTCGGCTGGAGTTGTTGACCATCGATCACTCTCACTTGGTCAAAGGCATGCTTGAGGGTTTCATCTCACAACTGCTCCAGAGGGAAATCCCCTTCGGGAAATCCCCTGAGGACAGGAGGGGCTGCAGCCTCTCCCCCCCTCACGTCATCCTGACGTGGAGCAGACAAAGACGGCCCTGGCTCCGCCTCCCCTGCCAGAGCATCGCACATTTCACATCACATTGCTTTAGTGCAGGACCCATCCACGCATATTCCCTTTAATACATTTCTAAATTCAGGCCAATTAGTCCCCAAAATCAGCGGATGGGTGAGGCGGGAACTAACCGCAGTCTCCACTCTATGTTTTGTTCCCCAAAATCTAATCACAAGGGTCACCACAGGGTAGTTGTGAATATCCCCATGCACACACTTCACCCTCACCATTTTAGCTGTGCCCAAAGCCTTGTGTTGAACCAAGCGTTGGTGGATAGTGGTTTGATTACAACCTGTGTCCACCAATGCTTAGTGAGTACTCCCCTTGACACTTACCGGTATCCGGTAAGCTCCGGCCCGATCAGGGGCAGCCTGTGGAGTGCCGGGAATCCGGACCATCGTTCCCAGCTCCATCACAGGGCATTGATCCCGGAAGTGTCCTGGATCCCCGCAACTCCAGCAGACCGGCCCAAGCGCCATGCACGCACCTGCATCGGCGGACACTTCCACCTGGGGGGGGGAGAGCTGCGGGGCACTGTTGCTGCTGTGGGCAATGCAACACCCCGGGGAACTGGCTTTGGTGGCGGGACTCCTCACCTCCACGGGGCAGGAACGGGCTCTGGGGAGAGAGCAGAGTGAGAGAGAAGAGGGGAGGGGGAAGAGATGGGGAAAACACAGGGGGAGGGGAGAGAGAGTGGGAGGGCTCGTCCGCCCTCTGGTATGCTGGCATATGGTCCTCCGCCAATCGAACAGCCTCCTCCAGCGACGCCGGGTGGTGGCACTGGACCCATTCCTCCTTTCCTCGTAGTAGCCGATGGATGAGCTGCTCCAGTTCCACCTGATCGATTATTCCCTCAACGTCGCAATCTCCCACCAGCAGCCATCTCTGGCAGGCATCTCGGAGCTGTTGGGTGAAGGCAAACGGGTGGAGGGTCGTCTCCAACTTCATCGACTGGAAGAGCTGGCAATGTTGCTCCGGACTGTGGCCAACCTGCTGCAGGATGGTCTTCTTCAGGTCCTCATAAGCCAGGTTTTTCCTTTGTTGTGCTGCGAGCTGGGCTACCCCGGACAGCAACGGGAGGAGCCTGGCCACCCACTGATCATGCGGCCAGCTCCATATCTCAGCGGTCCGCTCGAATAAGTCGAGGAAGGCTTCCGGGTCGTTCTCGGCCCCCATTTTCAGAAGCGTGGGCGGGGGCATGGGGCTGTGGTTGTCCGGGGAGGCGGCCGGGGTTCTCTCCTGGCTGAGGAGTCTCCAGATCACATGCCGGTCCTCTGTTTGAGCCCTAAGGATCTCAAAGAACCGGCGATCTTGATCTTGCCGGAGCTCAAGCAAGGATTGTTGGTGGGACTGGTGTAAGCCAGCGAGGGATTTGAGGATCTCTGCCAACTGGGAGGACTCCATGGGGCGTACTTCAAGATCCCGGGTTTTGGCACCAGTGTAACAGCTCAAACAGAAGGGAAGGAGAACACAGGGAAGCAGGTTTTTCCAGACTCAGGTAGGACTTTTAATCGGCCACTTCAATGCTTTACAACTTCACAAACTGGTCAGCTTCACAGGCACGTAGACTTAAACTCATTAGCTTCACAGGCACTAGTAACTTAAACACATCAGCTTCACAAACATAACAGATTAAACGTAGCAGCTTCAGGAGCACCGTGGCCTTCCTTGTGCCAGACTCTCTCTCTCTCTGCTAGTGGCGTGGCTGCTTATATGCCGCTCTCCCCATGCTCACTGGAATTAGAGACAGGTGTTACACATAATCTAGCTCAGGTGCAAGCACCCTTACCGCTTTCTCTCTCTCCGGACGGATGCTTGACCACGCCCCCGCTGCCACAGCCGGTGTTCACTGATAATCTTACCCTCTCCTGTATCTCAGAAGAATCATTCATGCATATGCTCAATTAAAAAATAGCACCCTTACATGAATCACTCCAGGTTTGATATCACTTACACCGAGCGCTATTGGTTTTCACATGTCACGTAACCAAACGCAACACAAGGCATTTATAAACACGGCCTTGAATGATATCTGGGTGGTACACAGCAGAGGGCAACATCAGTAGCTTTTACTATGCTTTTTTAATCCTTTTTGGACCATCTACTTTTTTGTAAGGAAAACGGAAACTCTGCAGAAGTCATTTAGTGTTTCACAGAAGAGAGAAAATAATTCTGGGTTGAAACAACATGGAGGTGAGTAAATGATCACAGATTTTATTTTAGGTAAACTACTCCTTTAAAGGTGCAATATGTGAAATTTTTTTTTTGCCAATGTGTGAACGGCTTGTAACGCAACTTAAAAAATGAGACCTTCCCGGACTTCATAGGTTGCCTATTAAAGCGTATAGACTGATTTTCATGCGAAGGGAGCGGGTCGCTTTTGCCGGGAAATCCAAAGGATGTGACATTTATGCGTGCTCCCGAGAGCCTTGCCTCAGACAGTAATCGCTTCGCTTCCGCTATTTAACAGTGACAACAAACTGCAACACTAGGTAACGTTATCTTAGAGATGGAATCCAGCAAATGTCCGGCACCCAGCACAACACCAACTCCTACACAAAAAAAAAAAAAATGTATCTACTGAATCCCGAGCGAGTGGTCGAGCGAAAACTTGAGTGAATATCGGTAGGGCATTTGATTCCTGGAGGGACCTGCGTTCGGTTTTGGGGATCAAAACCAACCCTGAATTGGCATTCTTCTTATTGGACAAGTAAGCTTACATAACTGCAAAGCATGTGAAATATTGTGCCATAAGGATTGATCTATATAATTTTAGCCAACTTGATCTTGCCTGCTAACACTGACTGTTAGGAATTTTCAGGATTGGCCCCTATCAAGTCACGTCTGCAGTCGCTGTCTCAATCCGGATCCTCATGAGGGGAGAAATGAATGACACAGACACTTAAGTATGCATCAGAGATTTCTCGTACTTTATTGTTCAGCACAGCATTATATACCTTTGTAAGAACAGGAAAAGCAGTACACTAACTACATTATCCAATGAGATCAATCATTACCCTATTTGGAAAGACATACATAAAGATTCTGCATTAATTATGTAAATGAAACAAAAAATTCTAGAATAGAGGAGAGGTGTTCAACTTTTGACCTCAGACACTCAGAGAAATAAAACAGGAAACCCTTTCCACATGATTTCCGTTACTGACACACACACACACACTATGAAAATAGGAACTGAGTACTAGCTGTGAAATGTCAGCTTGCTTAAATATATATCAACTGAGAGGTCAACTTTTCTCACAATAGAATTGCAAGCTACCTTGCTTCGTAACTTTCAAATAATTTAAATGATCTTCTATTTATACTAAAAGTCAGGTATACAGGATAAATTTAAGCAAATACACTGGTTTCTTATTCGTAGTACAACATATGACTATACAAAACTTACAATAGTGCAACATAATTGCAGTGCAACAGTAAACTGTCTGATATAGTTCGGTAGTATGTAGCTGTATGTGTGTATCAGTATGCTATGTTAGCTGATAAGTAGTTTTAGTTTAGTCTCAAAGTTTGTAGTGAAACAATCATAACTGTGTAATTTTAATTATGCTACCTCATCTGTCAACATGATGCCGGTGGATCACGTTCAGTCTCGTGACGTGGCACCCCCCCCTTAAAGCCCCTTATATATACACTACTGGTCAAAAGTTTTGAAACACTTACTCATTCTTTATTATAATTTATTTATTTTTTTTCACATTTTTGAATAATAGTAAAGTCATCAAAACTATGGAATAACATAAATGGAACTATGGGAATTATGTTGTGACTATACAAAATCCAGAATAAATCAAAACTGTGTTATATTTTAGCATCTTCAAAGTAGTCACCCTTTGCCTAGAATTTGCAGACATGTACTCTTGACATTTTCTCAACTAACTTCTTGAGGTATCACCCTGGGATGCTTTTTAAACAGTATTGAAGGAGTTCCCATCTATGTTGGGCAATTATTGGATGCTTTTCTTTATTATTTTGTCCAAGTCATCAATTTCAAAAACTTTTTTTTTATTTTATTTTTTGTATTAAATTTTAGTTTTATAATGAAATAAATTAATATGGTGGCACAATTATATTTTTGTCTACAAAACTAATTTCAAACATTTAAGCATACGCCTTCAGATCAAACGATTTTTAAGATCATGAGAAACAAGTGTTTCAAAACTTTTGGCCGGTAGTGTATATATATAAATAAATGGCACATTCTATTAACATTGACATTATACAGTATATACATTACATAACTTAAATTGCACAATAAAATTATAGAGTCAATAAATAAAGTATATAGCAGAATCCTTACAAATTGCAGCTACTCTGTGTATTACACCTAATCCCTAATTTTAAATTTAACCCTCCCCTCCTAGTTTTCAATGATGCAAAATCATCAATGACTTCTTCATATCTGCCTAGCAATCACATGGTTGATACTAATTATTGCAAGACCACTAAGAAGATCCTGTGTCATGGTGTAGCCTACCTATAGGCCTACTGTTTATCATGGTTAACTTATGTTTGTTCATAATGTAAGAATACATTATGAACATCCATAATCCTAACCATATAGAGCCTTTAGGCTGAGCAGCCTGTCGGGGCACCTGTCTCCCATCGCGATCTTGCAAGATGTGCAGGGGCAGGGTGGCACGACTGGGGCACCTATCTCCCATCGCGATCTTGTGAGCTCTGTGCGGGGGCGGCCTGGCAGGTACCCTGTCGTGCCGCCCCAGGGAGCGTTGCCGCCCTAGGTGCCTGCCTATATCGCCTATGCCAGGATCCGCTACTGCCTGCATCCAATAACTGATGACAGATTTCTGTCCAGCTGCGGATGCCACATGCAGTAAAGTGAAGCCTGCAAGTCTATGGGCTTGTTAAGAAAGCATAAGACCCAAGAGGTGTCTGAGGTAGGATTGTCTTGGGCGGTCGCCTTTCCTCCCTCCTTTTCCTCTTCCTGGTCCTCTGGCAGCTGTAAGAGTGTGTGTAAGGTTTGGATGTCTCCCGTTTTACAGGTGGTGTACAGAGCGTCCCTCAAACTGTATTCCCACGACTCATCCACTTCATCTGAAAAGACAATGCGATGCATGTGATTTTTATCTTAACAATCTGAGGCCCAAGCATGACTGCTGTGTGCATTTTTCATTTTCCTTTTTGATTTGTATAGTAGCCCCTAATTAACATGGATTTTTTATAAAAAATTTTAAAGCAAATGTATGTATGTCCTCCTATGGGGACATTTTTTTAAAATCAAATTGTTTATTATGTTTCCAGGGGTGTTTTTAATATATTACAGACATTACAGCTGACTTTCTGTAAAGCTGCTTTGGAACAATGTGTATTAGGAAAAGCACAAATAAAAAAAACTATACAAACAAATATGATTTGACTTGATTTGACTCTTATGTTACAAAGTTTTTTTCTACTTTGTCAACAAAATCTCAGTGTTCTCTCTTTGCATTGTCAAACAAACAAGTAATAGCCATTGCTGAAGCATTTTACCATGGGTTTTCTCTTGCTGTTTGACTTTCTTTGAATCTCTGTAGAATCATCTTCACCCTCAAGGTCTCCTTCTTCCACCGATTCATCTACCTTTTCAGTCTGATGTCACAAGCATAAACAAATGTATATGTTGATTATTAAACCATAGTATCCTCAATTTTAGTAACATGTTGCTTTTCTTCTAGCATTAAAATCATTTGAAGTTCATCTGGAGAATGCAGAGATCTTACCTTCTCTTTTCTCTTTTTGTTTCTTCCTTTTCTTCTTATTAAGATGGATCTCATGTTCTCTAAGGTCCAGGGTTCCTAGTGTCTAAAGCTCCCGAGTCTTCCTCCTCTGAACTTCTTTCTTCGCCTTCTTCCCTCCTTGCAGAAACTGACCAGGAAACAGCCCTTAAATAAGTACGTTTTAAGAAGCAAGGCATTTTCAACAGATACAGCCAAGGATTCAGACGCACCATTAGTGTTTGGCTCAGGGATTGTCTGACTGGCAGATTTAGCAGTTTTCTTCTTCCACACTTTCTTCGATGGACTCAAAGTACTGGATATTTCAGTGTTTTTGTATGAAATTTGAGAGAAATATTTGAGAAAGGAAATTAAATGAGATTGTTATAGAAAAATAGATTCCATAGTTAAGGAGATGAGCAGGCAAACTTAAGTCTCCACTAACTATAAACATGTAGAGTTGAGAGCAGATCAAAGACTCGCTGGATTTCACTAAATGTGGCTCTGTGGTTGGCAAAAGGAAATACATGGACTCTTTGGTCTTTTTTGTCCAAGGGCGCTCCACAACCTCCAAAAAAATATGGTCTTGTTATAATTTGTTGCTCGTAGGAATATGGCACTTTCCTCCTTCAAATACTCAGCCCAGCTTTCTAGATGGCGGCAGCTAGCCACTCAAACAATGCGGGGCGCAACACACTCTTTCTCTCACTCTATCTCTGACTTATAGCACGAAAAAAACGTAAATGGACAGATCCCCCCTTCCCCACATCTTAGGACAGGTCTTTCAATTCCTTGGAAATATGCAAAGCTTTCTGTGGAATTCTGCAAGCGCAGATTCCATGCAGGCCTGCTCATAACTTCTAAGCATGTCTGACAGTGTTGTGCAAGCTTTCTTTATATATATAAAATAAAGTGTGCAAATTAAAGATGGACATTTACATTAATGTGGACTCACCTGCCAGAGTTGCCAGAATGTACCTTACCAGTGCTGCCTCGTTGTAGCCTCTGAGGGCAACCCCCGCAGATTTAGGCGCATGGCTGTGGTTCTGAGAGTCTCTCAGTCCCTGTGCCGACTCTCGTTTTGCTCTCACTGTATACCGGTGAAACGTCTTATGCTGAACAATCTCTTTTCTATTATATATATGGGAATAACATTAAATTCATGGTACAAGTATGTACATTTATAGAGGAATGAGTGGAACACTGCACTGACCTCTTAAAAACTGCTCCTTCAAAGTGTCCACCACCAGTCATCAGAATGACCCAAATAGTGTTGTTCGATATTTTCAGTAAAGAGGAAACCACGTCTTCTTCACTGTCCTGAGTATAAATGTGTCCGAATAATAAGATAAGACTAAAAGGACAGAAAATAACATACAAAGCAGGTACTTCAATACAACTGTTGTGGAAATACCCCCAAATTAAGAGGATTGGTTATGCTCCTTTATTCAAGTGAAGACAAATTTTACTACTACGGCACACAATGGCATTATAGAGCATATCTTTAACAAATCAGAAATGATGGTTACATTTACTCGCTCTCTTGCTTTGCAGAACACAGCGATACAATGAAAGGTACTGTCCCTGCATGTTTTGAAAGACTACTTTGGTAGAAAGTCGATATGAGGTTTGATTTGTGCTGTCTGTCTCCTCATGGGTCACTCCATCTCCAAGACCCCCATCTTCACTGTCTGATTCTGAACCAGAAATGCTTGAAATATCACCTGTTCACAGAAAGATAGACAGACAGACAAGATTACACTATGAAATGCAAAGCTGACACAAAAGTTCTTGTCAGTGAGGTCACAGAAGCATGAATGACCTGTACCAGTCTTCTTCTCAAACTCATCCACTGTGACCGCAGATCTTCCTTCCAGACGCTGTTTCAGTTTGAAGCGGTGCCAGTCAAGTTTGTAGTGCTCCATCTGAAAAAGAAAAGGGCTGTGTAGAGGCGGCTAAAAAAGGTTTAATATATATGTAAAACATGACCAGTCACAATTCAGTATGCTATATCATTGCTGTTAGCAATATTTTGAATGCTGAACATTCTTTTAAATGTAAGTCAAATGGAGAATTTTTAACTTAAAGTTCTTCAAGTGTAACGTTTACAAAAAACTTAAATGGATAGCATATCTAAAGGTGCTGTTAAGTGATTTCTTTATGAAATGACAAGCAAAAAATTTCCCTATTCCGCGAAAAATATAAATGCAATTTAATTACACCTGTCTCTGTGACAGAGCTAGTCTCTGTAAAACAGCGGGAAAAAAATCATTTGCAGCAGGCCATGGTCAGTTTAACAGTTGTCAATACACAGCATGTTCGAGAAAGTTATTTATCTACCATTACTTTTTGCTAAATGAAGTTCTAGTATTGTTAAAATAATTGAATTGTTTCAGTGACGTCACTTTTTCCCGCAGCTGCCATATTTGTGACCATCAGCGGAAGGAAACAATGGCGGTGAATGGCAAAACACCCGAAAAACAACATCAGGGAAAAAAATTGCTTTTGATCCATGCCAAGTCCCAGGAAAAGTTCATACAGGTCTGAAGACAGCACAAATATTGCCAAATTCAACTTTCGTGGACATTTAAGGATATTTTAAATGATTCATCTCTGTATGCTGGTGAGTCTAAAGTGTGACCGGCGAGTACACACAAAGTCTCTGGTACACATGCCCTCCGGTACATCATTGTAAACATCTCTCATTCAAAAGTTACAAATGTTTTTGTGTTGTTGTCTTGTCTGATTTAGTCACAGTATTAAAAAGAATAGCCGTGATGATCCGCCTGTATGAATGTAGGCGTTGCTTTTAACTCCTGAAGAAGGTTTTTGTCACATCTCACAGCGCAACACAATGAAGGTATGTGCAATATTGGTCACAAACATGGCGGCGCAGTCATACAGTGACGTCACATGAAACAGGTTAATAGATCACCCAAACATGAAAATTCTCTCATCCTTTACTCACCCTCATGCCATTCCAGATGTGAATGACTTTCTAATGTTCTGCAGAACACAAACAAAGATTTTTAGAAGAATATCTCAGCTCTGTCGGCCCATAAAATGCAAGTGAATGGTGACCAAAATTTTGACACTCCAAAAAGCACATAAAGGCAGCATACAAGTAATTCATATGACTCCCGTGGTTTAATCCATGTCTTCTGAAGCAATATGAGAGGGGAGAAACAGATCAATTCTTATTTTTATTTTTTTATTTTTTTAACAATAAATCTACTTTCAAACAGCCCTTCTATGCACGTTTACTAGAGTTCTTTTGTTTTTTGCCGATTCGCATTCTGCTTGCATATTGCCACCTACTGGGCTGTTGTGCAAATAGGATTTATTTTTTCTTTTCCTTTGTTTTATCCCTCTCTTTTTTGTCTTTCTCCTTCCGGGCCAGTAGGTGGCAAAGTAGCCCAGTAGAATGCGAATCGCTAAAAAAACAGAATGCACATGCGAAGACTGATGAAAGTGTAGATTTATAGTGAAAAATGTCTTAAAAATCTATCAATTTCTCACCCACACATATCATATCACTTCAGAAGACATAAGAATTACTTTTATGATGCCTTTATGTGCTTTTTGGAGCGTAACATTTTTGGCACCCATTCACTTGTATTGTATGGACCTACAGAGCTGAAATATTCTTCTAAAAATCTTCATTTGCGTTCTACAGAAGAAAGGAAGTCATACACATCTGGGATGGCATGAGGGCGAGTAAATGATGAGAGAATTTTCATTTTTGAGTCAACTATTCCTTTAATTTGTCTCAGTTTGTCAGTACTAATATTTTTTCACTGTACACATAATATGTATGTGATGTTTGATATGTACTGTAGGTGCTGGTCATATCTAGGGGCACGTGGTGGTAGACAATCCCTTTCTCTACAGACACCCGACTGCACTGGGTCAGGTGTCACCTCCCATCTGCTAAAATATAATGCTTAAATTTTCTTTTGTTTCCTGTAACCTGCTGTTTCAGTTATTATTTCTATTTTTTTTTTTTTTCTCCTTCTGGCATTTTGACAACTTATTGCCTTATATAAATAAATATTGTGCCTTGCATTCATTAAATGTGTCCATATATTTTCCCCTCTTGATATCTCATTTAAGTGGAAATTAATTGTACAACTGTCATTATAACAGATGAAATAAAAAAATCTCCCAATGACACTGTAATCACATCAGTCAAGTTGTTGACAATCCAGTCAAGAAAGTATAGAGTCAGTCTGTTGTACTTTTTCCCACCATGTCTTCATATGTTGAGAAGAGCTGTATTATTGAGCTGTTATTAACAGATTACAATGAGTTGAATAATCTGTACATAATCTGCTTGCTCAGGGCAAATAACACAAGAATCAGCAAACTGCCACTGCAGGAATCATAAAAATGCTGAAGTGTGAATTCAGAACTAACTATAAGAGAGGAATGCTTTCTGACCGGCCAAGCCTTTCATTGGGGGAAAGCACTAATATCAAATAATGATATGGGAAGTCACACTAACCCTAAATCTTCAACCTGGAGTAAAGATGGGTGGTACTTTGTGTTTATATATTGTAGCTACAAGAGCCCTAACTTTGCTGTAGTTGACATGCAAAACCTGATTACACCCAGAACAACTGAACTCTGTGTGGGTATTGTTGTAGGATTGGTGTTAGTGTCCTGGTCTTTACCTGTTCAGGTAAGAATAAATAAATAATACTGCAGTTACGAATCCTCATTTCCTATGGATACCCCTTAAATAAATTTTCTTGCATTAGAATTCCTCATTGTTTCATCAGAGGTCAAAGAGAGGATATTCCGGTGAATGACAGTGTTTTGGTATTTGAATGTATGCAGTATAGTTTGTTCCAAATAAGATTACACTGATATAAATGTGCCATTTCTAATGTTCTCAACAGAGCAATATGTGGATCCCGAGGAGATGAATGCAATGGACAGGATTCTCAGAGCAAATGAATATATGTGCATGACAAATATAAGCATACATTTACAGATAATTCAACCATGAAGAAATAGTTCACCCAAAATGAAAATTCTGTCATCAGGGCGTTTGTTCCAAAACCCTATGATTTTCTTTTTTCTGTGGAACCAGAAAGATGTTTGGCAGAATGTTTGCCTCATTCATTGCATTTTTTTCCTTTTAATGAAAGTGACTGAGGCTGTCAGTCCCAAACATTCTGCCAAACATCTCCTTTTGTGTTCAATGAAAGACAGAAAGTCATATGGGTTTAGAGCAACATGGGGGTGGGTGAATAAATGATGACAGAATTGACATTTTTAGGTAAACTTTTCTTTGTTCATCATTGTTATCATTTTAAGATTAATTATCTGATTTGTTTTATCCATAACAGATGATATGGACAGAATCACGATAAAAACTGATATGTTGGACATTTCTTCTAGCACATGTGTGAAGTCTGTGCCTCGCACACTTCAAGCAAACTTGCTTAATATCCAGTATAGATCTGGGTGAGTCCATTCATATAATACAGACAGAATCCCATCACGTTGCATGGTTTGAAGTGATTATGGATAGTGCACCCAAAAATAAAAAATCTGTCATCATTTACACACCTCCGTGTTATTCCAAACCGCTTACTTTGTGACATGGGACACAAAAGGAAATGTTAGGCTGTATGTTTGGAACTCACAGCCTCAGTCATCATTCACTTTCATTGTTTGGAAAAAAAGAGGCAATGAAAGCGAATGGTGACTGGGGCTAAACTTATCATCAATTAACATCTTTTCTTGTTTTCCACTGAAGAAAGAAAGTCGTACATATTTGGAACAACATGAGTAAATGATGACAGAATTTTTATTTGTGGGTGAACAAGCCCTTTAATATTTCCTCTTGCTGAGTCTGATCTTTCATAAAAATGTATGATGATTATTTGTTGTCTTTAGAAATAAATGCTGTTCATGAAATTCTGATCTTTTTTGCTATCCGCTCAGCTGCTGGTCATATCTGGGAATGATAGCAGGGAGTCAGATTGTCTCTTTGCCGTCTCCAGGCTGTATGTGGTCAAGGGTGGCATCTCATGAGCAGTCCCGCTCTGACCATGATTGCTACGCCACCATCCTATGGGACAACATCGTAGAGAGTAAGTTTCAGTAACCAGCAAAGTATTTATCTGAACCAGTGTCTTAAGTAAACAGTGATGTGTCTTTCTTTGCCAAATCTTTCTCATATAGGTCAAGGGCACAACTTTAGGAAGTATGAGACAAACAACCTCAACACAGTGTATGACTAAAGCTCTGTCATGGACTATGGGAAGTGAGCATTGGTAATATACTGCGTGAGTTAATGTTTTCTTAAAGGTGCACTCTGTAATTTTTTCCTCATTAAAAAAAAGTTGTATTCCTTCAAAACATGAAATGTAATTTTAAAACGTATTTAAAATCATGACTGCTTACATGAGATGAAAACTCCAGTCATATCAGTAACCTTATAAAATCTGTTTTATTCTACATGGAAAGGGTCCCCTCATGGGGGCTGCCATTTTAGGATCACATGACCAGCTGAATATTACTCGCTTAATCTCAGTAACCCACCCTGTTATTGGATGCTTTCACTCATGGATTAAATAATCATGGCTGACTGTTAATAGTGAATTTCTACAATGGTATTAGTAACTGAAAACTTTTGCGTTTGAATGATGCCCCCAAGTGTCAGTGCAAGTCCAAGACGAAATGCATAAACAATTACTGAGTGCACCTTTAGGGTGTTTTCACTAAGATTAATCTAGCAATACCAAATACATGCTACTCATCAAATCAAATACTGATGTGGACACAGGTATGCCTTCTCAGAGGATGGAGATCCAACCATTATCCCTAAACCAGACCCTTACATTCCTATTGGCCAGTGAGATGGACCAAGTTCTGTGGACATTCACAAAATAAACTAATTGTATGACTGTGGTAGGTATTAATTTTGTGTCAATAACTTTAATTTAGTAAAAGTCTGCAAAACTATATTTCCTGTATGTTTGACTGATAGCATTACTTTTTTCTTATCTCCACTAGGTGGCATGGTGTGACACATAATTTGGGAAACAGATCCATTGAATAGAAAAACAACCCTTATTCTGCACATTCTAATCTAGACAATCAACACTTGAGATTTTTTATTTTTCCTTCTCATTTTAGGCTATAATGTGTTGAAAAGTTATTGAGTTTGCTTAAATGTGACTGCTTCATTTGCTAAATCAAACAAAGACAAGTTATATTACAATATTTTGTAAGCCTGGATTTTTTTGGACAGTGAACTAATCAACAACGCAGTACCAGATCCCAAAAGGCACTTTCACATTATCTTTGCTCCTGTGGTGAACATGCTAACATTCAAACACATTACAAACCAGTCATGCGTAAGTCAGTGTAATGTGTCACAGAATTCATAATAAATTTAAACACACATCTAAAACTACCTTGGGTCAGTGACCAGATGATATTCACAGCAGATCCATCGAGTGGATCTCAACATCTAGTGCATGCTCTTCTGTTGGAAACTCATTCTGGTGGACAGCCTTGAGCTTCCCCTCCATTGTCTCTTTCTGCGAATTCTTGCAGTCACCTTTTGCTTATCACTGTCCAGTGTGAGTAAACTTCGCAGGAAGTTGAAGGAGAGGTAGAGTGATAGATATGTGAGGAAAAGATAACATGACCAGAGAATCAACATGTCATCCGAAAGAGAGGAACCATTCAACCAGATGCAAGGATTTCATCCACCTGTCAGATTTTGTATATTTGTAAGAACAGAAATATGCTGGAGTGGATAGAATATCACGTTAGCACAAATTTTAAAATGATAATCTTCAGAAGGACAAAAGAGAGAGTCCCTCCTAAAAATACTAAATCTAAAGACCTTCTGTCCACAAGAGAATAGAATTGAACAAGCAACTTGTTGAATGTGTTACAAGTCTGCATCTTATTTAATTAAGACTTAACTGCCTATGTGATAATCAGCTTACACTAGATTAGATAGTTCTAACCAGTGTCATGACATGACATTCCTATTCCATATTATAACACTATCACTGCTACAGTATGTTGCCCCAATCCAACTAATGTGGCATCAGGTAGATGCTAGCCCACACTTGGATGAATGAAATGAGGGATTCGATGAATTAATGAGATTACGTAAATGGTTGTTTATTTGTTTTTATTATGTTTCTTAATCTTAACAAGAAAAACTACTATATGAAAGATGAATTTACCTTTTCTAGAAGAGAGCTGATTGTGTTATTGAATTCATACTTTTCATTGTGTATCCAGAATTGGTCAATGCTATTATCCATAAATAATATCTAGTAAAAATAAAATTAAAATAAAATATATGAACAAATAAGCAGACAAATACATTTCTGATTTATTTTTTGTTCTTGTCTCTTAACAAGAAAAATATAATATTATTTGAAACCTTTGAAATGAATGTCTTCTGGAGAACTGACAGAGACCCTGGTTCAAAATTATTCAGTATTGTCATCCATCTTTCTATCTATCAAGGGCCAAACCTCAGCCGTGATGTCAATTTGTAGGTGAACCCGGAAGGCTAATTCGCCATGGGTTCCCTCACGAATTTCCTATATGTTTTTATCATGGGGTTTTTAAATGTATGAGTAAAATAAGGTCTGTGGTAAACATTACTTGAAGATACTCTGACATTTTGTCCGACAACATTAATTACACACAGTCATACAGCAAATGTGAATTTTGAAGCCAACCGTGTTTAATGTTGCTAACGACTTGCTAGATAAGGACTACAAAAACCACAAGCATGTGAGTGAACGTGCTTGACGAAACGGAAAACCGTTGTAGTGCTTATCCAGCAACTTGTTAGCAACATGCTTAAAAAATAAAAAAAACATGGTGGCTTCAAAATTCACATTTGGGGTATGAATGTGTGTAATTTATGTTCTTAAACAAAACTTTCAAGCAGGGCTGTGGCGAGATAATCTGGGCCCCTTTCCTATTAAAAAATACGGCCCTACTTCCAAGTATCTTAAAGTAATATTTACCACAGACCTTCTTTTACTCATAGATCCAAAAACTGCCATTAAAAAAACCCATAGGAAAATCCAGGCTCGAAAATGCCAATTCCTCTCCAAGTTTTTGGACTTCAACCTGAACAGTTCTGTGTTTAGCTGTTGGTTGTCCACTTGGCCTCAGGAAAATTACCCAAGTATCCCCAAATATTTATGTTACAGCATTAAGTGCTTGGCGTATGTCTCCGAGCCGCGTGGTGGAGCTGTTCACCACACGCGCGTTTGAGTGCACGCGGGCTGCGGTTCTTCAAAACACTCGCGAGAGGTTTACAGCTTTAACTCCGGATGCTCACTCAAAGCAGAAAAATTAGGTTAAAAACACTATTATTCCAGTCGTTGTGTACTATTACAGAGCACAGTACGAGAATGGACGCAGTGAACTAATCCGATTTTTATAAAGTAAGCTACTACTTTGTTTTGCACTTTTAACAGTGGTAAATTTAAACAAAACTCTTTATTATGCACTGGCTGGTATTTAACACTCGTAAACATGCTGCAGTATTATGGGTCAGTCAAAGCAGCCTTATTAACATTTATCAGATTAATATATCAGAATGAATGAACTGAAGCCACTCCAAGCTGTCAAATAATGCTAGAGTATGTACCACCTGATAATATACGGTTAATAGAGTCCTATATAACTGATCATCTGTGTGTAATATCATACCTTTCCTGTTTGAAAGAGACACTCTTGTACACACTCCATAGGTAGTATGCGTTGGTTACATTGTGTTGACAATTGTAGTTCCACTATGTTGTACTTTATGAACATTTAATCCACGTTTTGTTCTCTTACAGTCAACATGAAATCAGAATGGACTTCATTTACTTTCTTAGTATATGCTCATGGACTTATTGTGAATGATTCATTGATGTATGTTATTCTAAAGAAAAAAGTGTTGTCGTCTTATTACTCTTCAAAATGTAACTTTTCTTTTCGGTTGATGTCACCAATCAGCCTTATTTGTCAAGCCCTCCCATACATTCCAACCAATTCCAATCCATTAAATTCCCAATGGATGCAGTATACATTAGATAAGTGAAATGGTTTGCCAAAGCCATTTCATGTTGACCATTTTATCGCAGTTGAATTTATGTTATTATTTTCTATAGCTTATGGCTGAAAATGGAATCAGACCTGTTGATTGGCTGGCAGGAGGAGCCGGTGGAGATGAGGGCGGAGATATCACGTCTGCAGGATGAGTTGGCAGAGAGCAGAGCAGAGAGGGAGGAGTTGGAGTCCCGAGCTCAAGCTTTGACTGACAGGGTGAGAAGGGAGTTAGTCACCCTGTCAGTGATTTGATTTGATTTGATTTGATGATGTGTCCATCAAAAAGAGGGACACTTTGAAGGAGTGAACACATGCTAACCTGTCAAGCTTTCTTTGTCTTTGTGTCCATACTGTTGTTAGCTGTCTCAGACGCTGGACCCGTCTTTATCTCTGCGTCTGGACGATGAGCAGAGAGAATGGAGGAAAAAGCTCAGAGAGGGCAGAGAGAGAGAAGCCAGACAGGCCCTGCTCATTAATAAACTTCAGAACAAGGTCAGAACACAGAGTTTAACACACATGCACCCTTAATACTGTAAAACACTTAAGGGGTGTTCACACGTGCAGTGACAGGAAGTCATTTTCCGTTGACATGAGCGACAGCAACCATTTGCAATGTAATTTGTGACTATCCAGTGATGTGGCAGAGCTGAGAACTGTGCCAATTAACCAAAAGGAGTGAAGACATTGGAGCAAATGTGATCTGTGAGTCTCTTGTGAGATAATTGAGTGTGTTTTTTTTAATATATACCATTTCTGATCAGATTTTCAAAAGCTTTGACCAGTTGCACAACCCACCAATAATGTCCACGGCCACTATTGTGGCCACAACGTGGCAGGAGTTGGTCCTAGTGTTGTTTGCGTGAATGGCCCATTAGCCTACCCAATTATGAGAACCAATCATATCTAACTTAGTACCAAACAGTCCCCCATGGGGTAATAATTTATTATTTATAAATGCGTTCATTCTTGCATATTTCAGGTGTTGGAGTACAGGGCTCGCTGTCAGGCTCTGGAGCAGCAGGTGATCAGTGAGGAGAGAGAGCTGAGGGTGAGAGAGGTAAGATAAACAAGAGTCATTATGCTTTATTTGCAGAGCTGTGAGAGTTGCATTAAAGGGGTAGTTCACCCAAAAATTAAAACTTTCTCATGATTTACTTACCCTCCTGGTATCCCAGATGTGTATGACTTTCTTTCTTCTGCTGAACACAAACAAAGATTTTTAGAAGAATATTTCAGCTCTGTTGGTTCATACAATGCAAGTGAATGGGTGCCAAAATTTGGAAGCTCCAAAATCCACATAAAGGGAATATAAAAGTAATCCATATGACTCCAGTGGTTAAAATCCATGTGTTCAGACACAATATGATATGTATGGGCGAGTAACAGATCAATATATAAGTCATTTTTATCATAAATTCTCCTCCCTGCCCAGCAGGGGGCGATATGCACGAAGTATGTGAATTACCAAAAACAAAAGAAGAAGAAAGTGAAAGTCAAGGAAAAATGGCTTAAATATTCATCTGTTTCTCACCCACACCTATCAGATCACTTCAGAAGCTATGGATTTAACCACCAGGGTCATCTGGAGTACTTTATGTTGCCCTTATGTGGATTTTGGAGCTTCAAAGATTTGGCACCATTCACTTATATTGTATGGACCTACAGAGCTGAAATATTCTTCTAAAAATCTTCATTTGTGTTATGCAGAAGAAAGAAAGTCATACACATTTGGGATGGCATGAGGGTGAGTAAAATATGAGAGAATTTTCATTTTTGGGTGAACTTTAAACATTTGATGCTGTGCATTTTCTCCGGGGCTTTACAGAGAATGTTGCAGGATGAACGCAGTGACACACTCGAGAGCACCCTCATTAGGCTGGAAGAGGAACAACAGAGGTGTGAGAGTTTAATTCTTAGAGTGTGCAAAAACATTTGATGTCTACCTCTAACTTATGTCTGAATTCACATGACTGAGTTGTATTTCTTCACTGGAGCAGAAGTACAGGGCTTTCAGAGGTCAATGTTCTTCTGCGGAGTCAGCTCAGCCAATCAACGGAAGCAAATGAAGTCCTGAGGGATGATCTTCGAAAGCTAACTGTCGATTGGTCCAAAGCAGTGGAGGAGGTGGTGCAAAAAGAAATTGATTGGCAAAAAGAGAAGGAGGTCAGGAATTTATATAGACTTGATCGTAGTTGTGGCGTATATGTGTGTTAATAAAGGTGAAACTCTTGAATTCATTCTTTATAAATGTAACGTCATGAATGGTAATGTTTAAATCAGTACTTTAAAAGTAATCTTAGGCCACATACACACTGAAGCTTACCAAACTCACTTCTGAAAAATTCATGTAGTGTCAGTGTAATTTTTATTAAAAATCCATAGTGTGTTCAGAACCAAACCGAAAAACTTGTTGTTAATGTAGTGATGTCACTCTCTGTTGGACACTGACAGCTTGTCTGAGGTGTTGTCATAGAAAATCACAGAAACAGAGGTGCATGTCGCAGACTTTGATTCTGTCTTCCTCCACTATAGTATCTGCTATCACAAACCCTGCTGTCTAGGGATAATCTAAACATTACGGTCAAGAGTGCACATTCAATTAAAATGCAGAAGCTTAAAGAACATAACAAAATCACTATGGTTATCACTATGTTATCCATTGCAGTTTCGATAGTGACTTCGATATTCTCTGCATGTGCACAGTGATAATTTGAGGCAGGGTTTTTGTGAAAGGGCAATCATAATCTTGTCTTACATAAGATCTTAAAATGTCTTGAAATAAAATATTGCGTTCTACGCTCAGAACATCAATCATCAAACCCTTCTGCTACATCATAGAACCCTTCTGTTTCTTAATAGTCCTATCTCTTCAATGAAAGAACTCTTCTTTCCATCATAGAATCCGCTGTTGCTCAATAGACCCTTGTTCATGGGAGTGGTGGTTGCCGGTTCAATCTCCACAGCCACCACCATTGTGTCCTTGAGTAAGGCACTTAACTCCAGGTTGCTCCGGGGGGATTGTCGCATTGAATAAAAGCGTATGCCAAAATGCATAAATGTAAATGCATCATTCATAAATGAATGACAACAAGGCTGTGAGGGATAGACATACAGTCTCTTCAATGGGCTATACTGTTATTTAAAGTGTTTTTGGATAATTCCGCGGCGAAACAGAACCCCTTTGAGCCATCACAGAACCCTTCTTTTTCTGTCATAGAACCCCTCTGTTCCTCAATAGTCCTATCTTGTCCATCATAGAATTCCTTTGTTCCATCACAGAACCCCTCTGTTTCATCACAGAACCCCTCTGTTTCATCATAGAACCCCTCTGTTTCATCATAGAACCCCTCTGTTTCATCATAGAACTTTTCTGTTCCATCATAGAACCCCTCTGTTCCTCAATATTCCAATCTTGTCCATCATAGGATTTCTGTGTTCCATCATGGAACTCCTTTGTACCATCACCGAACCCTTCTGTTCTACCATAGAACCCCTCTGTTCCATAATAGAACCTCCTTTTTCCATCATAGAACTTTTCTATTCCATCACAAAACCTCTCTCTTTATCATAGAATCATTCTGTTCCATCATTGAACTCCTCTGTTCCATAGGGGATTCAGTCCTGCATTTTAGACTCTGTTACAGTGACAGCTAAGTTCTTCTTCATTCTTCACTCAGAGCTAGAAAGAAGTTCAGAACAGTCAACCAACGGTATACTGTTTGCGAAAATTCAGACACAGACCATGCCGCTGGTGGAGGCATTTAGAGGAGCATTTAAATATGATGATGCACAAGACTACATGTAAAGCTACCACACCTGGAGTCGCGAGTTCAAATCCAAGGTGTGCTGAGTGACTCCAGCCAGGTCTCCTAAGCAACCAAATTGGCCCAGTTGCTAGGGAGGGCAGAGTCACATGGGGTAACCTCCTCATGGTCGCTATAATGTGGTTCGCTCTCGGTGGGGCGCATGGTGAGTTGTGTGAGGATATCATGGAGAATAGCGTGAAGCCTCCACACGCGCTATGTCTCCGTGGTAACGCACTTAACAAGCCACGTGATAAGATGCGCGGATTGCGGTCTCAGATGCGGAGGCAACTGAGATTCATCCTCCACTACCCGGATTGAGGCGAGTCACTACACCACCACGAGGACTTAAAGCGCATTGGAAATTGGGCATGCCAAATTGGGGAGAAAAACGGGAGAAAAAAAAAGACTACATGTAAAGCATTAACTAATATGACATATAAATGTTATCAATGACTACATTATTCATTCTATGAAAAGTCATCACACCCGTTTATTCTTCGATTTTGATGGAAGTACAGTATATTGATGCCTTTATGCTGCTTTGTCATCATGTTGAAATTACAGTGATTATACATTTCTGTAGTATAAAAAAACTCAGAATTGTATTAATTCTCTGACTTTTCCCATTTGGCCATTGGAACAACCAAAATGGCAGTGAGTTCAACAGTTAAGAGTTGTGGGGTAGCAGCCTGTGTTTTATATGTTCTTTTTTTTTATATATAACCAGCGTTAACTGGTGCACATTCTTTTTTTTCTTAAATATTTTCAAGACTTGAATTGATGTAGTGATATACACTGGTGGGCAGAATTTTGGAATAATGTACAGATTTAGTTGTTTTGGAAGGAAATTGATACTTTAATTCACCAAAGTGGCATTCAACAGATCACAAAGTATAGTCAGGACATTACTGATGTAAAAAACAGCACCATCACTATTTGAAAAAAGTCATTTTTGATCAAATCTAGACAGGCCCCATTTCCAGCAGCCATCACTCCAACACATTATCCTTGAGTAATCATGCTAAATTGCTAATCTGGTACTAGAAAATCACTTGCCATTATATCAAACACAGTTGAAAGCTATTTGGTTTGTTAAATGAAGCTTAACATTGTCTTTGTGTTTGTTTTTGAGTTACCACAGTATGCAATAGACTGGCCAAAAATGGCAAAAAAGGAACAGCTTTCTCTAGAAACTCATTAGTCAATCATTGTTTTGAGGAATGAAGGCTATACAATGCTTGAAATTGCCAACAAACTGAAGATTTCATACAAAGGTGTACACTACAGTCTTCAAAGACAAAGGACAACTGGCTCTAACAAGGACAGAAAGAGATGTGGAAGGCCAGATGTACAACTAAACAAGAGGTTAAGTACATCAGAGTCTCTAGTTTGAGAAATAGATGCTTCACATGTCCTCAGCTGACAGCTTCATTGAATTCTACCCGCTCAACACCAGTTTCATGTACAACAGTAAAGAGAAGACTCAGGGGTGCAGGCCTTATGGGAAGAATTGCAAAGAAAAAGTTAGAGTGGGCAAAGAAACAGACATTGGACAACAGATAATTGGAAAAGAGTGTTATGGATCTTAACCCCATTGAGCTTTTGTGGGATCAGCTAGACTGTAAGGTGCGTAAGAAGTGCCCGACAAGACAGCCACATCTATGACAAGTGCTACAGGAAGTGTGGGATGAAATGTCACCTGAGTATCTGGACAAACTGACAGCTAGAACGCCAAGGATCTTCAAAGCTGTCATTGATGCACATGGAGGAATATTTTGATGAGAACTCTTTGAAGCAGTTTAAGAAGGTGTGAATTTTTTTTTTTCAAATTGTAATAGTAATTTTTCATGTTATTAATGTCCTGACTCTACATTGTGATCAGTTGAATGCCACTTTGGTGAATAAAAATACCAATTTCTTTCCATAAGAGCAAAATCTGTACATTATTCCAAACTTTTGGCCGCCAGTGTAGATTCTCAATGAAACTGCACATGGTTCCATTTTTGGGTTATGAGCGTTACAATAGAAACAATTGATTTCTGAGTGTGAGTGCATGAACAGCTCAGAGTAGAATCTCTAAGTTGCATCATGTAATTATTGTAATTCCAACAAATGCAATGTGAAGGCAGCATTAAATGCACTTGCTTACATTGTGTGTCTGGCCTTAGAAGTAGGTTCATAACCATTTAGCTGTTGCTTAGCAATTGGTCTGTGTCTGAGAGTTGATTTGTTTCAATGCACTGGGGAATGTGGACTAATATAATGTCACCAAGCAACTGTGCAGTCAAACACACAAAGCTGAATATGTGTATTCTTGATTAGTGGATGGCCGTGAAAAGAAATATCTGTAATAAATAAATGTTTAATAAATATAAGGTATGACAAGGCAATTAAATAAATAGGTTTGGTTGCTCAAGAAATGGTATGATGATATGAAGTAATGTTTCTTCAGTCTAATGAAGATTTTGCCCTGTGTCTAAGTTTCATTCATTTAGTTAAACAGTTTTGTGCTTTTGCTCTAAAATAATCCTCAAGGTTGCATTGTGTGTCATTATTTTTCTCACAAGAACACAGCCCCAAACATAACACACAGAATATACTGGATATTTAAAATCTAACATGAACGAATGAAGGCAAACAAAAGACATCAAGTTTAAATTAAAGTAATGATTCACAAAATCCAGTTTAATTTGATATGCTACAACCTTGTGCAAAAGAAGTGTCTGCCTTTATTGTCCATTTGCCTGGTTTCATTTATTCAATATAAGCAATTCTTTATTTGTGAAACAAATAATTCCTTCAATCACATCAATCATTATGTTGCATTGATACAAGCATGCTTATGGATTATTAAACATCTTAATGAACAACTGCCCTTCAACAGAAGTTAGGTAATGTTTAATAAAGGTCTGCTCAGGACAGATTTTTTTCATCCTGCTTGTTTTAAACTTTAATAGGGAATACAGGTAGCATTTTTCCAGCTGCACTATATGGATGGTGACCTTATTGATCATGCACTGTATGGAAAGCAATCATACATTCTAATGAGTTGTGCTACAACAAATTTTATCAGGTCACACAGGAATAATTGTTGTATAACTTAAGTGCATGCACACATAAATTGATTGTTATTGAAAATTGCAAGATTTCCGTCATTGATTACTTTCGATACAGGCTCTGACAGGCCACATAGGAAAAGAGCAGACCCGGTTGATGACTCTTTGGGGACGCGTGGTCACACTAAAACGCCAGTGTCACTCTCTGAAGACTGCGACTGACAAGTGAGAAAATATCCTAAAACAACAACAGAATGTGTCCATTACTATTTCATAGCAAGTTCTTATTCATACTTATTCATTCATTTGTATTCATTCATCTTTATCGTCCATTAAGATCACTGTGCTTTTGTTGTGTTTTTATGCCACAGAGACCTGTGGGAGATGAAAGCAGAGATCTCTCGTCTCTCCTCTTCTCTTCTCTCTGTGTGGGCTTCTCCTCGATCATCCTCCAACCTGCCCCTGGACTCATCTATAACCCACTCCACTACAGCACACCCCTTCACCTCCACTCAGGGGCCACTGTCTTTAGTTGATTTGGATCATGAACAGAGAGGAGAGATGAAGTCGATTGAATTTAAAACTGACTTTGAGTTAGAGGCCCTTGAACTCAGGAACAGGTCATTACTTGATTCATAGTCATATAAACTAGTGCTGTTAATACTGTACTCTTCTGTGTCTGACATTTTCCCAGAACACTTCAAGTTAGAGGATGGTATGTTACAAAATGCTGATGCTGTATGCTGTTGTTTTCAGGATCACAGAACTGATAATTACCGTAAAAGCTTTGGAATCTGAAAGAGAGAAGCAGGATGAAGAGATGGAGAAGAGACACAGGCAAGAGATGGAGAGAGAACGAGAGCAAGAGAGGAAGTGGGAGAGACAGATAGAAATGGAAAGAAACTTTGAATCTGTCAAGCATGCTGTCAGGACACTGGTGAGTCATCATGAGAACAGGAAATGAAGATATTAGGGGTGGGGGAAAACTGGTTCACTGATGCAGTGCAGTTCTTTCTCATACGATTTTGAATTGATCCACAAATGTATAAAAATGAATTATGAATCATTTTGTGTTTTGAAAAAGCATATACAGGGAAAAACATTACATATATACAGAAGAGAAGTACAGTGTGGTGTGCAACACTGCAAAAACGGAATGGAGGGCACATCTGCAGTGGCATTTATACCATAAAATGGTGCGCAAAGCTGACGATGCTAGGTTGATACACCTGCTTATTCTTTTTCTATTGGTGGGTCACAGCAGACATATTTTACTATGAATTCAAGTTAAAGGAGTATTTCACCCAAAAAATGAAAATTCTCTCATCATTTACTCACCCTTATGCCATCCCAGATGTGTATGACTTTCTTTCTTCTGCAGAACACAAACAAAGATTTTTAGGAGAATATCTCAGCTCTTTTGGTCCATACAGTACAAGTGAATGGGTGCCAAAATTTTGAAGCTCCAAAAATCACACAAGCCAGCATAAAAGTAATCCATAAGACTCCAGTGGTTAAATCAATGTCTTCAAAAGTGATATGATAGGTGTGGGTGAGAAATAGATCACTTTTACATTCTTCCTATGTTTTTGGTGATTCACATTCTTTATGTATATTGCACCCTACTGTGCAGGGAGAAGAAAATATGGATTAAAACACTGGAGTCTGGATTACTTTTATGATGCCTTTATGTGCTTTTTGGAGCGTCAAAATTTTGCACCCATTCTCTTGCATTTCTACAAAATTCTAAAAATGTTCATTGTGTTCTGCAGAAGATAGATAGTCTACACATCTGGGATAGCTTGAGGGTGAGTAGATGATGAGAGAATTTTCATTTTTGGGTGAACTTTCCCTTTAAGCCACATTAACTCATCAAATATTTGCCCCTCTATGCTTATGGTGAAAAATAAGGATGCACTGAGAATCTTTTTGGAATTGCATCACATTTCCCTATATCATAATTTAATTGAATCGTAAGGTGCCTAAAGACCATCACTAGAGTAACCTGGGCTTGAATTGAGATCATTCTAGTGCAACCGGGCTTGGGGTTTTGATTTACTGTCTTTATTCTGTTTAAACGTATTGATGTGTGTGTTTGCTTAGTGTAAAGCCAGATTTAATTGATAGATTAATTCTCTTTGTGCCCAGTCCAGGGTTCTCAGTTCTCAGCAGATGAGTGGGCAGTCTAGCTCTCTCTCTGTTGATGATGTGTCCAGTGAAGGACTGTCCTCTGTCCTCTCTGTCATCGCTCAAGCTGAGACTGCCCTGCAATGGCGACAACAGGAAGTGCAGGTTGGTCAATATGAAATATATACAGTATATATATATTTTTTACTTTTTTTAATACATGTTTCTGCCATTATTAAGAACAATTTGGTGCATGCTTCTCCAAAGAAAAAAATGATCATTATCTTTCATCAAAATGTAATAACTTGCTCTGCCTCTGACTTTGCGGCTGATGTCACCAAGGCATTTTTAGCCCCTCCCCACCAACCACCTGTCATATAGACACCACTTTTCAAGATCCAATCCAACATTCCCTCTTAGCTGTGCACATGTGCAGCCACACACTTCTGATGTTGCTTCCGCAAAGAAAAACTAGAAAATGCAGACTTGTGTGGAAAGAAAGCTACAAATTGCCACAAAGCTGCAATATGGATATGAATGCAATAAGGGGTAGTATTCAATCAGCATGTCCGTTTTCAGTATGGAACTGAAGCTGTGAGAATTCTTGTGGGGAAATACGCAGTGCTGATTAATTAGCATATTTTCAAAATATACGGAGACCTCTAGTTAAGTGACCAATATTAATAACTTTTTTCAGGATGCTCAGTTAAGCTTGCGTAGACTAGGGGTGGAGAAACAATCCCTGGAGCAACAAATCACACAGCTGGAGAGTGAGAGGGAGGAGCTTCAGGAGCAGATCAATCAGGCAGCACTTGAGATTAAACACACTCAAGAACTACTGAACAGGTGATGGATGCTTTCAAGAACATATATTACCGTACTATACTTTTACCTTTGCCAGAGTGCCTGAGCATTGATTTAAACATTTGAGTTGTGATCTAGCATCTATTTATAATCAGTTTACTCTGCAGTAGTTTATCTAATATTTAATTAGTCCTTTTTATCTAATTTAATTTCTAATGTTATAATAACTGACTTGGCTTAATATGTATGTGCTCAAGTACTTCACAGTGTAATCTATGGAGGTATTTTGTGTGACAGTGAGAGGGAGATGGTAAGCAGTTTATCTAGTCAGGTGGAAGAGGCTGAGAGATGCACAGAAGATCTGAGAAAAGAGAACGAACAACTGAGACGAGAGAGGGAGAAGGAGGAAGAGGAAAGAGTCGATTTGGAGAAAGAGAGACAGAAACGGTATACTTTATCCATTTGTCATTAATTAGCATTATGCAGAGCTAACTCGTGAGCTTTGTTTAGTCATGCAAAACTTTGCAGGTAAATAACTGTGATTGAATGTTTTTTAATTGTTGCTTAAGTCTAGAATCTAAGATCCTGGAGGCTGCTGAGCTGTGTGAGCGAGAGACTCGCACCCGTCTTGAGCTCCACAGCCTGCAGGGGGCACTAGAGAGAGAGAAGCTGGACAGAGCACGAGCTGAGCAAGAGGCTACCGACACTAAAGATTCTTTACTCAAGGTAAACCGATTTTATAACAGTAGAGTGAGACTTTTTATACAGACACAAATATTTCTAGCTATCTTCAAGTTCTATATGATTAACGTCTTCATCACTTAGCCAGTGCTATTGCATCTATGAAAATATTGCTCAACATATTAAAAAATATTTAAAATTATTAAAAGGGTCATGACATAGGCTACTCTTTTTTTAAAATAATTATGTTATCTTCCCTGAGGTCCACTTATAATGTTAGTAAAGATTATTTGCACCAAAACAGTCATAATTTAAAAATATATGATCATTTTACACCCTGTCTCTGGCCCTCTGTCTGAAATGCTCAGTTTTAAAGAGCACCTATTATGGTTTTTAAACGTGCCTAATTTTGTTTTAAAGGTTTCATACAATAGATTTACATGCATCCAAGGTCAAAAAACATTTTAATTTGCTCATCATTTAAATGGCAGCATTATCTTTTTTTCCCAGTGTCAAAAACGACTCGTTCAATGATCCGTTCTAAAGGATTCATTCTAAACTCCTCCTTTCAGAGAGCCTACTCTGCTCTGATTGGTCAGATATCCCAGTCTGTTGTGATTGGTGTACCGCTTAGTGTAGTGTTTGAGGGCGGGTCAAAGCTGTTCGCGAGCAGCCAGTGAAGACCAGAGGCGGGATTTTTGTTACCAAATTACATAGGTTAGTACAGGAAGTAAGTCTGGAATTACTAACAACTCGTTTCAGGTGTTCAGAATGGATTCTTTCTTTTGGGAGTCAATAACTCCATTTGTCGTGCACTTTGATTTTTGAAACTTTGCAGACTTTTTTATATTCACAAACAGCTATATAACACACTACATGAAAGGTAATATTTGAAAAACCATAATAGGTGCTCTTTAAGCTCTCTGGCCCTTTAAGACTTCAATGTAAATGCCCACTGTTATGATTGGCTTACATCGTGCAGCCCCTTCAATACAGCCATATTTGAAACTCAATCGGAAGTGAACAAGCTCCACAACATTATAAAACTACATTTCAGTTTACACGTAACGCATACCTAGTACATTGCATCCAAATATATTAAGCACAGTGGCACCTTAAAGAGTAAGTTCAACCAAAAATGTTCTCATTATTTACTCACCCTCACGATATCCCATGTGTGTATGACCTTCTTTCTTCAGCAAAACACATTTGATGAAAAATATAAAAATATCTTAGCTCAGTAGGTCCTTAAAATGTAAGTTAATGGAGATTTCTCTTTTGAAGCTCCAAAAATCACAGACAGTCAGCATAAACACCATCCATACGACACCAGCTGTTTAATGAATGTCTTCTAAAGCGACACGATCGCTTTTGGTGCAAAAAAAATAAATATTTATGTACTTTGTTTTTACCATAAATCATGCTTCCGTTCTGCAGTGGTATGCGCGTGTGACATAATTGCATTGGCATTTGTAACACACAAGAACTGAGGCAAGTGTATCACAGCCTGAAGAGCAGCGCTATTTACAAGAGTGAAGGAGCTTGGTTGGTTTTGGTTAAGCCTGTCGCGATCATTAAATAACTGTCTGATCGCGAGTATGCATTTAAATTCCTATCACATTTTAATGCCCAAATAAGGGAATTTTAAGCAAATATACTATATATATGCTATGAACGGCGTGTTTGTGTGCCATTCAGTTGAACTCCGTGTCTGAGCGTTACCGAGCCGCACCGCGGACGTCAACCAGCTCATGTCCTGAAGAGTGCGTGAAGAGCTTCTCAAGTGCTCTGATGCTGGCGCTGTCAGCAGAGGCTCGCGCCAAACTCTCGCGGAAATATAAACAAACAAGTATAACTTTGATTGGGAGCACAGAGCGCTCCGGTTTCACTTTAAATGATCGTGTAATGGCAAATGTTCCATGATGAAATGTGATGATGAAATGAGTGATGAAATGATGAAACTAAATCTCAAAGGTTTTGCTTCATGACAAATAAGGGCTCGTGGGTTTAATCAGAGAATTAATATAACGTGTGAAAGTGAAGAAATTAGGAAAGACATTTTTACTATTGCACAATTAAAAAATATATATATATAAATATAAATATAAAAAATATAGTTTATTTTTTATTTTAAAAATGATAAAATATATGAGTTCAAAAAACAAGTGTAAATGTAAAATTGACCAAAACTAAAGTTGACCAAAAAGAGAGACATATTTTAGGTATTTAGGAATATTTTGATAGGGATTTCATGTCATTCATACGTTTTTACAGCCTTAAAATGAAATCATAGTTTATTCCTATTTTCTATTTGATTTATACATTTGAAATTAAATATGTAAAAATGTCTTCTTAAGGTGTATGAAGCACACATGCAGAAAAAAAGCACAAAAATATGACAATCGTGAAAGCCCTTAACGAGACAATTAATCATCACAGCCCTAAAACAGACAATTAATCATCATAATCGCAATTATTTGTTCGACAATTAATCGTCAGCAAAATTTCATAATCGTGACAGCCCTAGTTTTGGTTTAGGTCTGTATTTATCTGTTTCTTTACTCACAAAGGTGCATTTATGTGCTCATCCTGGATGTCTCAACCGAGACTGGAGAACGTGAGATTACGTCTGTATCATGGCAACAGAATACGTCACACGAGAGACCGCTCCCGTGAAGCCTAATGGAAGCGATGGTTTATAGTTAAAAAGTACTTAACTGTAAAATAGTCGTGACATTTGAAATATTCATAAATGAAACTGTTTACTAAAGGTTTTGTGTCAGGTCCAATACAGTTTTTAACTGACTCATCTTTAATAATGCTCATTCAATAACTAATTGCAAAGCTTGAATCATGTATTGACTGGTTCACAAGCAATCCACTCTGATATGAGCAGAAAATATACAATCCACACTGAAATGTTCTGAATATGTAAACGTAATACAATCCATGGTGATGTTGGGTGCTTCTGCTTGCTCCAACAGGCCAAAGTAGAGATGCTGGTCTTTACATCTCACATCTTCTCTGTTTGTTTACATATAGAATGGCATGTGTTTCTCACAGTCAATGGCAGCAGCAGAATGAGGCGTGTTTTTAAAAGTTGCGCTTGTACTGCTCTTAAAACACGGCGCACATTGCTGGAAACGCATCGAAACGATCAAAGATGTCCATCTAGTGCATGTTTACAAAAAACAATTGCACAGATGGGTGCAAAAACGGTCCAGGACACCTTCAAAACAGCAAAAAACAGCACGGCTGTTCTAACTTGACATCACGTCTTTTAAAAGCGGAACGGTATGGATGATAATGGTCACAGCAGTTCGTCTAGTGCGTGTTTATGTAGAAAAACATTTAAATCAGGATAGGCACTTGTAGGTGTCCTGTGTAAGTTCCCTTAAAAGTGTAGATTAATCTCCCATGACAGGCCCATCTGTCCTCTTCACCTGTGTGATTGAGCACCAGTGGGCAGGGCCAAGGGTGCAATGTCAACAAATAGGAGTTGATGTCTTGCTGGAGGCAGTCATATGCAGATGTATTTGGTCCTTGTGACATCACAAGTTCCACAATTTGCAAATGGGCCATTTCAACAGCCTGGTTAAATAAATGCTCTTTTTCTATTAAGGAGGAAGTTTTCAGTTCTGAATCTTACAGTATGTTTTTATAGTACAATGGTCTCTTATATGTCAAAAGATCAAGGAAAATTTGATTCCTCATGTCATGACCCCTTTAATCATTCACATCCCACTTTAGGATTCTCTTTCCTTTAACTCCATAAAATGTGAAGTTTGTTATTTCTGCACCAATCTTGCAGTGTGTTTGTTTGATACTTGGCCAGATATAAAAACATTGTCTAAAGCAATGGCATGGGTTTGGGGCAGAATCTGTTTAAAAACCATGTTCAATGTGCCATTATAGAATAAACATATATTTTTCCCTTTCTGCTGTCATTCACGAGTGATGAAACAAATATAGAGTGCCCGGTCCGTGTTGCAATATTCCAGGGGTGCATGCACCAGCCAAGCAAATGCCTTTAAAATGAATGGAGATGCTAACAGATAGCTGTCTCCTGGTATTATAGACCTCTTTGATTCCTATGCACATTTGGTCACTAGAGGGCTACAAACCTGATCTCTATTAATTGAGTTAGAGATCAGGTCATTGGAAGATAAGTCACTGAAGGAGTCCTTTTAAAATGAGCTCATGGAGATTTGTGCTGTTTCAATTTGTATCCTACATTTCACCACTCTACCATACCTCTCCACAATCCCTTTATTTTGTCCTCCATTTTCCCTCTACCCTCCTCTCCAGGCACGGGAGTCATTACTGTCCCTGTCCTCCAGTCAAACACAGCTGAAGAGAGAGCTGGTAGAAAGCCGAGATGCCCTGGAGAAAATGGCCACTTTAAATGAAGCTCTAGCCAAGGACAAGAGAGAACTCAGTGTTTGTTCTCTGCAGGTCTGGCACGCAGGTTTAGCCCATCTTTAGCATAGATCAGTTACACTGCCCAGGGACATGGGATACATGACCAAATCCCTGCATGCTGTCACAGGCCTCTTGCCTTTAATTACTTGATTTAGCTCCAGATTGAGTTGCTGGTAGGGCCAAGTTTGGGATGGAGGTGTGATTTTTGTCTTCCTGACCCCTCAGCTGGAGACGGAGGTGGCAGAAGCCCAGTCCCAGATCCAGGCATTTGGCTCCAAGCTGGCAGGTCTGTGCCGGGAACTGAAGACCGTGTCTCTAGAGGCCAGTGAATTAAGGTGCAGCATTGCGACATGCTACAGTGGGACATATTCAGAAATTCCAAACAGACATTTCAACTGATGACAAAGCTCTAAATATCTGCGGAGGATAAAAGCAGCAAAAGTTTTGTTTAGAAGCATTTACTTTGCTTTTTTAACAATGCAAGTGATGCATGTTTTGTTTGGCACCACTTAAAATGATGTACCGGTAGAACTTTGTCAGCTTTGCACGTTTTTGTCAACCACCATGTAAAATGTTGCCATATGGTAAGAAGTGGACGTGGACACAAGAGTTTGTTTGAAAAACGCTGCATCCTCTGTGGTGTGGAACTGACCTACTAAGCCCCCCACCCCCACACACTTGTTCTGCACTCAGCAAACAAGGAGAGAAGCGATTACCCGTGCATTTACAGTAAATGTAATTATATATGGCCATCAAACAGGTCTTCAGTGTCTGGGTTTCCACAACCATGGAAATTTGGAAATGTCAGGGAATTTTAAATTGGTAATTTCTAGGCCTAGAAAAGTCATGTTAAAATCAAATATAGAAAAGTCATGGAATTGAGTGAATATCAAGTTTTTTTTAGTTACACTAAAATAATTCAGCAGTGAGATATTGTCCTTTGTAAGTGCAGTCTCTGTAAATTTATTTTTAAAATCCTTTTAAGTCATGTATTTTGACTACAATTTTTGCTTATTTTATTTCACCCTCCCCTAGCTGCTTGTTATGCACAAAAGAAAAATGTGTTTGCATCAGGCATTTTGAAATTTGTAGATGAAGTGTGTCATTTGTAAATGTCACTTAAAGCTTGCAAGAGTTTTCTAGGAATAATAATGAATACACTTTAGATGACACCATAAATGTTGTGTTTATCTCAACAGCTGTTACTTTTGGCTGTAGTACGCTGGCCCTGTGTTTTCACATCCAGTGATGCTTTGTGTTTGTTGAGCTGATGATCCCACTGTGTTTCAGGGAATGGAGAGAGACGGATCTGAAAACTCTGCAGCAGCTCAGAGACAGAGAGACAGAGCTGAAGAATGAGCTGGACACTGAGAGGGAGGAAAGAGAGAGGGAGGTGACTGCTCTCACCGAAGAGAAGGGGAAAGATGAACAAAAGATTGTAGAGGTGTGTATGTTGTTTGTGTAAATTTGTGGGGAAATTCATCAAACACTAACTGCTTGCCACCTAGACTAAAATCCCAAAATCTGAAATGAAAATCCTTTAAAAAAAATTAACCATTACACTGTGTCCTAACTAGGCAAAGTAATTTTTATGTTCTAACCAAAATTCTCCACAAGGTGCTTGAAGCTTTGTTGCATTGTGCCTGGTTAGGACACAGTGATTACATTTACATGGGCATCAGAAAGCGGCGTATTGCGTGAAAGTGGGTTATTGCGAGAAAACAGCTTTCCCGTTTACATGCACTGTTTAAGTGGCGTACTCATTTCTCCTGTATTCATGTGGCTCCGTCAGTAAGCAACTTTCTCCACAGCAACGTAATTTTTCCTCGATGCTTGTGTAAATAACACACATGGCATCTGAGTAAGACTTCACCATTTTATTCTCTGTTGATTCACTTTATTTCCAGATATTCCAGAGTTGTTGCTGTGTTTGTTTCCTTAACTTGCTAACGCGACCTGCAGCTGAATTGCGATGCAGTAGTGGGGTTTCCCTCTTACATAAAACTCCGGGATTCCCCCAATGTATGAGTGCATATACATGGACGTTAGGGACAGTTGATATTCTATATTTGTGTGTAAAAATGGGTTTAGTTTATAGTGTGTGTGATTTTCACACTTTACTCCCAGAAATGTTGAATTCTTTCCGCTGTGTTGACATGTTGTAGGGCTCTATCCTATGACGTTTGTTATCCCAGTCTGTTCCACGCACATGCACTCTTCAAACACCCATCAGTACGCCGCTGTATATATGTGTTTACATGACCACATTAAGCCGCATTCTCCGGGAGAAACCTAGGTGTATCAAACCGCTTTCTCTTAATACCTTAAACAGTGTAAGGAAATCAGCATTCTTTTTTACATGACGTTTCAGAATGCCGCTTTCTGCTAAAACCCTGGAATAAACTGTTTTCTGAAGTGCATGTAAACATGGTCAGTGTTATGTATTACATTGTTCTCTGGAATAATTGATTTTTATTGGTCAATTGTGCCATTCGACATGGGTTTATCAAAGACTGATATCTGTATAGCAGGGTGGCCGTATTGTATATATAATACAGTTCAGTGACAGTAAATGAAACTTGTGGAAATGAAATGAACACTTATTTAGCACAATGTTTACTCATATCTTACTGAAAACAGATAAAGTGGTAACTGCTAACAGCTAAACTGTTTACAGTATTTGATCGTCCCAGGCAACCAAGCTGTGCTAGTCTCATCTCAGTTTCATCTCAGCGCTCAGTCTTCTCACATAATAAAATAATCTGAACTCAAATATCAATTTAAACATTTATTTAGTAAGGAGCCATGAAATTAGTAAGGGTGTAAATCGCAAGTTTCATCACAACACGATCTTATATCGATTCTCTTAGCCACCGGTAGATACCTCAATGTCTGCCGTGATTCGATTCGATTCAGGGGCCTGCAATCGATATTATGATATAATATTCCTATTTTACACAATCAGTTATATATTTTTAATCTCACAAGTGCAACCAAAATATAATTTTAATATTTGATTGAGCTCTTTGAAAAGTGCAAATCCAATATGCACATTGCAACGTCCACAACAAAATAAGGTACTTCAGTTGTTGAAAATAATTATACAGAAAATAAAAAAATTAAGTCACATACAGTACATGTGATCATCAATAGTTTGCATTGTGGGATAAGGGAAACACTACAGTGACAATTTGTCATCTCTACAACAGTCAAGCAAGTCTTTCAGTCCAAAATACCCATGACAGGAGAGCATGTACTATCCATGTTTTTTCTTGGCTACAACTTCCACAGCTGTATTGAACAATTCTGTTACAGTTTACTGTGATAAATGTTAGTAAGAGTGTTGATGTGAAGATGTGCAGGGCAGGTGTTTTCTCTTTCCCTTGTTAGCGCTGTTCAGAATATTGCAGCTGTTTAGCCGTTTGACATGGTTGAATTGCTCCATAGCGCTTTAATTCGAAAATTGTCCTGTAGAATTCAAATGTGCCACGATATCGAGGGAAGCCCGATTTAATCGCGCATGTGATCGGCTCTATGCTATCCTGTCACAGGAGGTCGCAGCCCTATTTATGTGTGCGCACGGATAGAGCAGAGTGCAACTTCAGGCTTCAATCACATCCGTGTCCCACAATAGAAACATATTTAGCGCTCAAGGTTGGCCATATCATAAGGTTGCTGCATCGCCTGGCGGAAATGCGTACTGAAGTGGCTGGCATTAGTGTCAAAATAAATGTGCATCTTAAAAAAATATACATTAATGTTTACGTGTTGCATCGATGACATCGCATCGTTGGTTATTTGATCGATGCATTGATCCAGATCGATGGAACGTTACACCCCTTGTAATTAGTGGGATAATGTGCAGCCAGCGGATCATTATTGCACCATAAACCACTTTAAGGTGTTACAAGACCCTTATACGCTGCTAATTACCCTGTCAGTGTTTATTGTGTGATAATAATAGGCTGAATATGCATTATCCCTTATATATATTATCCTGTTATTAATGGACAGTGATGTGTTGTCAGTTAAGTGAGCAGCACAGAGCTGTGATTAAGGAGTTGCAGAGTGTCCAGGCAGAATTGCTCAAAGCGGTAGAGCAGCAGAGAAGAGCAGAACGAGAGAGAGATGACCTACTGAGAGAGAGCCAGAGACTAGAGGACAGAATATGCACTCTGGAGAGAGAGGAGGAGGAACTGGAACAAGGCAAAGAGGAACTCAGGTTTGTGAGACTGTATCTGTGTTTATCTGTATGAAAAAGAATGTCTCTCTCACACAACAATGTTGTAACATCTTACTATTCTTTTCAAGTATGAATGGCTCTGATAATAATGTTGCCCCAACCCGCTATTCATTTCTGACCTGCTTCTGTCTCTTCTCAGAGGTGTGGTGGTTTGTCTCCAGGAGCAGATGGCTCAGGTTCAGGAACGGGCCTCAGGTCTGGAGGTGCAGTGCAGTCAGCTTCAAACACAGGTGGACACGCTCACACAGACCAAAGATGTCTTGCAAGGTCAGAACCTGTTTGGTGGTGGTACTTGCTAAGGCAGGATTTGAACAAACCCCTAGCCCTAAGTTTGTAAATTTGCTTGTGTTAAACATGCTGTTTGTGCTACGGACATGAATGATACCTCATATCATGCAGACTCTTGAGGAGATGTGTGCTAATACTTATTGATCCGAATTATCGGCTAGCAGATATTAAAATGGTCAAAAAAATCTCATAGACTTGTATTGAATGAAGGACCCAATTCCATATCTAGGGACTTATAATGTCATAGACACTTGGGGGTGAGCTCTTTTGACTTAGCCAGTAAGTAACCACCTAGCAACCATCCAGAACACCCTAGCAATCACATAACGATGCCTGGGGAGCCATTAGCAGCCCATTAGCATTGTGCTCGGGCAAGCACCGCCCACATTTTCTTTAGAAAATGTAAAAAATCAAGTTTTCTCATTGGCTTTCCTTTTATGGACTGACTGTATTCAATGTTATTTTCCTGTTTTGTTAATTGTTTAGGAGAGATTCAATGTCTACAGACAGACCTGGAGAGAGAGGCATCACAAAGAGAACGGGAAAGACAAGGAGCAACAGAGGACAAAAGGAGGAGTGAAAGTGAGATAGAAAACTGGCGATCAGAATTCAACAGGCTTCACCGTGACATTGAACAAATATCAAAGAAAAACAGAGTACAAGAGGAAGAGAGCAAAACAGAGAGAGAACGATGGCAAAGAGAGAGAGAAGCTCTGAATGCAGAACTTGGCCAGAAAGATGGAGAAGTGGAGATACTAAGGAACAGGATGGAGGGACTAATCAAGGAGAAAGAAGAGCTTTCAGGCCTCTTGGATAAAAGAAATAGAGAACTGGAAAAGCAACAAACAAAATCTGCAGCAGAGCAGAAAATGGCTGAACTAAGACTGAGAGAAGCATGTGATGAGATTGAGAGATGGAAGGAGAGAGAAAATCAGATTCAAAGAGAGAAAGAAGAGTTAAATCAGAAGTTAATTGAAAGAGTGGAACAAGAAAATCAGAACCTCAAGGTTACAGAGAGAGAGAATGCCAAGATGTCTGATCTGTTGCAAAAGAAGAAGGATGAAATACGAAAGAAAGGAGAGGACATCAAAGAGTTAAAATTGAAAATCCAATCACATGAAAGAATAATTGAGAGTCTGGAAATAGAGTTAAAAGAGAAAGAGGCCTTGGAAAGCAGAGTAGCAAGCCTGGAGGAACAGAATGTTCAACTGAAAGAGAGAGAAATAGAGAAAACAAGAGCAAATGAAAGCCAACAAAAGAAAAGAGATGAGCAAGAGAGGGAGAAAGAAACAAGGTTGAGAGGACAGTTGGAACAGAAAAATGAAGAATTGGTAGAGCTCAGAAGCAGAGTTGAAGAACTGATATCTCAGAAAGAACATATATCATTGCTTGTTGAAGAAAGAGAAAAAGATTTTGAAAGATTACAGAGCACATCGTCGACAGAAAAGAGAACTCTTGAACAGAGGCTAAAAGAGGTTAAAGACAATGCTGAGTGGTGGAAGAAACGAGCTGGCAACATAGAAAAAGAGAAGGAGAACATAAATCGGGCTGCTGAAAGAGAGAGGGTTGAACTGACAGATCAACTTAGAGAAAGAAAGGAAGAGGTACAAAAAAGAGAGGAGGATATTGATGATCTTAAAGGTAGAATTCAGTCATTAGAGGTGATCATGGAGGAACTAAAGACCGATGTTGAACAGAAGGATGGCCAACTTAAACTTTTAATGGAGCAAAACTCACAGATGGAAGAGAAGGATAAGGAGAAGCAGAAAGAGCTGGAGAGGAAAGAAGCAGAGCTCAAGAAGCAGGAGAGACAGCTGAAAGGAGAATTAGAAAATCACAATACCAAAATGGAGGAAGTCTTTAAAGAAAAAGAGAAGATACTACAAAGGATAGACGAGAGAGATACCGAGCTGAAAGAATTACAAATGAAACTGACAAAAGAACAGCAAACATTTGAACAGAAGCTAAAAGCAAAACATGAAGAGATAAACAGGTGGAAAGCCAAGTTAGCAGAGATGGAAAGGGATCGGATAAGTTGGGAGGAAAGGGAGGAAGAGAAAAGGCAAAGACATGAAATGGAGCTAAGAGATCTGAGTGCAAAGCTCAAACAGAAGGAGGTGGAGTTGAGGCAGTTGAGACTGAAGATTGATGAATTGAATCAAGAGAACAAGGAGGAGAAGAGAACAAGACTGGAGCAACAAGAAGACCTTGAACGACAAACAAACTTCCTACAAGAGAGTGAGGAGGAGGCACAGACACTAAAAAAGATTTTACAACAAAAAGAAACAGAGGAAAAAGTCAGAGTCCACCATGAGGAAGAGGAGAGGAGAAGACTGAGAGAAAAACTGCATGAGGCTGAGCAGGGGAGCCTTGAACTCTCAAGCTGTCTGCGAGAGACCAAATCGGCACTTGAGAAGGAAAAACGTCTGTGTAGAGAGAAAGAGGAAGAGCTTATGGACTGTAATCAAGAGCTACTGTTGGTCAGTCGTGAGCGAGATCAGGAGAGGGAGAGTTTAGACAAACTGCAGAAGATGATGGACGAACAAGACAAAGAGGTGAAGACATTGAGGGAAAAACTGGATGAAAGGTTGCGGGAAGTGGAGAGGTTGTCTGAACTGCTGCTAGATGGCCGTGGGGAAGCACAGGTGCTTAAAACCAGGGCAGAGAACAGTGAAGAGGAGACACAACGATTGAATAGGTCTTTGAGTCAGATTGAAGACGAGAAGAGGCACCTGGAGACTCAACTTAGAGATGCAAAAACACAAGAAGAAAGATTGAGTGCCAGGCTTGAGGATCTTCAGAAAGGTCAACAAGTCCAGATGGAGAAGACGGGATGTGTGGAGAAGCTTGAGGCCCGCGTAAAAGAGTTGGAGGAGGAGAAAGACCATCTCTCTGCAGAATTTCAAAGGAAAGAGAGAGAGATTGGGGCTCTGAAAGATGAAACACTTAGGGAGAGACGAGAGAAGGAAAGAATAAGCTCTTTGCTGAATGAGGCAAAAGAAAGGAGGGATGCTTTGGTTGCCCAGGTGGAAACTTTACAAGAAGAGGTAGTTAGTCTATCTAGAACCAAAGAGCAAACCAGGTCTAAGGTCAAGGTACAAGAAGAGCAAAACCATAAGATGCGAGAGGGGCTTATCGCAGGGCTCCAGGAGATGGCTACTCTAAAAGAACTGCTGGAGGAGAGCCATCATGAGGGAGAGAGACTGAGGTCCATGTTGCAGGAAAAGAAGGAAGAGGTGGTTCGAAGCAGAGATGAGAGTGTAAGGGTGGCACAGAATGAAGCCAAAGATCTTCAACTTAGAGTCCAGACATTAGAGAAGCAAAAACAGGAGCTTAAGTCAGCACTTCGACTCCAAGAGGAAGAACTAAAGAAGAAAAATGAGGAGCAAATGCGAGAAAAAGAGCAAATGCAGAGAAGACAGAAGTTAGAGGAGGAATTGAAGGAAATGGAGAGCATAGTGGAGCAGAGAGAGGCTGAGTTGACCAGAGCGAGGGCTAGAATGGATGTTCTGGAAGATCAGAGGACTGAACTCAGCTCTGTGGCTGCAGAGAGGACCAGAAAGGCGGAGGAACTGAGCAACAGAGTCAGAGAGCTAAAACAGGATGTTGACAGATTAAGAGAGGAGCAAGTAAGAGACCATGAAGATTGGCAAAGGAAAATAGAGGCACTTGAAAGACAAAATAAAGAGAAACAACATGAGCTTGAGGGATTGGAGCTTCTCAGAAAAACACTGAGGGAAAAGGAAAACGAGTTAGAATTAATGAAGGATCGATATGATGATGAAACAAGAAAAAGCAAGAGATTTCAGCAAGCAGAGGAGCAGAACTTAAGGCAATTAGAAGTATTCTCTGAGAGACTGAAAGATAAAGAAACTGATTTGGTGAGTGTTCGAGAAACGGCCCACAAAGAACAATCAGCAAGACTTAGATTTCAGTATCAACTTGAAGATGAGAAAAGAGATACAAAGGCATTGAGGGAAAAAGTTGAAACCTTGGAGAAAGAGAAGAAAAAGATGGAGACCAAAATGGAGGGGGAGATATGCAACTTTAAAGAATCTGTAAAGAACGACAAAGGACCAAAGACAGATAGTGGCTATGGTACTCTATCAGACTTCCTAGAAATGAATGTGGAAGATCAGTCTCATGATGACAAGTGGTTAGCGATAGACACACTTAGAAAGGAACTGACAAGAAAGGAACAGGAATTAGAGGTGTTGAGGACCAAGGCTCATGTCCTGCAGACTGAGATAGACAGACTGTACTCTACAAAAAGAAACCAGACCATAGAAACTAGGCCAGCAGAGAATGAAGACATGGAGAGGCTAAAGAAACAAGTGGCCACTGTCCTTTTTGAGAAAGAGCAGATGGAAAGACTCCTGAGAGAGAAGGACTCAGAAGTATATGCTCTGAAAGAGAGAGCAGAGGTGCTAAGTAAAGACAGGGACCGGGTCAGGACAGCTCTAGAGAAGACTGAAACCATGCTGATTTACTATAAGGAAAGACTTGGACCACAGGAACGTAAAAGAACCCGACCAGGAGCTGATATGTCACAGGTCAGTAAAGCAGAGCTAAGTTTAAAATACTTCCATTAGCAGACAGGACTTATCAGTCATTATCATGACTAAATATTATTTAGTTTGATTACTTTGTAACTTTTTAAGACTAGTATGAGGAACTCAACTAAGCAGGGATTATGATATTTCTGAAAAAAAAAAAAAAAAAAAAAATATATATATATACAGTATATATGTATATATATATATATATATATATGAATATTTAAATATTCTAAATTTTGCTGCATTTTATTTTTCCACTGAAATTTCTTTCACCAAAACCAATAATTACTTTTTTTGTTGGCCATTTTCACCATCACTCTGATTCTTACAATTAAACGGCTAAGTTTGCTACTGTTTTTTAAAGGCTAGGCTATGGTATACCCTAATTTTTCTGTGTGCCGATAAGTATTGTGCATGGTCTAAGTGTTCTAGGCTTTCAAAGTATTGATAGTTTATGATATCATTTTTGGGCAATATTAGGAAAAAGAGCTTGAACCAAAAGCCCAGTCCATAGATGAGGTGGATACAGACTCTGCTGTGCTGGACCGTCTGTCGGCCATGCAGCGGGCTGTGGCACAACTGGAGGTTGAACAGAATGTTCTACAGAAGAAAAACACACATCTGGAGAAGAAGATAGAGAGACTACGAACTGAGCGACAGCAACTGAGAGAGACATTGACACAGGTATGTGCAGGGCTCACAGAGGGGACCATACTGTATATCACAATGTCAGTATTATTAATGTACCTATATTTGGCCACTACCAGGTTGAGCTGGAGAGGGGGAAACTGAGGCATCAACTGTCACAGTCAGAAGCGGGAATTCTGGTATGATGGAAAGAGTATATTTGCAATACATTTGTGTTCTGTTCTGGTTGTCTTACTGTGTGACTCATTGTGATAGAAGTACCTTCAGACAGCGGCTTGGTTCAAAAACCTAGTGAGCTGCCTACTTAGGCAGTATTTTAAGGCATCATTAGTCAGCTTCCGATACAAAGCCTTTCTCAAAAGCTGACGTCTAAGATACCTGCTTTTGGCCAGATTTGAAGGCAGCATCACATGCATCCTTTGCGGAGGAGGCAATCTGATAATATACATTGCGTCATGAATCTGTCTTAAGAGGGCATATGAAGCTAAATATATGTTGATTATATTGATGAATATAATGTTCTGCCTATTTATAGTGTTCCATATCAGTCATTTCTGATGTTCCATTTCAGTTATCATGGTTACCTATGAAGGTTGTAAACAGTAAGGCAGCTCACTAGGTTTTTAGAACAGAAACAATAATCATCAGAATAGTATGATGATTTTTAGTAGCTATTTGTTTTGTTTTTTTGTTTTTGTGTGTGTGTGTGTGTGTGTGTGTGCTCTGATTAATCAGACATGTGACACTTTGTTAATTGCCAGTGACTAAGTAGGTGGAATAGCTACTGTAAATATTGTCATATAGGGCCTGTCAGACGATACTGACAAGGAAGAGTTGAAGCGACTCAGAGTCCGAGCCAGTGAGCTTGAAGAACAGGTTAGTCCTCTGCAATTCAACTAGTTGCATTTGTGTTTTGACCTTAAAATGGTCTTAAAACTTAAATCCACTTTTTTCTAGGTTCATCATCTTCGACTTATGTTGGCAGTGGACCATCAGCAGAGGGAAGTGTTCATAGATCACTCTCTGAAGAACAGCCAGAGTCTCATGTCCCTGAGACGGGATCTAAATGAGTCTTTAGCTGTGGTGTCCCAGCGGCCCGTGCCCTCAGTGCTGGAGTCAGAGACACAGAGGCTGGACAGAAGCATCAGAGAGGAAGAGCTCCGACTGTCTCTCAGCCAAAGCTAAAACACAACACTCCTTTTAGTATATAATGACTTAAATAGTTTATTTGACACTATATTTTGCACTTAGTACAATGTTAGAATTAACATTTAGTAATTCTGTCAGTGCGCTTCAAATGTATTTCATACGAGACAGGACTCAGGGTTTAAATAACAGCTTTACTATTTTACCATTTTGTACAAATATATTTATGTATTTTTGATCATTTTAATGTCATTAAATAATTCTGAAAATGCTAACTAGTTACAGAATATCAGCTTTAACCAGATGTGGTCTAAATCATGTCTTGTCTAATACATTGTCTCATGGACAGACAGATAATTTACATATATTTTAAAGTATACGCAGCTAAAAGCTTTGCATTCGTGTTTAAAATACCTTTCAAAGCTATTCCATCAGTGTTATTATTTGTGCAATATAAGCAATCTGAAATGCAATGGGTTATTTTTTATGTTCACTTTTTGAATAAACTTGAATTAAAATCACATCATCCCTACTCTCTAACATTGAGAATACCTAGTTTTAAGAGTTGATTTTTCTAGAGTATGTTCATCAGAATTAGGAGTCACAACCCACATACTATCAAATCAATGATTTATAGGTTTCTCTCGAATATTTTGTTGACTTTGAAGTAGACATCAATTACAGACCACTTTATTTTAAACTACAGGGCTGTCTCATTGTCTTGTGAGGTTGCTTTGCCTCATGCTGTATGAACTGTTATAGGGTGTTGGTCACCAGGAGGCGTTCTTTCTATGAAAAGATAATGCAGCGTTAAGTTGCGCACATTTCCAAACCAGTCATGCATCATTTTCTTTGTGCAACTCTTGCACAACATTGATAGTAATCAGCCTTAAAGCACAAACAAAAGACATACAGTCCTCCTCCAACTTCATAAAGCCAAATAAACAAGGCAATTCCAAAGAACATTAGCTTATCAAATGTACTGGCAAGCCATCTGACTTTGTTGGCCTATATTTTCAATATTATATCAAATTTAGGTTGAATATGTGGGTGAATCTCACAAAAACACGGCCAGGTTACATTTCACCCCATAATAAAGTTCATCCTATTTTAGGATGAGTGTCATTACTGTAATGTTTCTGGAAGTTTCTCTTTTTAGTGTTTTTGTAACTAATTCCCATTATTCACAACGGTGATTCTCATCACTTTAGTACATCATTTTTACATACGGTATTATTATTTTTAGTGTATAAAAATGACCTGGACATGTTCTTGAAAGAAGAGGTTCACCCATGCTGATCTGATTTTTGTTAATAAGGTTATGTCTTGTTTGAAAATGTGTTATTGGGGTACAGAAGTTCACCAAGCATTAATGTAGACATGCACAGTGTTTGAAACAAGAAAAAGCAGTATATCTCTTCCTATGAGAAAAGGGCAACACCAAGTGGAAAATGACCCACACAACAGGCATTAAATGCATAAACATTTGTTGACTTTGCACACTTCTCATACAAGAATTTACAATGCTAACTATAGTTTCTGCCAAAAATACAATAGTTACTACAGTTACGATTACTAGTGTACAATCTAAATAAACAATCATGGGATGAAACTGTTTAAGAAATTTCCAGTACCTTTCTGTCATTGCATCAATTTTTATTTTCATGACAGTGGTGGCCAGCCCTACAAAGTAGGGTAGTAGTACTGTAAGTACTGTAGTAGTACCATGGTACAGTTCTGGTATCAGATGACAATACCATGGTACTTTTTGGTTTAGCTGGTTTGGTTAACTTTTTTGTTAGTGCTATAGCACCAATTTAACTGTTTACTGAAGCAACTGTTATTTTCTGAGAGATATGTTTTTAAGTGAGAGGGAAGAAAAAGAAAGTAAGAAATGAGATTTGAATGGAGAGAGAGAGAGAGAGAGAGAGAGAGGGGGGGGGTGGTGGTGGAGGACTAGCTGGCTGCCCTTCATCTGTCTGCTCTAGGCGGAGCTGAAGTTACCGAGAGCGGCTGTGGGAGCTCGACACGATCCGCGGGGCGATAAACATCCACACCTGGAGAAATGCGCTAATTTACCCCATCCGTACCTGACCAGCGTACAGTTTACCGACCATCATCGACCGATACTTTCACTGCGCGGGTTATTACAGGCCTCTCTGTCTCTGGATCAGACTCAATGTCTCTCCTGTACGGCCGCTTGATCCGACCGATGGGCTCGACGCCTGCAGTACCTCTACTTCTTTTCAAAGACATTGCTTCAGTCTTCACAGAGGAATAAGAATGAGATAAATCCGTAAATGTTGGACATGTCGTTAGCTCACGAAGCTAAACATCGACAGAAGCAGACTGACATGAACAGAACTGACCCATATTGAGATACTGCACGGTCATCGAGACCAGAACTAACTAGATCTTAACTCAGTCTGCTTTTAAAAATACCGACAAAAACTTGGTGTTTGGCATGTTTAGATATCGTAATATCTGAAGAAGATAGAGAAACGCTGAAGAAATGCGAGGTAGTAGATCTTATACAGTACTGCACGAAGTATAATCGCTCAAACTCTGATCCAACATGGAAAGAAATGCGTATATAATCTATTAATCAATGCATATACAATCAAAAGGCATCTAAAAGTCATGCATTGCCTCCAAACATTCATTTGCGGACTATTCCCTCCGAGCACATGAGCTTGGACTTCATTTAAAAGGGGAGGCTAAAAGGCAAATCTGCTGGAACTTTTTTGGAGCTCAATTTTGGAGGTGAACCCGTCCAGAAGCATAAGAACCATCATCAGGATGAGAGTGCTGGTCCTGAACCGAGCATCAGTGCTCTCACTGGGGCTGTGCTTAATGCTTCTGCTAGGTGCTGTGGCTGGTAAGTTGGATTCCTATCTAGATTTTAACTATATACTGTTTATCTGTAATATTTTGGTATTGCAGTGTGTCCATATGACACCTTACAAGTTTTATTCACAGTAATAACAACATTAATGTGTCATTTATTTAAATACCATGTGAATGTTGTTGATTAGAATCACTCATGTAATCACACTGCAATTTAAAGTGTGGCCTGAATCGGTTTACTATCAGAAATGTTATGGTCCACCTTGCTTTGGTGGTTCTCCTTTACCCAGGTCAAATGGGCCACTTTAGTGGTATGATGTGGTGCATCCAGTTGCAGAAAGTTCAATGTCAATATCATGGCCTTAATGGGTTTCACTGTGTTTTATTCTAATTCAACCGACATGGATTGATCTTCTGCAACAGTTACACAAACAGGTGTTTTGGGGGGTTTCTTTCCAAGAAATATGATGGTTGGTTTCATAACCAGATATTGCTTTTCAGGCTCTTGAAAGTAAATGGCATTGGTTGGCTCATATATCTCTGTTTTATTAGGACTCTCATTGCAGGAATTATCCTTGCAAGTGCATTAATGGTTAAACAAATATGTTGACTTATGTAGGCCCTTGCCCTTTTAATGAGGAATGCTGGCCATGGTGTGTTGCAAGATGAGCATGTGTATGTGCATGGATCTCATGGAATGAGCATGTTTGCATGTCAGTTTCTGAAGTCTTGTCTTGCATATACAGTTAAATGATCAGATCGGCCATGCCGTGTTTCTGCCATTAGAGCCTGTTTACCACATTGGTATGGATGTGCAGTTAGTCATCAGATTGGAATCATGTGATGTTGTACCATCGATTGTTTGGAGACTATGGACATAAAAACAGTCTTCATGGAAGCAAACTATTTGGGAATGTATTTGGTGTTCAGCCTTGACTTTGATAAGATAACATCCTCTGTCTCTGTTGGTACAATATATTATGGAGAGGATGAGAAGGGAACTGATAGTGCCAGTCTCTGATACTTGAAGGGGCTCTCAGTATTTATGTATTTTTTCTTTAAAAAGTTTTACACAATAAAAATGATGAACACGCATGGGAAGTCTACCAAAAGCTGTTTTATTCATAAAGGACCCTTTTCACAGACTGTGATGACGCGATTCCGCCTTATTTAGCAGCGTAAATCTTGCAAACTTTTTTATTTATGCATATTTAGTGTAAGTTAAACTTTGTATTATATTACCCTGGAATTAGTTTTAAAAAGCAAGTTACCACAGATGTGATGAGGTTTTAATACAGCTGTTGAGAGAGTGATAGTAAAGTTGCCATCTTTTCTCTTCTGACGGTTGTAATCCATCACTCTTTATTTTTTACTTCATTTGGAAAGTTGTGTTTTCTTCATTTGGAAACATAATAGTGGCTTTTTTTTCTTTTGAAGTTGGAGCAAATGGCTAAGCAAAAATTATATTTGCCGTGGTCTCCCATTCAATCCCATTTACTATCGAAGTTTACCTTGCAATCGTTTACTTGCGCGTTCCAAAACCCAAAGTGTGATGTGTGAAAAGGGTCCATGGATTGGGTTTCCCCTTCATGGGGCCCAACATGTTGAGACCAGCCATGTCTTGCCATTTAAAGTCAATAATAATGTTAATAATGAAAATTATAAGCTTACTTTATACTGGCTATCTCTTTTCACAGCTCATGGCATTCACAAAACTTAAATGTAAAGTACTAAAACAAGTAAACCACACAGTATAATTTCTTAATTCTAAAACTTTGCCTTAAGCATTGATCTATGTCATCTTTTAATATGATTATGTGACCTTTTGCTTGCTGAAACGTACTGTGATGGAACCATGGAGGATTGAGGGGATCGGATACCATGGGATTGTAATTGAATTAAACTTAAATGAATAAAACTTTAATAAATGTAAGTTTTTAATTCAATTCAATTTGGAGTTTTGTTATGAAATTAAAATGCGTAAATAATAAAATAGGCTAACATATTTGTTTGTGTGTATATCATGGCTGTACCATGGTGTTTAGAGGGTAATCCAATTTAATACCATCAAACTTCCATGGCACATGTCCAAATAAAGATTGGTATTGCCATGGTACTTATTTGTTAGTGTTCTTTGTTTTGTCTCGTACATTCACAAAATGGCTCCCATTATATTAATCCAGACTTGTAGTTTCCAGTTATGAAAATAACCTTAGTGTTGTTTTTGTCTTGAGAAATATGCTTACGAAATAGCTCAATTCAGAGTAGGGCTGGGCGATATGGCAAAACATTGTTTTTTTTAGTTTTTTTTATCAAACTTACGGATGATTCATGATTCGATTTTTTTTTTTTTCAATGTTTAAATGTACTCCCACATGATACAGATTGTTTGTTCTTTATTAGGATGCAAGGCAACCTTGTTAGAGAAAGTTCTTTTCATTAAAGGAAACAAAGGTGTGCAAGAAAAATGTACAAATGCACCACAGGGGGAAGTTGTCAACAGAGTGTAAATGTAAAATAACTTAAAATCTAATAAACCCAGATGTTCAGAAATAATAGAATAAGAAACCTGCAAAATACTTCTTAGCCAGTGTAGGTATTCATTTGATCTAAACCAAGTCTATCTAAAAAGTAATCTAGAAATCAATATCTATAAATTATCAAGTTTATCTAGAAAGTACTCCTTGTATATCAAACAATTTGTGTGTACCGGTATATTCATAAACCCCTGCAGATAGAGACGCGCCCTGTAGCGGTTCAGGCTAAGCAGCGCAGTAACATGAAATCATTTATCATTACAAAGTTTGTTAAAATGATCACTTGCCAAATGTTGGCTACAGATGTAGTACACTTGAAACATGTCACAGAACAAAGCAATAATTAGCAATCTATCTGAATCATCATGGCAAAGAAGCGGTGGATGTTTGATTCTCCCATATATAGCCTATCCACATGATTTGAAATGAAGCGCCCGTAACTGGCATGTAACTAACGCTTTTTTATGGGTAAAAAGAAAAGAAAGTAGACCGTTCATCAACATGCACACGCTGAGGCCAGTTATGGTCTTTAGCTGGTGTATACATGCATGATGGACGAAGTTGAGCTACAGTCGCACAGTGTACAATCGTATTGGGAATATTACCGCTGTCTTTTATATCAGTCTCTGTGTTGTTAACGTCACGTTTTGGAGCACGTACACATGCAGCTGATCAGATCGGGAGTGCTGAGAATACTTTTTCTCTTCCTTATTCAGCCTTTGGTGGATTTACAGTGTATCTAACTATAGCGTTTACAATATTTTTTTTTGCAAAATCTCTTTCTTGATTTAAAAAAAAAAAAAAAGTGTCAAAACGCAAATTCGAATTAATCGGAAAAATCGGAAAAACTGCCCAGCCCTAATTCAGAGGCTGTATTTAGAGTACCGTTAAATATGAGTCATAACATCCTCTACTATGGTTTGCAATTGGAAAATGTAAAGTACAGTTGAACTGTCTAGTGCATAGAAGGAAATTGGAACTTATGAATCTCTCGTATGCTCCAGCTCTAGAATGCTAAATGCTACTTTTTTTGCATTCATCTTAGAGTCATCGTAGTGGATCTCTTGAGTTATTTTCCAACCATCGTCTCTGTCTTGCAAACCCACACTGTCCTGTGAGGAATGTGATTTCAGCTTTGTGGTTGTGTTGTGACAATGGAGGTATGACCACACAACGAGGTTACAATGGAGACAGTCAGACACTGTAATTAAAAGTGTAGTCTTGCCCAGCCATGCTGGTAAACTGGTTCGAGGTCTCTTCACAAGCTCATTTTAAAGCCGTTAGGAGCTGCCACAGTGATTTAGATCTGAGCTAGGCCCTGGACGGGTAGTTAGTAACACTTGAAGGAATTTAGCATTGTAATGTGCTGCGTTCGGGGTATGTGCTGCGTTCGTCCTCTTGCAGAAACCAGCGAGAGGGCGGTTTTTCGAGCATGGAAAAAAATTTAGATGAAGGACAGATTTTACTGTGTGTGTGTGTGTGCGCACGCACAAGAGTCATTACCCCGTCTGTGACCGCTGAGAGAGCATGAAGCTATGACTCTTTTGTTAAGTCCATCAGCACTCATTACTCACACACGCATGTAACATGATCATTAAGACTGTGGGGATAGTTCAATCTCAGTATTGGCAGCACCGCTTAGTGCTTTTAAGAGAAGACAGGCCATGGTATGAGATTTTTAGCTGAGCCGTGAAGAACGATATTGTGTTCTTGATCAAGGACATTCTGCGGTGCATTTAGTGCATCAATTACTGGATAATGGGCTGTGCACCATGTTAAAGACACAAGTTAGTCTATATCTTGAATGTTGTCTTTATCTTAGACACAGTATCCGAACTTGCCGCCAAAGCAGCAGCTTATTTCACTTACAGTTAAAATTCCACATGTTATGTATGTGACTTTATTTGTTAATTTTTAAAGGCAAAGTGATTCATTTCTGTGTCACTAGCAGCACCAAATGGATTTTCAAAAATAATTACTGGTTTCCTAAATACTACTTCTATTGGCCGACAAACAGATAGCACCTCCTCAAATGACACTGCACCACGAAGAAATGGAGATGGCGAACAAGCGCTTAAAGTGGAGAAAACATTTAAAGTTGGCATGAAACGGAAGTTGCGACGACTTCGTATTGTGAAGTATTTCTGAGTGAAACAGCTGATCGAATGAGAAAAAAAAATCTTGGGTTGGATTTTTTACATCGGTTGTATTCTGAAAAGTGGGCTTTGCATACCAGAATGGAGGCAGATGTGAATGCAAGTTTGCAGTAGACACAGACACACACCCCTTCCACCGTGCAGCTCGAACCAGGGAAATTGAGCAGCAATCTCAACACACTGATAATCAAACTGACAACATAAATGCATGAGCACATCATGGTCTTTGCTTACGATGAGGCTGTAGTGTAGCCATTGAGAAACAAGCAGTGGTTCCCAAGGTGCGATGGCTCTGCAGGGGAGGCGCAGTGAGACGGTGGGATTGAAGAAGTCTTTTGAAACTTTAAGCATTTTTTCAATCCAAGTGTCAGTTGTGAAATTGATTGATATATTTCATTTGGACTGTTGATTATTTAGAGGACAGAGACTCTCAGTGAAGAGAGATGGCTGCTATGCCAGTTTGTTTGCTTGTTGTTCATTTTAAAGTAATAACTCCACTGTTAAATCCTCTGCTTTTGTGAGAACAGGGTTTTTCCTGCATTGAAAATGTTTCGGCAGCCACCGAAGCAAATTATATGATATTTAAATTCATCTTGCTTTTGCCGTTTTATAAGCGCTAACTGTGCTTCTCATCTGGAACGTGAATGAGCGCAGGGTGCTTAAAGACTGGTTTCGCATGAATGTTGTGTGATCAACCGAGATTCACACGCGAGATATGCTCCTTTCTATCCTACTTTTATCTCTGGAGCACACAGGTTCAGGTGCGCGCAATGCGCATCAATCAGGCTTCCCTTGATTAGGGCTGCAACTAGCGATTATTTTGTTAATCGATTAATCTAATGATGATTAGAACGATTATTCGACTTTTCGGCGATTATTGAAACAATTCATCATTAGCTCTTAACCAACTATTCAGCTTGTGACCCGACTTAAAAGGTTGTATTAAACGTGCTTGCTAACAATACAGAGCACAAAATCATCTTTTAAAAATACCTCTAAATGACATTCACTGAATTAAAGGAAAAAATACTTTTTATTAAGTTTAATTCAGTAAAAAATTCACTGCAAAAAATCCTATTGTTATCAAATGTTTTTGTCTAGTTTTCCATTTAAAATTGTCTAAAAATCCTTAAATCAAGATACATTTACTTGAGAAGCAACATATAAGATATTTAGACTTGCTTTAAGAGAATTTATCTTAAATATAAGTGTATTTTGTATATAAGTGTATTTTTTCACTTGGTTATACTTCTGCAAGTGCAGTAAAGACAAAATATACTTATGTTCAAGAGCTATTTTCTAAAAGCAAGTCTAAATATCTTATATGTTGCTTCTCAGGTGGATGCGTATTTTTTTAAAGGATTTTTAGATATTTTAAAATATTCGTATTTTTAATATTATATTCAACATTCTCAGATAACAATTGTTTCTTCTGCAGTATAGCTGCTAAAGAAAGTGTACGTTGTTTTAAATGAGTTTTAGGTATTATTTTTGGAAAACAAGCCAAAACAAAAACAAATGAAAAACATATTTTGTTGCAGTGTGTAATGGGGCGAAGACGCTCTCATCTTTTGGTTCACATCAATCCATCATTAACTCACAAAAAAATGAACTCTCTCTTATTAATAAAGCTGCGTATTGCCAATTTTCTGCACGATAAGAAATGCACAATGACATATATTATGATTCAATAAGTCGTGAGCCATCACGTTATAATCTAGCTGCAGCAAGCGCATACAAGGGGTACGAGCGTCCCCGCGACAGATTGTGCATCAGCCGGGTGCAGTTTCAGTCTCTCCCCCTTAGATTGGGACGTTCGCGCAACTCATAGAAGAGGCGCTGAGTTTGTAGTTATTTACATGACCTGCTTCCATATTATTTGAATTTTAATAAAGCTGAATTTTCTGCATGAATTTTAAATATAACTGCATTAAACATGTAACGCCGGGGTGTTTCCTTTAAAGACGTTCCACGCAAGTTTTGCTTCAGCGGAGCGCCAGCTCCAGCTCCACTTGTTTCACAACGAGAGTGCTTCTGTATTTACTTATTTTGTATTATTCCCTTTCACATTGCTATCTACATCAACTGAAGCTGTTTGGAAAGTTTAGAGTGCATCTGGACTGTGAGCTGTTTTCTTCCTCTCCTCAGTCAGGTGCGAACTGCAGTGCTGCTCTCGTGCATCATCATTAGAGTTTAATGTGATGTCATGTTACGTTAAATGAGATCAAACGACTATTCGACAATGAAAAGTTTTGTCGTCAATTTTTTATTGTCGACGTTGTTGATAACGTCAAATAATCGTTTCAGCCCTACCCTCGATATGTGTGTTCCGGTGACAGGATAGCGCAAAGCGGACTGTCTCATTAAACTGGGCTTCTCTCAATTTTGTGGCGCAGACGACAAAATGTGACCATTTGAATTCTTCATGAAAATTTTCTATTTTAAAGCGCTATGGAGCAATTCAACCATTTCAAACTGCTACAGCACTGACATTCTGAACATATCTGACAAGGGAAAGGGAAAACACCTGCTCTTCACCAGCATCAATTACAAGACTTTTCACATCTACACATCAACACACCCTTACTAACATTTATCACAGTAAACTGTAACAGAATTTTTCATTACTACTGTTGAAGTTGTGTTTAAAAAGTTAAATGTGTTTAGATTATTATTTTTAACAAATAAACAGTTTATTAAAAAAAAAAAAAAAGATTAACTACCTAACTAACCACTGTAATGAGGAGCCATCCATGGCCTTTTTTGTGATTATGGAATTACAAATGCAACTGTTAAACAATGACAGAACTATGGTAAACATAAGGGCAAGTACAATGTAGAATAAAATCTGGACCTTTATAAATTATTAACAAACTTGTATACTATTTTAATAAATGTCCTGTTCTGATGATGTTTGAGATTAGGAAACAAACTGGCCTGGTTTGGCGTCAGATATTCCTATAATCGAATTGATTCCCAAATCATTAAGAGTCTGGTAAAAGGAAAACAGTATCTGATTTGGAGAAGCACAATTCCCAAATCAGTAAAGTGGTTTACTCATGAATATTATAACTAGGCCTATAGAAATAAGGTGTTAAGTTAATTTGATTTACCACAGCACCTTGAAGTACAAAAACTCTGTTGAATTCAGAGGTTTCTAGATGCTCAGATGAGCAAATAAATCATATTCATTACAAACATGAAATGCAGCTACATATTTTAAATATTTATTGCAATTATGTAAATAAAACAAACTGCATCACACATGTGATGACCATGTATGTCAGCCACCACCAAAGACCATTTTTGACCTAGAAAAACCCTGGAGAAGCTTTTGTAACGTGCAGCACATATTTAACTATTTCGAAATCAGTTATTAGTAATTAGTTACAATTACATTTGAATTACAGAGACAATAAATAGCTTTTTGTATGACTATGCAACAATTACAACTCATTTTACTATGAAAGGTGCGAATGGATTGGGGATGGGGGGCTGGAAATTTTACGATTAGTAAAGGGGGGCTTGACTGAAAAAGTTTGGGAACCACTGGAGATAAAGATCATAATATTTCAACGTTTTGAATCACAATTCACTAAATATAAAGTGAAAAACACTTACTCGTGCTGTAAATGCAAAGATATCTGCTTTCAAAATATGAATAAACTCCAGAGGCATCTGGAGCGTTTTATTCAGTAGTGATCACCTCAGCAATTGAGGCGTGAAATGTCTCGAACACATCCGTGATTTTGCTGTTGTTCCTCCCCTTTCAAAATGTAAATTGAAGCCAGTTGGCCCGTAAAAAAAATACGTTTTGGTTAAGGAACGGGAGTTTTGGAGGAAAACAGACGAAACTACACCATCTCTGCAATGGCTGCTTTGACGCCAGTTTTGTTTACATGACAGACTCTTGAAGGGGCGGAGTTAAAACTGAGTACCACTTACATACATCAGCAGAGCGGAGTCAGTCATTTCACCGGAAGAGCAGATTTTGAAGATTTTGATTAGATAACGAGGTACGTTTTTTTAAATTTTTTATAAAATAGCAATATGCATGGATGAATCATTCATAATAAGACCAGTAACATGCATTTATAAAATAAATAGGGTCAATTTTGATTTCATGCAGACTTTTAACGCCACTCTAACTCACATCGCAGTCTCCGTCTTTCCACCCAAAACCGCACCCAAATGTGCTCGGCCCATTTCTTTTGAGACCTGGAACGGAGAAGCAGCAACATCAATGGCAGCGCTCCCGTGCATCCCTGTTTATTTACATCTGTCATGCATCTCCTTGAACGGATGTATGTTATAGGATTGAACTGACAACCGGATTGATCCTCAGTCGTTTAGTGTGTTTTTGACTGTAACCAGTTACATAGTTGGTAAGTGTGTGTGACACCAAGTACTTTTAGATTATGTTCTCATTTTACAAGTGGTGTAGTGTGATCAAACCTAAAATCAGAGAGAAGGAAGAAAATTTTCAACTGATAAAATAACTTACTACATCTCAGAGTTTAAGGACATCTTGGTGCTGATGTGTGAATGGTCACAAAATGGAAAAAGATGGAAACTGTTGCATGTGTGAATAGCTGATGTGGTATATTTACCAGTAAAGGAAATCCAAAAATTGTACTGCAATTTACCAGGTTGCATGTGTGAAAGGGGCTAATGTTGTTGTGTCAGGCCACTCAAGCAAACGGTGCAATGTTTTGATAAAGCCACATTGCTTACACTTTGAGGAAATCAACCCTCAAATGGCTTACTTATAGTTTTCTATTAAGCTGAAATATGAGAAAGTATTTTAAAATTGAAATAATTGCTTCACCTTTAAACATAAGAGGATGTGCTCTTATGGTAATCATACTACCATCTGATACCATCACTGTACCATGGTACTGCTACAGTGCTTCTTTTTTGTTGCAAGGGTATAATGCTTGTGCTACATGGTGCTTGAGTTTCACATTTCTCCCTTTTCATTGTTTGTGGTAAAAGGGTTAAAATGAAATGATACACGTGGAAGTGTTATCTTCGATCCCCTTCTGTAATTAACAAACTATATCATTTCAAACATCTGGTCTTAATATTGTATCCTTTGAGGTTTTCTGTCACACTAATTTGAGCGTTTGATGAACAAAGATAATTATCTCAGCTGAGCCATAATACAAACTCAAATTAGCACATACGTGATTTTCTTTGATTTTTTTCTTTGAAATATACCGCAACCCCGCTGCAGTTGCATGTTTGTTGCCCTGTGCGTTACGTGTTACCCCCCTCCCGTGTCTGTGTGTGAGCTCTGCCGGCCTTAAGGAATTTGCCTGTCTGTCTGTGGGGGAGGGCAGGAAGTGGGAGTTGGCTATGTTACTCGGTCAAGCATTTCCACGTTTTTGATTTGTACTCTGATTGCGCAGAAAGACACGTTTGTCTTTGGCATTTTCAGTTCAGTATGGGCGCGTGTGTGTGTGTGTGGGGGGGGGGGGCACTAGTCACCGTCTGTATTGCGAGTCAGTCTGGTATGTCAGCGTGGTGTCTGTTTTATGTTGTATCACAAGCACACACATATACTGCAGTCAGTAGTGTGACACTTCAAATAAAGCACCAAACACACAGGTTTTCTGTTCTTGAAGTTCTCGATTGTTTTGTTTTTTTTGTACCACATTTCCCCTTGTTTGTGTGTTTTGCTGTGTGTGTGATGGGGGTCTGGAGAGTGTAGCCCTGCACCAGCAGGATTTAGACTAAACACTGTGTCTCTTACCGACTCCATGGGCAGGCGACTGCAGAGGGAGAGAGAGAGAGACATTCCCTTGTGGTGACGCCAAACCCCCCAACACAGAGCATGCTCCGTCTGCAGCTGAACTGATTGAATCTGAGACCCCTCCCTTAATAGACCACCCTCCCCCACCTGAATGCAGTTCACACACTAATTGAAAAATAATTTCACTTAAGGAGTGTAATGTGGCCCCTTTGCAGTTCTCCACATTGCTTCGGTGGGCAAAATACCCTATTCTGACTCTCTCTCTCTCTTTCATTTCTATCTCATTATTTCTCTCTAATTACTCGCGTCCCACAGGTTTCTTAGTAGCTCTTATTTCTGTTATTGTTTTCCTCACTCTGAGCATAAAATTTTTACTCTGGTTTATGGGCCTGTTACGAGATTTACCTTCTTTGAGAGTTTGGCGTTGAATAGTTTGGTAGATTATACTCTCTAGTCGGGTTTTGACTATTGGCATTAAATCTAGTGCATATCATGGCTTACAGACCTTAGTCTGGGTTAATGCTAGGGGGGTGGAATCACAAGGTGATACGATATTATATCGAAATCTAGGTCACGAAACGATATAATTGTGATTCTTTATTTTTGGTCTATTTTGATTTAAAACTACAATATATTGTGATTATTTTACTGTTTTTCATTCTACATAGCACTTCTGAGAACTGTTGCAAAATCACTGAGGCTATATGCACTCAGTCAGTGTTTGGTATTGACAACCGTATTTACTTACAGGTGTGAGTCTTGAAATGTCCCGGTCATACAACAGCGTACAGTAGCTGTCTGTATGAATGAACAACTAAAGTCACAACCGTATTCTAACAGCTGTAACCATAGTGACAGAGACTAAAAGATGGTGACATCCATTACACCGGCATGTCTTATCACAATTGCCACCACATTATAAAATAAACAAGTCCAATCGAGGCGCGATTTCATCCATCAGATCATAATTAACCGACAGCGGCTTTTAATGCTTTTTAACCACGTGCAGAGTGCAGCTTTTGTGTCGTGCGGCTCATGCCTATGGAAAACAACGGCTGAATCTTTGGATGACACGCAGCTCATTTCTCCGTCTCTGTGAGTTAACAAAACCCCACACGAGACACGCGTGTACAGCGCAGAGTGTCTCTCACTGTACATGACGTAAAAAACAATTCATTGTCCAGTGCAGTTCTGTTCACACAGCATAGGTTTGCCGAGAATGCGGTTGTTAGACCTGAAAATTTGCCGTCCAGTGTGTGAATGCAACCGTATTAAGCACTCAAAACAGGTCTGACAACCGTATTCTGCTGCTATGTGCATTGTTGAATTAATTTAAAAAAGAACCTGAAATAATTTGAATTTGAACCATTTATTTGTGAACATAAATAATACTGACCCTCAAATAAGTCATTTTTTTTTTTTTTTTTCACATTGTTGACTTGGAATGTAGAATATATTCTTTAGTGGATCTCTTTTGTGTTCACTTATGTAGAATGTAACATTACTCAGTCAATTTACATAATATTGTAATTTGTAATTTGTTATTTAAAATAATAGTATAGTAATATTACACTTTAAAACCCTCTGGCTTTTATTTTTGTGGAACACAGGAAGAACTGCGTTTCTGTCTGTAGGCTAGTTCACAGTATGTTTAATATGCTTCTCCGAAATGCTCCTCCGGTGCCATTCTCAATTGCTTGTTTTAAGTAAACTGAACTATCAAGCATCTACTGTATATCTGAGATGGAGTTCAGTGGAGCACTCGCATATTGCGCTCGTGCTATAGTATGTTGAGTGTCAACAACAAAGCAGCGCGCATTCACTAAACTGCACATGCAGATTATATGTTTACTTTTTAAACGCATTTGCATCAAGTGACTTTGAATACATTGCACGGGCCATATGCACTACTTCAAAAGTACTTTTATGCTTCTTTAATGTCATATTGGAGCTTAAATTTAACAACCATGACACACAAAAACAGACATACCGGAGCACTGGAAAATGCTATAATGCCCAAAAGAACGTTTACTTCACTAATGGGGATGTGAACTTTAATGTTCAACATAAGAATGATTTTACTGGATCTTCAAGACCTATTTGGACATGAAAATGACAAATCAAAATGTTGTCAAACTCTTGATTCGAAAGAGGAAGGCGGATCTTGAATAGTCTCTGACGTGTCCATGTTGTCAACAACTTTTCCGTGTTGTGGGTGACATCAAAGGAGTTCTGTTTGGAGTTCTGTTTCAGTGGTAAATCATAATACCTGTGCCATCTAAGGGACTGTTGTTGAAGTTGAAAAATGTAAATAATATAGTTTTTTTTGGCGTGTGAATATCGATACAATATCGTGAGGAAAAATATTGCATTACTTTTAACATATCGATTTTTTTTTTTTTCCGCCACCTCTAGTTGATGGCACAGTTAATTTGATATGAATGAAAACAAGGCTCCAAGAGATAAAATTACAGTCAGTTTAATCAGTTATATTCAGGCCAAGACAGAATCTGTGGTCTTTTTTTTTTTTTTCACATTTTATGCACTAAATTTGTAGGAAAATCTGCAGAAGGGATTTAAGCGTAGTAGGCAAAAATGTATTAAATGGTCCTGAGAGGACTATACTCTTATTGGTAGCTAAAAGTACTTTGAAATTATCCTAAATATTTAATAAACAAACATGCAAGGTGTTGAACTTTTACGAATGACAGATGCAACAGTTTTGTGCAGAGTTCTGCATGCCCTGATTCCGTCTGGGCCTGGTTATATAGCATCTACACTGACTAAAGTCTGTCCTGGCCAAGGATCGTTCGTTAAAATATGAAGGGACTGTCTGGCAAACATGGTAAACCACCACTAGTCTGTTATAATCAAACTCTTTGCGTAGTGTGTAATTTCTGCACCACTAGCGTCACCAAATGGAACTTTAAAAGTGATAACTATTTTCAAACATGTTTCCTCTGCCAGATAGCCCCACCACAAATGTACGTCATTGGTTGAGCCAATGTTACTGTGACAGGCTGGTCAGGATGTCATCTATGTTTTGATAGCACCATTGAGGCACAGTGTCTACACTTTTCATGGAAATTAATCTACAAAAGGCTTATAGTTGTCTCTGTATAATCTGAGATGGGAGAAAATATTTTAACATAGAAAAAGTTACACTTCAGTGTTAAATTGAAGAGCGATGAACATTTCATGAATCAGTGTTAACTTTGGCTCTAATATCAAAGGGAATACCAGCACCTATTTTTTTCCCTCTTCACACAGACACACACACACAGGCTAGCATGCATTGAAATGCAGTCTCTCTCCACTGGCTGTCTGCCACATTCACTCTATTGCTCTGTTCCTCTTTACCCCAGCTGTCTTTGAGCACCATTGTGCTGCTTTCAGAATCATGGAGCATTTTACTCTGTCTTATGGTGAAATAACAGATGCAGCTTTGATGACTTGATTTGTTACATCAAAAAAAGATCAGTGAAGGCGAAAATTGCATTTCTTAAGTAACCGTTTTGATGGTGCCAGTCTGCATCTGTTTATTTTGATCAAATCTAGTATATAAATATATTTATGTGAAAGTCTCTCTTTGACCCATTTTAATCAAACATTTTCCAAATTCTATACAAGTGGACACTCAAACCTCTCGTCTTTTGAAATGTTGTGAAGTTGACATTTCTAAATACCCTTGTGTTTGACTGAGATAGGCATTAAATAGACTTTACCCCACAAAGTTGAGACGGGTTGCATTAGGAAAGCTTGGCGCAGTCTCTTGTATCCACTTCAGTGGAGGGAAGGGAATCCATTCTCTTGCCAACAGCGCCTACATGTCTGGGTGGCAAGAGGCAAGTGCAAAGCAAAGCTCTGTGGATGGGAGGTGTATTTGTGGAGGAGTATTTCAAAACCCTGGCACAGTTCTCTCTGTGGTCAGAGGCACCGTTCCAAAGCTTTTCGAGCAGCCCTCTGCCACGGTCACACGGTAAACCTGACCGTAGCAAAGCCAGTGGAAAAAGTGAGGAGTAGACAAACCTGTTGCCCGTTAAACGCCGCTGATCTTTGTGGTGTTGGTGTAGAAGCCCGTGTAACATTTGCTCGGTCATTCTTAGCGCATAAAAGGCTTGCATTGAAAGGTGTGCTGCATGTTAAAGTGGGTTATGAATCAGGGTTATAATGGTTTTGAATATTTAACTGGTTTTTATTTCACTTTTATTTAAAATTTTTCAATTTAATTTAGTTTTTATTAGTTAGATACTATTAGTTTCAATTCATTCTTAGTTTTTCCAGTATATAGTGCTGCCAAAGTCATAAAATTTGTTATTGGCCCTTATTTACTAAGATCCCAAATAACGTGTACTAATTTGCTTGTGCAATCTACCAAATTGCTTTTGCATGTTGTGGGCATTTTGCAGGTGATTTACTTAGAAAGATCATGCAAGTAGCTACACATACAAATATTTTGGAGACGCCCTGCAAAAGGAGGCTTTTGTGTTTGGTTTTTGCACCAAATGTGCTCACAATGCATGCTCACCAAGTACGGCTCTCACTAAATACCACTTTATTTTTAATTAATATGGCATTAATTAATTTAGACGTGTTTATTTATAGGATAATATGATATCATCATACAAACGCTGCTATTTAACAAGTGTAAGAGTAGTTGATGAGAATACCTGTGTATGACTCTCTTCTCTGTAACTCATTATTCACAAAGAAGAAAATACAATAACATACACACATTAAGCAATCACACCACTGATGCATACTAAAATCAAATTAGTGTTTCAAACCGTAAATATCGTGACCATGTTAAAGTTGCGCTTGAGAGAGACACGGAGGCAGCACAGGACAGAACCAGTGCTCGCTGCTCGTTTCGGGGGAGCCAGACACACTTATTTGGCGTACTGGTGCTCAATGGCCAGACCACTTCAATCGAGCACTGGAGAGAACCACCACTTAAAATATTTTGCAGTATTTTAGCACTGAAAAACAATGTTTAAAACATTAAATTATAACATAATTTGGGCATATATTTTTAGTAGGCTTTTTGATTATCTACAGTAAGAGTTATAGGAGTTGTATTGTCATCAGTTTGTTATCAACAGTTTTTTTTTTTCATGAGAAATAATTTAATTTCACATTAATTTGTGTCATCATTCGGGTGTTCTATGGATTCTCCATTCTCAAAGTCTCTTTTTTTTGTCACAATGACAGCATGATGCGAATCAAATGAATATCTGCCTTTCATTCGTATTAATTTGCACTTGCAGTTTCCATGTCTGAAATGACTTTCAGGCTTGATAAATCACTTTGCGGATGCAACTTGATCGCATCGACATTGCCCTTTATTATGTGCATTTGAAAGCATGCCAAGATGTTTGCGCGTGCTATCAAGTTTGCACACATAGAATGCTGTTACATTTCTAAGGGCGTCTAGTGTTATCACTAGGCCTATCAAGTGGCATTTTCATGTTTGATGAAGGGAGGTTGTAAAGGTTTCAAATTGTATAATATACTGGGTTAAGTAGTGGTCATTTTTTTTTATTTTAGTTTTGGAGTCATGAAAATGAGTTTAGCTTCAGATTTTCCAATTATGTTATTTTTATTTCAGTTAACAACAATTTTTTAAAAGTTTCAGTTTGTTTGTTTGTTTGTTTTTAATGATTGTGACAACAGTGAATTTCATATTGAGGATAACATTGTATAACATTTTGAAAGATCGGTAATACGCCGCTGTTTGTGTGCGTGTTTCTGAAAAAAAGAAAAAAAAAAAACTTAATGCAGTTCTCTTAGTGCATTTCATTGGGGGTTAATGAGCAAACATGCTTCATTCCAATGAAACAAGTGAATGTTGACACATTCAGCAGCAACATTAGCACCTCTAGTCAAAGCCATCAACGATTTATTAAGCCCAGCAAGCTGATTTTGAGATAATGTGTAGTTTTTAAGTTTTATGAGATGCAAGTTCACCCCTCAGCCTGCGCTGATGACAAAAATAGGTTGGTGCCATCAGGCCCTTCTTGTGATTTAATCCTGTTTTTTAAGCTACCAGTCTGTAGGCATGAACAGCCCTAATGGTCCCTGTTTTCTCTGGCTTCAGTATCTCAAAAACGCAAAAGGGAAACTAAAATTGGCATGCAACGTATCACTTGAACACATTTTTGGCCTTTCAGTTTGTCATTGTGTCTTGACACAATATTCTCACACAATCTGATATTGTTTTACGGGGCCTTGCATGCTTTGTTTTGTTTCAAGTCATGTAGATGTCTTCTCCGTATCTCCACAACAAGCTGCGTAGGGCTTGGTATTGATACAGATTTCCCGATTCAATTCGATTTTGATTCGATTTTGATTCAATATTGATTCATGTGGGTTTATTTCAGTTATTATGTCCCTTTTGCTTACATATAAAATACATGATCTCCCAGCTAATGCTGTTAATTATGCAGGGGACCTTTTAACTACACAAGGTACATTAGGAAAATATTAATTTGACTAATTATATTTTATTACTTTTTCATAATTTTGGTCACATTTACAAATATATGTATTCAATAAACAAGATATTATATTTCATATTTATTGTTAAATTGCATAATTTGTACTATTTACAAGGATTTACAGTACATTGATTTGTTGAACACATGCTAAAACCGGAACTGTCTCTTTAACAAAAAACTGCATTTCTGTAAAGAGCATCTGTAGAAGAGCGCATGTTAACGAATGAGGACTGGAATGGCTTTACTTAATCTGTGCGATGCATGATTAGAATTAATGTTTTTTTTTTTTGTAGTTGTTTTTGTTCAATAACTGACTGTAAAGAACAGAAAGGGTATTAAAACAGACAGTATTCAATGACAAATGGGTTGCGTGGATGTTCTCTTTGGACACACATTACATGGAACAACTCTTACTCTCAACACGCAGTGAAAGGATCTCAATGCTGAACACTTCAAAACTAAACTACACAATTACTGGTGAGTGAAATGTAAACATTTACCAGCCAGTTGCCAAATATATTCACTTAAGTCACATGGGGCAAAATTTGGTTGCAAATACGTGCGATTTCCTCTCATTGTAGGAGAGGGTTGCGCATTGAGTGAAAGATCGATCTTAGGATTTAAGAATCGATATCGAGATCGCTCAAATGAAGATTGCGATTGATCAGAAAAACAATATTTTTACCCACCCCTACAGCCACGTGGCTTTTTTGGAATGTGGCTTTAGTCATGTATCAAGGTCCTTCACCTTGTTAATTAGCTTGAGGGTGTGCAGAAGTGGCTTAATTACTGTCTCTTTCTGTAATTATCGAGGGAAGAGCCAGTCGCTTAGTGACAGTCTTTGCTAGCCATGGTTTTTCCTTTTTATGAAGTAGAACCTTCTCGCATCAGGTTCCCATAGCGACAGCGAAGGCCTGCTGTTCCTGCACGTGCAGCGAGTTTTAATTCTCCCTAGCATGCATTCACAAACCTCCTGATCCTTTGTGAGGATAATCTTGGACTTCCTCCTCGCTAGTGATAGGTAAACAAGTCTGGAGATTGCTAATCTGGGCCTTGTAATGGGTGTGATGGATGGAGACAGAGACACCATCTGGGCGAGCCGTGGTCTAAACTGCATGGTTAATTTCAAGTCTTCGTCGTACAACAATTGAGCAGTAGGATTAGAAAGTGCAGAATCTTTTCAAGATGTACGTTATTCCACACAGCTCCATTTTAAATCTGTTTTTGGGCTCCTCTCAAGAATTAACATTTTTGGGTGAACTGTTTGTTTAATATTATGCAGATAAATGTTTCACAGTTATTGACTTTGCATAGAGAATTAAGCTTTTATTGGGTGATAAAAAGATATTGATGTTTATCAAAAAAAAAAAAAAAAATCCTCAATATTGATGATAATTTGGGTAATTTTTTATATTTAGACTATTTTCTCTATCTAGATGATTGGATCAGGTACGTGTTGCTAAAAACGTTTTTCACACAACTAGCTGAACACAACAGCAACTCTGACATCAACACCATTGCCGTCTATTTATGTACTATTTAGTTTTTTAACATTTTGTCATGATACAAAGCGCTGTCACGTCAGCTAACTTTTTGACACAGGCAAGAATGTATTTCTTCTTCTTGTGATGGTTATTTGTGGTTAGCAATCCAGCTTATGGGGCACTGGTGTGGCTGCTTTCCCTGCTGAGCTGACAGCTTCACTGCTCAAACACCTCAGCCAGAACAGGACGTCGTTTTAGGGGCTTAAGACCAGGTGTCTCACCCCTCCCTCTCTCCAGACCACCTTCCTCGTCCCAGCATTCTAGTTAACCAAGTCTGTCTGCTTCGCACCTCAAATGGCTATCCATCTGCCTTAAGGAAAACGCAGCACCATTACAACTTTGTGGTTTATAGTTGTACATATCGGCACCTTAGGTGGATTAAAAATAAAGTTAAGCGTTCCATGTAAAATGTGAGTTCCCTGAAGGGTTTGGTTTCAGAATTTCAGACATGGAAAGAGACTAAGGCCACATCCACACTTACCCGTTTAAGTTTGACAACTCCGTTTTCAGTTTCTAAACGTCATCATCTGCCAATGTATGCGATTATGGAGAGTGATTTCTAAAGTCTCCGTTTTTGGTTTAGAATAACGCCATTCCAGTGTGGATGAGAGGAGTAAACAGAGCAAAATCAATGCGTTTTGACACAAAAACATATTTGTAGGGATATGGCCTAAGGGACTTGGGAAAGAAGCCCTGGAGGTCTGTGCTGTGCCAGGGCTGCCAACTCTCACGCAGTTGACACACTACCAACATTGTCTAATGGTCCCCTTAAAAGATAGGGTTAGTTGTGTACTATAATCGCAGTTTGTTTTGGGAATGGGTTTTACCCTATATCTGATTATTTTGAGAAATCAAAACTATGCACATTTTGTCAGAGCTGTGGCCTAGCAACGGTTAGCACTAGCTGTGACGCTCATTTGGGTGATACAAATTCATCCCTTTTTCTCCCTCATACATTTCCTGTCAGTTGCTGTCATGCAGCTATCCTTGTCAAATGTAAGTTGACAAAAACAAAACTATAACAGGAGGACCAGACTTATGCAGCCTTAAAGTTGAGCCAGAAATATGAGAACATGAATGACTTAGCAAAGTTGTTTTTACTTGTGGAAAACTCAAAATTCTCAATGATACCTGAATTGCAGACATTGAGTGTTTAAAGCACACCAAAACGCTAATAACTACCAAAAGTCAGCTTATTTTAAAAAGTCTGACAACAAAACAAAAAAAAGAAAAAAAGAAAAAGGGTTTACATGAGACTTGAAATCATCAGATATTTTCTTTGCTTTTGACATTAAAACGTAGACATTGTGCACAACACGCACATTGGATAAGCTGGCAAAAATGCTGGTAAAGGTGTTTTCATGCAACAGGAATTCTCGGTAGCTAATGGGCAAATATCTACATGTCGATCGGTTTATGCTTAAATCATTTAAAAACGTTACCACAATAAAGGAAAACTATTTAATGTGTTTATGTGACTGCACACGCTGGGGCCTTATTAAGCATGCAACAAGTTCATTGAAAGAGGTGTGTAGACATGAAATATTGTATGGCGGAATGCAAGTATAATTTTAATATTTCACTATATATATATATATATATATATATATATATATATATATATATTTATTAATAATTATTAATTCATTATAATTTATTCAATTTTTATAATTTTATTTTATCACAGAGCTTAGTCAACTAATGTAAAGCTAGTGACTCTTCATTGTTTGCTTAATGACAAATAAATAATATTTATTTGTTAGATTCCATGCACAAATAAATCACACAGGTTTTGTAAAAGTGCTGCAGGTGTATCAGTTGTCAACTGGCAGAACAAAAAAAAAAAAAGAGCTTTTGTCGTCTTTTATTATTTATGTATTTTGTTTTGGCTACTTTCCGTATTTGGTTTCCGACTTAATGTGCAACATCATGTCATAATAACAAATGCCCAATTCGGATGTAGGAGCTTCCCAGGTACACTTGAAGGCACCAAAAGTCTGTGATGGTGTTTTATCATTACGGCATAACATAAAGAAGTAGAAATATGGAGGAAACTCTTGTTTGTGCACAAGCTGGAGAAACACTGTCCTGATAATAAAAGAACTGGTCTGAAATAAAACAAAGTGTTGAAGAGAGAGAGAGAGAAATGCATCCTGCCTGTGTGTGATTCATTCTGTTTCCCCTCATTACTTGTTTATTAATTCTGTTTTGATCCTCTTTTCCAGCTCTGTTGATAAGCTGGGCCCTCACTGCATTCAACTTCTTTTCTGTTATTTAAGAGTGTGAGAGGATTTTTTTCTTAATTTCTGCAGCATTTGCTGCAGTGTGCAATGGTTAGACGACATGCATTCCCTGTCTGGGGTTTATATTTGCTGTGGTGGCTCTGGTCACTATGTCTTAGTTCTTTGGTATGGTGTGAATGTGTATGTGCTTGTTGTAGCATATCTCTCACTATTAATGTATCATTACAGACTTTGAATGTTTGTTTTAATTTGTATACACAGATGTGAAATATTTACGAGAACAAGTAAATAGGTAGTAGCCTATAGTTCAGAAATGTACTTGCCTAGCCTTTTTTCTTTTTTGGTCCCACCTAAAAAATAAATACATTTGTGATATGCATTAAATAAAGTATTTTTAGCAACATAATTTTATTGTTGCTAGATGTGTCTACAATGTTAATATAAAATAATATGTATAAAAATATAAATCTTACTTATTATTCATACATTTAAGTATAAATAATAATCAAATAATAATAAAACAAAACAAATAATTTATTAGGTTTCTAATTTGTAAATATAGCTGCAAGCAGCGATGACGGGCCCAAGCACAACTGGTCCATTTCCACCCGGTGGCTTTAGGAAAACAATGCAAGTGGACACATGTTTTGGCATTTGACATTATTCTAAACAATTTTGAAGTAATTTGAGTAAATATAAGAGGATTATTTTAAAGTCTGTTGTTAGAGCCACACTTCCTGCTGCCAGACTAACCTCTCTTGCCTTTGTTCACTTCAGTCCATCTTTAACTCAAACAAACAAACACTCTCTTGTTAATAAAGCTGCATATTGCCAATTGTCCACGATAAGAAATGCACAGTGACATGTATTATGATTCAGTAAGTCATGAACCATCACGTTATAATATAGCTGCATTAAGCGTGCGCACTCGAGGGATGAGCGTCCCTGCGACAGAGTGTGCCTCAGCCGGATGCAGTTTTAATCTCTCCACCTTAGATCAGGACATTCGCGCAATGAGAAACGCAGACCGCACAGAGAAATGCCAGATTCGGAGTTTGTAGTTATTTACATGATCTGCTTCCGTATTATTTGAACTTTAATAAAGCTAATACGCATTAAATATTACTGAATTAAAGATGTAACGCCGGGGTGTTTAATTTAAAGATGCTCGACACGCAAGTTTTGCTCCAGCTCCACTTATTCCACAATGAGAGTGCTTCTGTATTTACTTATTTTGTATTTTTGTATAATTCCCTCATACTTTGCTATCTATATCAACTGAAGCTCTTTGGAAAGTTTAGAGTGCATCTGGACTGTGAGCTGTGTAATTCTTCCTCACCTCAGTCAGGCGTGAGCTGCAGTGCTGCTCTTGCACATCATCATTAGAGTTTAATGTGATCTCATGTTACGTTAAATGAGATCAAATGACTACTACTTTTTGGCGACAATTTTATAATGTCGACATTGTCGATGACGTCGACTAATCATTTCAGCCCTAATGAGAACTATATATGTACCAATTTTGGTGTAGGTGAAAATAGGGGTGCTACAGATGCCGTCTAACACACCCATTTTAAAGGGGCTACTACAGAGCCCCCTCTACATGCCCATGCTCTAACTTTTTTAATGGCCAAAGACTCTGATGTGTATGCAAAATTTCATAACATTTTAGGCATGCCAAGTGCCTAAAAAAAAAAAAAATATATATATATATATATATATATATATATATATATATATATATATATATATATATATATATATATATATATAGGAAGAAAGGAATAATAACAATACGTTGCTATGACAACAGTATTTAAGGTATCAAATATTCCTTTACAATTTTACATCAATTGCAAGAACTTAATGTAAACACGAGGGCTTTTTCAAAGTCTGTTAAAAGTGCTATATTCCTGCTGCCAGTTAATGGCGCCATGGCCGCATCAATGTGATCAGCCCCCATTACCAAACATACAGCTGAATTTTCATCAAAATCACACAGTGGACTTAGGATAGACCTCACCGAAATTACCGGCTGGATGAACTGCGATGTGCCTCACTGATCTCTGCCTGCATCACGTCTTGGCATCATGTTGACCAAATTTGGTGAGAATCGCATTAATCCTCTAGGAGGAGTATTTAAATGTTTAGGGCCCGCAATTTTCAAAAAACACACATTCAATACAAAATGGCCGAGTTCCTGTTGGGCAGAGCTAATGACTGTAATTTTGAAAGTTGCCCAGCTTGATGAGAACAATATATGTAGCAAGTTTTGTGACCGTAGAAGAAACTGACCCCACCACTTTTGTCAAAAGATGGCGCTACAGAGCTCCTAGGCCACATCCATGTGTTAACTTTTTCCCAGGCCTAATGGCCGACAACTGTGATGTGTTTGCAAAATATCATGTAAATGTACCTCAAAAACGTGAATGTACATAAAAAGGAATAATGACATTTAATGTGTTGCCATGGCAACACTATTTAAGATATCAAGTATCCCTTCAGAAATTTAAATCTGCACTGTCTTGACATTATTTTAATTTTTTTGAAACAATTCAGGTAAACAAAAGAGGGATATTTCAAAGTCTTTTAAATGTGCCACACTTTCTTCCGCCAGTTGGTGGTGCTACGACCGTGACCCACAATAGCCATATCAATATGATCAGTCCATAAGGCCAAACATTTGGCAAATTCTGATGTAAATCACACGATGCATGCAAAAGATATGAGACACACTTTCCCATTTTTTTCTTTACATTAATTTATCGCATTGCCATGGCAACACCGTTTGATATATAAAAAATATATAAAAAGATATATACAGGTGCATCTCAATAAATTAGAATGTCGTGGAAAAGTTCATTTATTTCAGTAATTCAACTCAAATTGTGAAACTCGTGTATTAAATAAATTCAATGCACACAGACTGAAGTAGTTTAAGTCTTTTGGTTCTTTTAATTGTGATGATTTTAACTCACATTTAACAAAAACCCACCAATTCACTGTCTCAAAAAATTAGAATATGGTGACATGCCAATCAGCTAATCAACTCAAAACACCTGCAAAGGTTTCCTGAGCCTTCAAAATGGTCTCCCAGTTTGGTTCACTAGGCTACACAATCATGGGGAAAACTGCTGATCTGACAGTTGTCCAGAAGACAATCATTGACACCCTTCACAAGGAGGGTAAGCCACAAACATTCATTGCCAAAGAAGCTGGCTGTTCACAGAGTGCTGTATCCAAGCATGTTAACAGAAAGTTGAGTGGAAGGAAAAAGTGTGGAAGAAAAAGATGCACAACCAACCGAGAGAACCGCAGCCTTATGATTGTCAAGCAAAATCGATTCAAGAATTTGGGTGAACTTCACAAGGAATGGACTAAGGCTGGGGTCAAGGCATCAAGAGCCACCACACACAGACATGTCAAGGAATTTGGCTACAGTTGTTGTATTCCTCTTGTTAAGCCACTCCTGAACCACAGACAACGTCAAAGGCGTCTTACCTGGGCTAAGGAGAAGAAGAACTGGACTGTTGCCCAGTGGTCCAAAGTCCTCTTTTCAGATGAGAGCAAGTTTTGTATTTCATTTGGAAACCAAGGTCCTAGAGTCTGGAGGAAGGGTGGAGAAGCTCATAGCCCAAGTTGCTTGAAGTCCAGTGTTAAGTTTCCACAGTCTGTGATGATTTGGGGTGCAATGTCATCTGCTGGTGTAGGTCCATTGTGTTTTTTGAAAACCAAAGTCACTGCACCCATTTACCAAGAAATTTTGGAGCACTTCATGCTTCCTTCTGCTGACCAGCTTTTTAAAGATGCTGATTTCATTTTCCAGCAGGATTTGGCACCTGCCCACACTGCCAAAAGCACCAAAAGTTGGTTAAATGACCATGGTGTTGGTGTGCTTGACTGGCCAGTAAACTCACCAGACCTGAACCCCATAGAGAATCTATGGGGTATTGTCAAGAGGAAAATGAGAAATAAGAGACCAAAAAATGCAGATGAGCTGAAGGCCACTGTCAAAGAAACCTGGGCTTCCATACCACCTCAGCAGTGCCACAAACTGATCACCTCCATGCCACGTCGAATTGAGGCAGTAATTAAAGCAAAAGGAGCCCCTACCAAGTATTGAGTACATATACAGTAAATGAACATACTTTCCAGAAGGCCAACAGTTCACAAAAAATGTTTTTTTTATTGGTCTTATGATGTATTCTAATTTTTTGAGATAGTGAATTGGTGGGTTTTTGTTAAATGTGAGCCAAAATCATCACAATTAAAAGAACCAAAGACTTAAACTACTTCAGTCTGTGTGCAAACTTTAAAGAGTTTTTATGCATGTTAAGTACCCCAAAAGTACAGAAAACCTTGAAAAGAAGAAGAATCCTTAGAAGAACAATAGGGCCTCTGCATTTTCAGTGCTTGGGCCCTAATAATCCTTAGAAGAACAATAGGGCCTCTGCAGTTTCAGTGCTTGGGCCCTAATAATCCTTAGAAGAACAATAGGGCCGCTGCATTTTCAGTGCGTGGGCCCTAATAATCCTTAGAAGAACAATAGGGTCTCCGCTTTTTCAGTGCTTGGGCCCTAATAATCTAACAAGTTAAGTGACAGTTAACTGGGCTTACACTCTCTTACACAGGCCATGGGCCATCGTGCTGTCCTTATTGTTGAGCCCTGATAAGTCACTGTACTTTCTATCTGCTGGGCCAGCAGGCCAGCCAATGTTTTTCTCTTTTTTTTTTTCCCCTTTTCCCCCTCCCCTTCTTTTTTCTTCCCTTCTTCATGTCCCAAATGGCGTCGGCAGTGCTGAGGGGAGTCTCCAAATACTCATTAGTGCATTACTGAAGTATGGAAGCCTGCCAACCAGTCAGACGTGATTCCATGCAGTATTTCTTGGGAACTTAGGAGAGCGAAAGAGACAGACAGAGAGATGGGAGCAAATTAGGGGGGGAGGGACAGAGCGAAAAGGTAGATGAGGTGGGGAATAGGAGCAAGGACGGAGAGAGAAAAATAACTTTTTATTTATTTATTTAATTATTTATTTATTTATTTATTTTATTGTTGAGCTGTTGTGTGCATATATCTAGGCTCTACTGGCTCTAATCCTCTTCAGGGCGAGTCGCTGTATGGTGCCGTTGTTCTTCAAAAGATACTGCTAAACTTGTTTTGGTTTAGGCTTTGTCCCTTTGACAATTTGGTCTTACTCATCTTTTTGGCACTTGAAATATGAATCAGCAAGTTTAAACTTGAGTCTTCCCCATTGAAAGGTGGACAAACGCGGGGTGTACAAGTGTATGTTTATGTGGATGCTGGAGGAGGGGGAATGGAAAAAGACCCCAGTGTGTCTGTGGTTAAGGACTGGCACGTAATCAGATTTCACATTGTCAATCAGGAGGAGCAGGCGCTTACCAAGAGCTCACATTTCACACTGTAAAAGCAGAGTGGGTTTGTGCTGCTGGGCCTAATACAGCTGCATATTAAACTCCACTATTTCTCTAACTAACTGATCTGCTGGGATCTTTAAAAACGTTTTGCACACAACGTGTCTGAGCCAACCATTTCAACTTTTAATGCAGAAGTATTCCTATTCTCAATGTTAAAATACTCTCTCCTATTCCAGCCCAGTTTGCATAGTCAATTATAAGTAAGCCATTCGCAGGCTGATTTCCCTGAAAAGTGTAAACACTGTAGCTCTGTGGCACCATTAAAAAAAAAAAATTCTGTTTGATTGAGTTTACAGACCAGCCCCACATATGCAACAAGTAGTGTTTCACAGAATTTCGCAGAAATTAGGGCTGCAACTAATTATTATTTTAATAAATTAATCTTTGATTATTTCTACAATTAATCAAATAAAAAATTTTTAATTTCCTGTATTATTTATTTATTTATTTTTAATTTATTTTTTTACAAATGAAAAAGAGCATAAGGATTTGGTTCGATTAAGGGTACTAAATTCACAATTTGAAACTTCCATAAAACTTTAAATAAAGCTTGAATCATGACAAGTTTGATTAATATTTATTACTTTTATTATTACTTTTATGACATATGAAAAGCAGTTCCTTTCCTTTACTTGTTAAACTTAACAAAAAGTACTGTTCTACAAGAACAGTTGTTGATGATTTCCGTTATCAATTATTATCAATTTTATCGATTATTGTTGCAGCTCTAAACCCAAACACCTCTGTCAATCTTGATGCGCACTCAGTGACACGCACACGAAGAGCCCTTTTGGTAATTTTATTTTAGGATTTAAGCAGTTTGTAGTCTGCACATTGGGGTTTTGGTTGTAAATTGTTTACAATTTGAATGTAAATGTGATCCCCCTCATTTAAATTTGAGTTAATGATGATCAAGTTTTTTACAGTTCTTGATGACCCACTTGCAATCAATTTTATAATTTATGGCAGGAAATACTCAATGTGATAAAACAAAAATTATTTAATTTCTTTTTATATTATAGGGCAGGACGATTGACACATCAAAATTGTTGATTATTTTCCTAGATATTGCAATCGTGATTAATTTCAGTAAGTACAATTTACGTTAAAATACGTATTTTTTGTATGTCAAATTTTTTATTTTTTTTGGTTAAGCCACCTGAAATACTTACTGTTGTTTTATACATCAATAAATCAAGACCATTATTCAAATTTGGAAAAGATTATACACAAGAAAGCAAGCAACGAACATGATCTTGATTGGTTACAGTCCTCAAACATGTTATATTTATGTCAAAAATTTTACGCAATGGGAGTAGACCTAAATGGAATGCTGTAATTGACACTTTTCACGATTAGTTAATTTTGGCAGCTGTAAATGTAATCTTGATTATTCAAATAATTGTGCACGCTTATATATATATATATATATATATATATACACACACATACATACATACACACACACACACACTGGCGGCCAAAATTCACCAAAGTGGCATTCAACTGATCACAAAGTATAGTCAAAACAGAACCATCTCTATCCATTACTCCAACACCTTATCCTTGAGTAATCATGCTAAATTGCTAATTTGGTACTAGAAAATCACTTGCCATTATATCAAACACAGTTGAAAGCTATTTGGTTCGTTAAATGAAGCTTAACATTGTCTTTGTGTTTGTTTTTGAGTTGCCACATTATGCAATAAACTGGCATGTCTGAAGGTCAATATTAGGTCAAAAATGGCAAAAAAGAAACAGCTTTCTCTAGAAACTCATCAGTCAATCATTGTATTGAGGAATGAAGGCTATACAATGCTTGAAATTGCCAAAAAACTGAAGATTTCATACAAAGGTGTACACTAAAGTCTTCAAAGACAAAGGACAACTGGCTCTAACAAGAACAGAAAGAGATGTGGAAGGCCAGATGTACAACTAAACAAGAGGTTAAGTACATCAGAGTCTCTAGTTTGAGAAATAGATGCCTCACATGTCCTCAGCTGACAGCTTCATTGAATTCTACTTGCTCAACACCAGTTTCATGTACAACAGTAAAGAGAAGACTCAGGGGTGCAGGCCTTATGGGAAGAATTGCAAAGCAAAAGCCACTTTTGAAACAGTAAAAAAAAAGAAAAGGTTAGAGTGGGCAAAGAAACACAGACATTGGACAACAGATAATTGGAAAAGAGTGTTATGGATCTTAACCCCATTGAGCTTTTGTGGGATCAGCTAGACTGTAAGGTGCATGTGAAGTGCCCGACAAGACAGCCACATCTATGACAAGTGCTACAGGAAGTGTGGGGTGAAATGTCACCTGAGTATCTGGACAAACTGATAGCTAGAATGTCAAGGATCTGCAAAGCTGTCATTGCTGCACGTGGAGGATGTTTCGATGAGAACTCTTTGAAGTAGTTTAAGAATTTTTTTCAAATTGTAATAGTAATTTTTCACGTTATTAATGTCCTGACTATACATTGTGATCAGTTGAATGCACTTTGGTGAATAAAAGTACCAATTTCTTTCCATTAGAGCAAAATCTGTACATTATTCCAAACCTTTGGCCGCCAGTGTATATATAATATTTGTATTTTTAATTGCTTTAATAGCAGCTTTAGATTGTCCGTTTGCTTAAACCCTTTATGAGAAGTTTCGTCTCAGACTCTAACCTTTTTGAGTCCAAGTCATTGAGAGACTGGCATCTACCTTTACTACTCTAATGCATTGCATTCCTTGCACTGTTATCATACATACTTTCTATTCATGGAAAAAGCCAGAGGCTGACCGTCTCCACTGTAATGTGCGATAAAAGGGTGCTCCATGTTACATTATGGCTTGCCAATAAATCACTGCTTCAAAATTATATCTTGCGGTGGGGCTCATCTGATTTCATTGTAACCCGATGTCATGTTTCATAATGATTCTGTCTCGTAAATGCGGGAACTCATCGGCTGTCAGCAAACTGAAACTTCACGTTGGGATGTGTTGGTCTTAAATGACCATCAGTTCTCTATGCATGAGAAGCAAATTGCCAAGCTTTCATAAGTCCCTTGCTCGCTTTGAGCTCCTCATGAACACAAAATACCGCTGTGAGCTCATTCAGCATTTATTGAGGAGCTAAGAGCTTTGGGATAGGTCAGAATCTAGGGCTATTACCCCTGCTGGGATCCTCTCACTCTCAACCAGTCCCTCAAAGGAAGGAAAGGTGATGCTTTGCATGTGAATGTGCGCCTCAGCCTCAGATGTGTAAATAGCAGGCTGAGAGAGCTGCTTTTTTCTAGTGGATTTGATTTTGGAGACTCTACACTGATTTTGGCATGGCGTCATTCGGACGCAGGATTGGACTATAAATAGTGACTGTACCACAGGAGCTTAGCTGACCTTCTACTTTCCAGCTCGAGCATTGTTTTATTGAGCCAAGCTTGTGGCCTTGAGACAACGATTTGATGTGATGAAAGTGCAAGAAGCCACTGCCTTCGTTAAAGCCAGATGGAAATGTTAAAAATCTCGGATTTGACTAGTGTGATAGAGAAGAACTAGGCTGAGCTGTTTAAGTTTTGGGTGAAAAATGAAAAAGTTAGGGTGTGTTCACACTTGGCAGGTTTGGTTCGATTAAAACGAACTCTGGTGTGATTGCTCTGTTAGTGCGGTTCATTTGAACAAGTGTGAACGCTGCCATCCGAATCTTGGTGCGCACCAAACAAGCGGACCGAGACCGCCTGAATAGTGGGTCCCGGTCTGCTTCCAAACGAACTCTGGTGCGGTTCGAATGATATATGAATGCAGCATGGACCAAAGACGTCTAAACGGACCAATAACAGGAAGTCATTTGCCTTTAATACTGACCTCAAGCATACCTGGTTCTTCTCATCATAGGAGCTATGTTGACCATTACAGTTCGGTACAGGCGTCAGAACCGCCGTCAGACATCCTTACAGCATATCTTCGTTTGTGTGTGCAATGGAGGAATTCCTGTCGCTGTTTTGACTCCTTTACACATTTTATTAGCTCTTCGTTTGTTCTCAGCTGGTAAAATACCACCATATATACATATATAAATCCAACAAGCGCATTTCGCCCAGCAGCCAGCATTGTTTTGGATGTTCGGCAAGTTCCGTCGCAAAATATACGTCATAAAATCTGTCCAATCAGGTTGTGATTTTTCCTAATGCCTTTTGTTTTGTATCTTTAGGTTTGGTGTTAAAAATGTCAGTGTGAACGCTAAACAAACCAGGACTTAAATGTATCTTTTTCTTTTTTGGTCCGGACCAAGAGAACCAAGAAAACCGAACTACAAGTGTGAACACACCCTTAGTGTGAGTGTCCAGCCGCTGGACTGAGACTGACTGGGAGAGCAGGTGTTGTCCTGTCTTTTCTTACCTCAACTTTCAAACCAGTAATGTAGTTTTGGGCATACGCAAGTTTACGAATGTCCACCTATTTTCTTTAGTATTTTGCTAATGCCACCTAAAATAAGTAATGATACGTATGGCTGCCAGAACAACGAGGAGGCTTTTGACCCATAACTTTTCAATCTACTGAGGTGATACCACCACACCGATAAGTGAATTGTGATATATTAAATTTTTTTATCAGGGTAGAGCGATCCTCTATGAAAGCACATGGAGCAGCAGGAGGTAGGACTGCAACTGAAGCATAAATTCATAGTATGCCCACCTCTTCAGTCACTACTACACCACTGTTTCAAACCCAGTCAATGTCCTGCAGAACTGACCATCAATTTAGCTGGCCTACCATATGTGTCCACTAGTGCGGAACGAGCAGAGATAAGCAGGCGTTTTCAATTAATTCTTTATGGGAGTTGAGCAACAGGGATTGACAGCGGACTGGACCAAGTAGTGGGAGTGTCAAAAGCTGAGAAATTTTCAACTCTGTAAATGAATGGAGAAAAACTAAACTTCAATCGCTGTGATGTAAAGGCAGTGACATCTGTCACAAATGTTTCGAAATCTGCCGACAGTACTGGAGTTTATGATGAATTCAGTGCTTAAATCACTTTATGTAACTAATTCAAGTTTTAAATGCAGTTTACACGCTTTCATTGTGGCTAGACTGTAGCATGGTTAACAAAAGTCTATTAAAAGAATGTTCCAGGTTCAATACAAGTTAAGATCAATTGCCAGCATTTGAGGCAAAATATTGATTACCACAAAAAAATACACTCACCAAGCACTTCACCTGTACACCTACTTATTCATGCGATTATCTGATCAGCCAATCGTGTGTCAGCAGTGCATAAAATAATGCTGATACGGGTCTGGAGCTTCAGTTAATGTTCACATCAACCATCAGAATGGGAAATTTTTTTTTATCTCAGTGATTTGGACCGTGGCATGTTTGTTGTTGCCAGATGGGCTGGTTTAAGTATTTCTGTAACTGCTGATCTTCTGGGATTTTCACACACAACAATCTCTAGAGTTTACTCAGAATGGTGCCAAAAACAAAAAACATCCAGTGAGTGGCAGTTCTGCAGATGTAAACATCTTTTTGATGAGAGAGGTCAAGGGAGAATGGCCAGACTGTTTCGAGCTGACAGAAAGGCTATGGGTAACTCATAGCCCCTTTTCACTGACATGGTTCGGGTGCAGGTTCCTTGGCTGGTGCAAATTCTCACTGTTCCACGCAGAAAAGGCCGTTCCGGGGCCGAAAACCTGGTTCCACGCTGGCCCCAAAAGCTTGCTGGTCTCTACGTAGGAACCAATTATGTCAGGGGACGGAGAGCGGGATAATGTTTCGTCACAATAGTAAAGTTTTCCCAAACAACGACAGTAGCACCGTCTGGAGCAAGGAGTACTTCTTCGCTCTATAACAATAATAAAAACCCATAAAATTATAAGATATCAAAAGCGTCCAGGTAACACGATGAAACGAGTGCTCTACTTGTGATTACGGTATTTACGAAGATCCGAGATAAACTAGAGAGATCGCAAAGGAAAAAAATACTCTATGAGAACGAAGATACAGCGCGAAATGATGCACGCCGCCTTCAGTCGGACAACTGACCAAATCATAAACAAATTGAAAAACACTTAAGGGAGTATAGGGACCATAAGAAGGCCATAGTTCATGCAATATAATGCAATTACATTACCTGTCGTCTTTAGCGTAGATGTCTTCTCTGACAATCTTGTTGAGCAATGTAATAACGATGGATTCCATTAATCCGTATGTTTAAATGCACTACCGGTCAAAAGTTTTGAAACACACTCATTCTTTATTATAATTTTTTTTTTTTTTTTCACATTTTACAATAATAGTAAAGTCATCAAAACTATGGAATAACATAAATGGAACTATGGGAATTATTAATTATGTATGCTTTTCTTTATTATTTGGTCCAAGTCATCAATTTCAAAAACTTTTTTTTTTTTAAATAAAATTTTAGTTTTGTAATGAAATAAATTAATATGTTGGCACAATTATATTTTTGTCTACAAAACTAATTTCAAACATTTAAGCATACGCCTTCAGATCAAAAGATTTTTAAGATTATGAGAAACATTTGTCAAGTGTTTCAAAACTTTTGACCGGTAGTGTACGTCCTCAAAAACAAGAGTAAAAGCTGTATACAAACACACTTTGACGCGCCATGTTTGTTTATTGAGGTAGTCACTTGAAACTACCATGTAGACAGTAACACGTTACGTCCCCTTTCGGCTCTCAGGTCTGTGGAAAAGCGTGGCTGGTTTATGATAGGCTCCAGATTGCCCCGGCTGTGAACCAGCGGAGCACAGGCTCGGTACGAGAACCATCACAATTTCGGTGGAAAAGGGCTATCAGATAACCCCTCTTTACAATTGTAGTGAGCAGAATAGCATATCAGAATGCACAACACGTCGAACCTTTAGGCAAATGGGCTACAACAGCAGAAGACCATGTCGGGTTCCACTATTGTCAGCCAAGAACAGAAAACTGAGGCCGCCGGGTGCCTACCATCTATGTACCTCAGCAGAAATCCAGATTCAGACCAGGTGAGGTTTATCCAGTTTTTAACTGTCCAGTTTTGGTGAGCCTGTGCCCACTGCAGCCTCCACTTTCTGTTCTGATCAGCAGTTACAGAAATACTCAAACCAGCCCGTCTGGCACCAACAATCATTCCACGGTTGAAATCACTGATATCAAATTTTTCCCCATTCTGATGGTTGAAGTGAACATTAACTGAAGCTCCAGTGTAATTTCAACTCGTTCCTTGTTTATTAAAAAAAGAAAAAAGAAAAAATGGCGGTTACAGTAAGGCACTTACAGTGGAAGTGAATGGGGCCAGTCCATAAACGTTAAAATATGCATGGTTTCAAAAGCGTAGCACAAGATGTTAATATTATATGTTAACATGATTTTAGTGTCATATTGCTTACTAACCTTATCTGTGTCAAATTGTATCCAATATTACAACTTCGTTTTCACGACAATGTAATGCTTTAAACCCTGTAATTTGGTGAACGCAATAAGACCAGTAATTCCCTGATTTTAAAATCATGTTAACACAAATATTGTTTACGTCTTGCGGTAATGTTTTGAAAGTGTACAGTTGAAGTCAGAAGTTTGCATACACTTAGGTTGAAGTCATTAAAACAAATTTTTTTAACCACTCCACAGATTTCGTATTAGCAAACTATAGTTTTGGCAAGTCGTTTAGGACATCTAATTTGTGCATGACATGAGTAATTTTTCTGACAGTGGTTAACAGACAGACGGTTTCACTTTTAATTGACTATATCACAATTCCAGTGGGTCAGAAGTTTACATACACAAAATTAACTGTGCCTTTAAGCAGCTTGGAAAATTCCAGAAAATGTTGCCAAGCCTTTAGACAATTAGCCAATTATCTACTGATAGGAGGTGTACCTGTGGATGTATTTTAAGGCCTACCATTAAACTCAGTGCCTCTTTGCTTGACATCATGGGAAAATAAAAATAAATCAGCCAAGACCTCAGAAAAAAATTTGTGGACCTCCACAATTCTGTTTCATCCTTGGGAGCAATTTCCAGATACAGCGTTCATCTGTACAAACAATAGTACGCAAGCATAAACACCATGGGACCACGCAGCCATCGTACCGCTCAGGAAGGAGAAGTATTCTGTCTCCTATAGATAAACGTAGTTTGGTGCGAAAAGCACAGATCAATCCCGGAACAACAGCAAAGGACCTTGTAAAGATGCTGGAGGTAACAGGTAGACAAGTATCTATATCCACAATAAAATGAGTCCTATATTGACATAACCTGAAAGGCTGCTCAGCAAGGAAGAAGCCACTGCTCCAAAACCACCATAAAAAAGCCAGACTACAGTTTGCAAGTGCACATGGGCACAAAGATCTTACTTTTTGGAGAAATGTCCTCTGGTCTGATGAAACAAAATTTTAACTGTTTGGCCATAATGACCATATTTATGTTTGGAGGAAAAAGGGTGAGGCTTGCAAGCCGAAGAACACCATCCCAACCATGAAGCATGGGGGTGGCAGCATCATGTTGTGGGGGTGCTTTGCTGCAGGAGGGACTGGTGCACTTCACAAAATAGATGACATCATGAGGAAGGAAAATGATGTGGATATATTGAAGCAACATCTCAAGACATCAGCCAGGGAGTTAAAGCTCAGTCGCAAATGGGTCTTCCAAATAGACAGTGACCCTAAGCATTCCTTCAAAGTTGTGGCAAAATGGCTTAAGGACAACAAAGTGAAGGTATTGGAGTGGCCATCACAAAGCCCTGACCTCAATCCGATAGAAACTTTGTGGACAGAACTGAACAAGCGTGTGCGAGCAAGGAGGCCTACAAACCTGACTCATTTACACCAGTTCTGTCTGGAGGAATGGGCCAAAATTCCAGCAACTTATTGTGAGAAGCTTGTGGAAGGCTACCCAAAATGTTTGACCTAAGTTAAACAATTTAAAGGCAATGCTACCAAATACTAACAAAGTGTATGTACACTTCTGGCCCACTTTCATTGTCAGTGCCTTACTATTTTCCTGAATTTTGCTTCTTTTAAAGAAAGGAGGTACAAATCAAAATTATTTTTGTGGTAATAAACATTATGCCACAAATGCTGTTGATTGAGCTTAACTTTTATAGAACCAGGAACTTTCATTGAAATTGACATTACATACCCTTTTCTATAAAGTTTGCATTTTTCAGTAATTATGCATGTGATGAAAGCAGTCAATGAAAGTGTTCAAAGCACAGACCATACTGAAGACAACCACACTTGCTGTACATTTTACAGTTGCTGTGCTAGTGTACACAACTGTTATTTGAAATTGTATAAGCATGCCTATTGTTCTCAGATCATCATTTTTAATTAGAGCGTTGCCTGTTTGAGGCAGGGTGGAACTAAATTAAATCTCAGGCTTCTTTTTTCTTCTCTCTGATTCCTTTGTAAGCTCATCTCCGTCAGGATGCTTTATAATAGTCAATAATTTCTGACCTTCCCTCCTTAATGAAGCACAACATTGCCTCATATCCAGGATTATACAGTATATGTTTATTAATCTCCCTTTATGTTAAGAATAGTGTGGCAGTCTGTAGATCTAGTATGTAGTAAAAGCTGTTTACAGCCATTAATTGCCCCGTGCGGAAACTTCGCACCCTGCCGTCTAGCCAACCAAAGAAATGCTGCTATTGTAAAATGACTTGTTGGCTGCAGGCGGAGCATGTAATGGCTTGTCAGCGTAGGAGTCGGACTGGCAGAGAGACATTTAGTGCTGAGAGTAAGAAAGCAGTATAGCAGGGTGTGTCCTCATTGCAGGTGGATCGACAGGTGAGCCGAAAGAGGAAGTGTTTCCTCATTCTCTGAGTTATGTCTTCGCTTTAATCCCGTCTGCTTCTTGTGATTCATTCTCGCTCAATATATATGTTGGACCTGTGCCACCCCGATCCAGTAACCCAACTGAGACAGACAGTTCACAAGAGGCAGTTCAAGCAAATGTTTCACACTTGTTGCACCAATTAAAGGTGTCTTTGTTTGAAAAATTATTTGTGTATCTTAAAGCTAATATAATGATTGATAGATAAATATTGGAAGATATATTTGTGCATTGTTCAACACGAACAAGTTTTCTCTCTGAGAAGTTTCTTCTCTTTAATTATTTACGGTCAGTCATTTAATACACCTCTGTTGCAGCCATCAGAGCGCCCCTTGTTAATTGTTGGACGTAAAATCCTCTGCTTTGGGTAATGTTCTTGTTACTATGCATAATCCACAGATTTATTTGTGAGGTGCTGTGGAGAGTATTTGTCAGGAGTCATTCTACAGATTCTGTCTGACACTGCTTTAATAAATTGTTTAGCTGTATAAAGGCTTATCAAACTGGTAAGTGCCGTGAACATCTAACATCTAAGATGTGCACTTCTGAATGCAGAGCCATAACTTGAAGCGTGTCATCTGCGTCCTGTTGCGTAATAGTGCATTGAAGCGCCTCATTCAGCGTCTGGGATGCGCATATGTGATTTTGTGCCGCTTTTATTGGAGCTTTTCGTGTTTCATACTTTTCTTACTTTAGTAGATTTGTGGGATAAGAGGTTATAGTTATTTAGCCTATTTAATAGTTGAATATCTGTTAATTTTGCTGTTAAATGGTTGTGCTTAGCATCCATGTGTCCTTATGAAACACATCTGATTGGGTAACATGGACATATAATGCAGCCTAATTATACATGGGTGCCAGATGGGCTGGTTTGAGTATTTCTGTAACTGCTAATATCCAGGGATTTTCATGCACAACAGTCTCTAGAATTTACTCCGAATGGTGCCAAAAACAAAAAAACATCAAGTGAGCGGAAGTTTTGCGGATGGAAACGCCTTGTTGATGAGAGAGGTCAACAGAGAATGGTCAGACCGGTTCGTCTACGGTAACTCAGATAACCGCTCTGTGTAATTGTGGTGAGAAGAATATCATCTCAGAATGCTTTTCTGAGATGCGGGTTGGCGCTGTTTTGGCAGCACGAGGGGGACCTACACAATATTAGGCAGGTGGTTTTAATGTTGTGGCTGATTGGTGTATGTGTTAACATGAGTTAACTATGAAAAATACTTTTAAAGCACTCATAAATCACATAAAATACATTTTAACAATTTAAAGTTGTTTTTGTTAACATTAATGCGTTATGAACTAACATGAACAAACAATGAACAATGGTATTTTCATAAATTAACATTAACCAAGAATAATAAATGCTGTAAAAAAAATGTTTTTAATAACTTTGTTCTTTGCTATGTATTGCCCTGCCCTACTGCACAGTTCAACAGGAAGGTAGACACATGTCTAGTGCCTACGCAAACGAAGCGGAAAAGGGGTGGATAAGTGTGCACGGCAAAGGCTCATGACACAGTTTACTTTGTATTCCTGTTCTCTGTCTGCCTTGTCGAGATACCGTTCTAGCTTCCTCTTGTAGCCTTCATTCACCTCATTCATACACCTTGTATGTGTATTGAGGTTTTCATGTATGTGAGCCTGCGTATGCTTATCGTGTGCATGTTTTGTCAGTGCATGGCATTAAGAGACATCTGCTGCTGCCTAGACACGGGAACCAGACATGGCTACGTGATGTCTGTTGCCTGGGTGATTGTTTTTTAGCATGGGAAAGTGCACTTTAGACAAGTACATTTATTCTTCAGCCCCTGCTTCAGAAGACAACAGGAAGACTGTAATGTGAGCAAATGCAACACATTTCATTTAGACAGCATAGTCCTGTTGTCCATTTGTTCCCTATTGCCTGTCTGTCTAGATTCAGACTCAGAATTCATTGTCGATTCAGAACTATTCATTTCAAAATAGGTGTTTTTCCATCTTGTTTTTTTTTTTTTTTTTTTTGGCCTTTCCACTACTCTGTAGCAACCTGCTACCTTCACATCACCTTGCACCCAAACAGAGCCTCAGAGCAGACCGATCCATCCCACCTGGATTTACCCAGACAGACTGTGTGAGAGAGAGAGACTGGTGTTCCATGGGCCAAAGCAGCTTTTGGACCCCCTGGTGTTAAGGAAGAGCCGGGTGTGTCATCAAAAGTGGAGGGGGAAGGGTCCAGACAGACTTAGCTGCCCCCCTTTAGTCCCCAATGTCTGGACATAGACACACACACATAGAGACATGGTACACATCTCCCTGCCACCAGCTGTCAGGACACTAGGCAGTAGGATCTGGTCAGAGGTCATGATTGTTTATGAGGTTGATTGCTGTTTTTTGTGAGTTTCAGGTCAGAGTGCCTTGTTGTGTACCATGTAATCCCCTCTCACACATAAAAATATGGTAATGGCTCCCTTTAGACGATAGCAATAGTCTGAATTTCTCCCCTACAGTGACATCTGTTTGTGTGCAAACTTTAGTGAACAAACTTAGATTTGCAGAAGAGTTATTTACATTAGCTTAACAGCCAGTTCACTTAAAAAAAATGTAAAAAATAAATAAATAAATAAAACTGCAGAGAAAATGTAATTATATTGCCGTGAAAAAGCCAACATACTATTTTACTATTAAACTTATTATCTTGGCTTTTTCAAAACAACATTCTGTTCTACTATGTAAGTGCAAAATGCTAGCAACACCTAGCTACATGCTAAAAAAAGGCTTGCAACGTCTAGCAACTTGATAGCAATGCCTAACTACATGTTAAAACATGCTAGCAGTGCCTAGCAACATGCTAAAACATGCTAGCAATGATTACTCTTACAAAAAAACTAGCATTCTGGCAAACTTGCCACAAATTCACCACTCATTATTTTTTTAAAATACAAATGAGCTTGCCATTCACCGCAAATATTTGCCAGATGTTTGCAGCTCTTCACTGGTAGTGGTGAACCTGCAGCAAACCTTTGGTGACAATGAAGAGTTTGCAGCAACTTTAAATTTTTGGTAAGGTCAACAACGATCTAGAAACGCCTAACTACATGCTGGCAGTGTTTAGCTACATTCTGCAACATACTAACAATGCCTAATAACATGCTAGCTACATGCTATGAACGTCTAACTTGCTATCTGTCTGTCAGCAACATTCATTCACTCTGTGAAATTTTTCAAACTCTTTCAATCTGTTTGTCTGTCTAAATGAAGAGGCTGTAAAACCTTTAAACGTTATTTTAAACTTAAGGGCCAGGCTTTGTCAAGCCGACATCAAAGTTTGTCTTGACGAACTTTACCTTTCTAATTTGCATTGCTGCAGTACATATGTGGAGTTTGTTATGGATTTATCAGTCATTTGCAGTACATTGCGTTTGGAATTTGTTTTGTTTTGTTGTAATGATCAGATGATTAATGACTGACTTGAGGGCCACTCTTGTGTAAACATCTCTGTGTTCCTCTCTGAGTGACTCTCTGTAGGGGAAATGGTAGCAAAACTCAAACACGAGACTGTGGTGCTTGTTTGAAAAGCCACATGAATTATTAACCATCAGTGGACTTCAATTAAGTTGGTCAGATTTGTTCAGAAGGAGAGAATTTCAGGGGAACCCTCTATATTTTCAAGAAGGGCTTCAACAACTAATCAATCAAATTGTGAATAATCGATAATTAAAATAGTCGACAGTAATTTCACTATTGAGTCGTTGTTTTTGCTGTTTCTATGGGGGGAAAATATATTTGAAAAATCCTGGAGGCCACAGAGCGATCTGAGCAGGGCCGTAACCACAATATACATTGAGGGGGAAAAGTCCCCTCCAATAATCAGATATGGCCAGATTGCCCCCCCCCCCCCAATTAATTGATATCCTTGGTGCTGTTCTGCTGCAGTCCATTATGCACCGCTGTCTAATTGTCATTAAGTTGTTGCAGGAATAACAAAATGGTTTAAAAAAGTTGTAAAAAAAAAATTGCATGCTCAGTAGTCTAACTATTTGAAATAGCTAATCAAATCGATGAAGGCGGGACTCAAGTTTAAGAAGTTAGCGGGAACCACATGGATTATTTATATTCCAGCGCCACGCATCAGCCAGCAGTTTAGTTTAAGAGTGTTAGTATGTAAGATGTAAGTATCTAACTAAACATGCAATGTTTGCCCACTGTTTTATTATTGAAATGTTGTACCGGCCAACAGTAATTTCCAAGGGTGCAAACTATATTCACCTTTTTGTGAAATTCGCCATTTTGAAATGAAAATATCATTACAGTACGTAATTCGTATGTCATTCATAATTGTGAATGTGAAAACATTAACAGAGTAGTTTTCAGCACATCAGGCTCAAGACAAAGAGCGAATGTGTGTATATTGTAAAGGAATTGAATGAACGTGGTTATCTGGCAAGCTTTTGAAGTAGCTTTTTAGAAAATTCACATGACATTGTCTTAGTGATCTATAAAACACAAAGTAGAGCGTTATCACCCTTAGATTAGAACTAGAACATTAGACCTGTGACTTCTGAATTTTGTACAGCATCTCCTAAGGGTCTTCTTTTAAAAGAGACTATTTTTTTTAGTATGTCCTTGTCAGGTCTGTGCTCAAAAAAATGAGCACAGTTACAGGAGTAGTTCACCTACAAATGGAAAATTTACTTTTACTTATTTACTCACCCTTATGTTGTTCAAAACCCATATGCTGTCACTTTATTAATATGGATTGTTTTTGAATCGAAAAGAGAAGTGTTAGGATTCTTGAAGAAAAAATAAAAATTAGGGACAACTTGAGGGCAGTAAATAATTTTGTGACATGCCATGCTGTAATTTTACAGTGATGCTAATTATATTAGTCTTTTCTTTGAGACAGCACAAAAAAGAAAGATGACTGAAACAGGTGAATTTCTAGCAATGCAGACACAGTGTTTGTCTTGTGCTGTGTGGAAAAAAAACTAACAAAAAAACATATCTTTTAAAACCAAAAATCACATTTTGTGCCTTAATTCCTTTTAAAGTTTTTATTCAGAAAATTATTGCATTCAGCGCCTTTACTACTTTACTAGAGGGCCATTGTATTTATAACCTCAACACCGTGTTTCAGTAATTTAATTAGTTACTTCTGATGTAATTGTGTTAAATACTGTATAGACTATAGAACAATTCTATATAAAACAATAGTGAATTTAAAATCGATATTTAACGTTTAATGTTAATATAATTTTTCTAATTTAATGCTGCCCCCTTAAATTCTTTGGCCAGTTCATGAATAATTTATTTTATATGATTTATTTGAAAGAATTTCATGTCTGTCCTTGTATTTTTCATCTGGTCAAGGTTGATAAGGGGTTTAGAAAGTAATTAGTAATACGTAATGCAATTACTTTTCAGACAGAGTAATTAGTACAGTAATCTAATTACACTGTAGAAGATGCAATTAGTAGTTCGTAATGAATTACTTTTTTAGAATAACTTACCCATGCTAAGGACACATTCACACTAATACATTTTCCTTGGAAAACTCTCATTTCCTAACATCATTGTTTTCCAAAGTATGTGATACTAGGGAGCATTTTCAAAAGTTTTCGGAAATGTTGCAGTGTGGATGAGAAGTGTAAACATTGCAAAATCAATGCGTTTTCAAACGTGTAGAGTTGGCTTTAGACTTCAGCGTTCATGTTATTTCAAGGACTGCATTAGGTAAGATGTGCATTGGGTAAGATGTGCAATATCCGATTAATCAAAGAAATAATCTACAGATTTGTCAATTATAAAAAATAGTCATTATATGCAGCCCTATTTTGAAGCCAGAACCACAAGGAAAGCACAAAGTTTTGGTCTGTTGTTTCCAACCACATCCCTTTTTGCTTTCAAATTAATTCAGTTAACCTTATTGAGATGACCGTGACACAAAGCAGATGTTAGTGTCATTGTCCAGGGATGGAGACCTGGTGTCCTGGTACAGAGGTAGATAGATATGGAAAATGCCCTGATAGGGTGAATGAGAAGCTTTTTTGCCGAGCTCCACCGTCTCCGTTTGGCATAAGAAATGCTCTCTGGCTAATGTTTTGCTAATTATAAAGAGGTCTGTTTTTGTTTGCGAAATGATAGGATGTAAAGCCAGAATGCACTGACATTAAAAGCTTTTAAGCTGAATTCTCATGTATTTTAAATGTTATTAGCTTGCAGCTGAATCTCAGATGTGTTTGTCCCAAGTATTTGGTGTGCTGCAGTGTTTTACCGCTTTGATTAAACAGGTACACAAAAACACAATGCTTAGACACGTGTATGAAGACACATTCTGTCCTAAGCTAAGAGGACGAAGGCTCTAAAAGAGTAATTGTGTTATTTTTCGATTTGCTCTCTCTGTCTTTCTTGGCCTCATCACTTAGGCTCAGGGAATGTAACTGTATGAAGCCACAGCTTGAAATAATTCCTGCTTTTACAAAGATGAATTTGTCTTATCTCTCGTTTTATCAGTACCTTGAGCTCATCCTCAAAAGGACATGGTTGTGTAATTGCTGTTACAGTCTAATGACTTTTTCTATTGCTTGTATGAAACAACTGCTTGGCTCAACGATCAAGCTAGGATCAAACACACCAAGTTAAATCAATACCAACTGTCTTAAACTTACTTGGTTTTACTATAGTAAATATTGTAACTATGCTATTTTGGTGGAAATCAGGAAGCACTAAAATGTCATGGGGCAAATACAAGTTTAATATATGGTCTAGGGGTGGGCGATATGTCCAGAATTCTATATCACGGTATGAGTAATTTTATGGCATGGTAACGATATATATCACGATGTAAGATTTTTTTTAACTTTGTTTTTATTTTATTTTTTTTTATTCCAGAAAAAAAGAACAGTTTATGTATTAAATAACCATGTGATAGGAGTGGCCAGTTTCAGGAAAAAAATATAGCTGCAAGCAACAATGATGGGCCCAAGCGCCATGGGTCCATTTCCACCTGATGGCTTTCAGAAAACAATGCAAGGTGGACACATGCATTTGGCATTTAACATTATTCTAAACAATTCTGAAGCAATTTGGGTAAATATAAGAGGACTATTTTAAAGTCTGTTGTAAGAGCCACACTTCCTGCTGCCAGGTGGTGACGCTATGACCGTGACCCAAAATAGTCAAATCCACGTGATTAGCCCCCAAGACTAAACATACATCCATTTTCGCCATTAATGCCTCGCCATGGCAACACCGTTCAATATATCAAAATCTTTTCGCAATTTAGCATCTTCAATATCTTCGCATAATGTTGTCTAAATGTGGTGACAGTCTCATGAATCACCTAGGAAGAGTATTTAAAAGTTCAGAGACTGCAGTAGTAAAAAAAATAAAAAATTTCAGACTTCCTGTTGGGTGGACCTAATAACTATAATTATGAAAGTTGTCCGGCTTAAAGAGAGCTATGTATGGTCCAATTTTGGTGACTCTAGGTGAAAATGGGGGTGCTACAGAGGCCGTCTTACACGACCATTTTAAACGGAGCGCTACAGAGCCCCCCCACATGCCTATGCGTGAACTTTTGCCCAGCCCTAATCGCCAATGACTCTGATGTGTGTGCAAAATTTCATTAAATTTTAAGCATGCCAAGTGCCTCAAAAACACCCAAATATAGGAAGGAATAATAACAATTAATGCATTGCCATGGCAACAGTATTTAATATATTAAATATCCCTTTACAAATTTACATCAGTAGTGTCTTGACATTATTCTAAAGATTGTGAAGCAATTCATGTAAAAATAAGAGGACTATTTCAAGTCTGTTAAAAATGCCATACTTCCTGCTGCCAGTTGGTGGTGCTATGGCCGTGACCCATAATAGCCTGATCAGCCCCATTACCAAACATACAGCTGAATTTTCATCAAAATCATACAGTGCACACAGACGATATAAGGAACTTCCTGTTTCAAATTTTTTAGCCATAAATGTATTGCATCACCATGGCGACACCGTTCGATATATCAAAAATCCATTCACAATTTAGCATCTTCAGTGTCTTGGCATAAGGTTGCCTAATTTGGTGACATTCACATAAATCCCCTAGGAGAAGTATTAAAAAGTTCAGGGTGTGTAATTTTCAAAAAATGCACATTCAATCCAAAATGGCCGACTTCTTGTTGGACGGAGCTAATGACTGTCATTTTAAAAGTTGTCTGGCTTGATGAGTACAATATATGTAGCAAGTTTGTGACCGTAGAAGAAACTGACCCCACCACTTTTGTCAAAAGGTGGTGCTACAGAACTCCCCAGCTACGGCCATGTGTTCCCACATTTTTCCAGACCTAATGGCCGACAACTCCGATGTGTGTACAAAATATCATGAGAATTCAAGCATGCCAAGTACCTCAAAAGGAATAATGACATTTATTGCGTTGTCATGGCAACACTATTTAAGATATGAAGAATCCCTTGAACTGTCTTGACATTTTTGAAGAAAATCAGGTAAAAATAAGAGGGATATTTCAAAGTCTGTTAAAAGTGCCACACTTCCGCCAGTTGGTGGCGCTACGACCGTGACCCACAATAGCCACATCAATGTGATCAGCCCGCAAGGCCAAACATATGGCTCAATTTTGATGTAAATCACACGATGCACGCAGAAGATATGTGACACTTCCTGTTTCCCATTTTTTGACGTTACTTTATCGCGTCACCTTGGCAACACCGTTTGATATATCAAAAATCCACTCTGAACTTTCAGTGTTTGGGCCCAAATAATCCTAAGAAGAACAATAGGTTTGTGGCACTTTCAGTGCTTGGGCCCTAAATATGTATAAAAATTTTTTTTAAAGCTTTGGTGAGTAAAGATATATATGAAGATATAGCCAACACATTTTGATGGAAAGTGATTCAAGCACTTCTGAAAAAATAATGAAAGTTTGTTTTTTATATAAAACGATGTCCAAAGTAGACTAATGGTACACCTGTCATGTCCATTACAATGAAATTTTTTTATTAATCAATAAATAATTATTAAAATAGTATTTCATCTGTTTTATCTGCTGTGCATTGTTTTTCGAACCAATAATAAAAAAAAAAGTCTTTGTAGTTGAACATCAGTATTTGCTTTGATTCTCTAGCAAATTCCTCCAAGCATTTAACCTACCATTACATACTGGAAACTTTGTTGGCAACTATACAGTATAGCCTACTAAATGCACTCTTGACAAAGGTGTTATTTGTTAATTCCTGAGGTATTTTCTTCGTATTTGTGGGAGAACAGCCAAAAGGAAACCTTGACTGCATCGGCAACAGTAACTAACGGCAGCTGGACTTATTGCGGAGGGCCAGTTTCACACCACAAGAACGCAGCGTTTTATTAACAAGCTCTTCTACCGGTTGACATTTTATTCCGTCGCCTCTATATATTGCCATACCGCCCAGCCCTAATATGGACAAATGATCTATATGAATTACATTTTACTCTATATGATATGAGATGCACATTATTTTAATAATCGTTTAATCTAAATATAATTAGATCGATTAATCGACTATTCGTCGATTATTGCAACGATTAATTATTAGCTCTTAACTGATTATTCAGCTTGTGCCCCGACTTAAAAGGTTTTATTAAACATGCTTACTAACAATAAAGAGGACAAAATCATCTTTTAAAAATACCTCTAAATGACATTCACTGAATTAAAGTTTAACACAGTAAAGAAATTCACTGCAAAAAATGCTATATATAAGTGTATTTTGTATATAAGTGTATTTTTCACTTGGTTCTACGTTTGCGAGTGCATACTTTGCTATCTACATCAACTGAAGCTGTTTGGAAAGTTTAGAGTGCATCTGGACTGTGAGCTGTGTAATTCTTCCTCTCAGTCAGGTGCGAACTGCAGTGCTGCTCTCGTGCATCATCATTAGAGTTTAATGTGATTTCATGTTACATTAAATGAGATCAAATGACTATACAACAACGAAAATTTTTTTCGACAATTTTTTATTTTGTCGATGTCAATAACGTCGACTAATCGTTTCAGCCCTAAAGTGGAGTGAGGTTTCTTCTGGTCCTCCCTCCCCATGGCTGCATCTCCCCCTCTGTCTTCCTGTATCTGAGAGCCAGCCTGACAGCTTCCCTGTCCATAGAGAGAGTGGCAGGAGATTGGGCCTGTGCCAGCCTTTCAGATAATCTACTCTAAAGAAAACGGCAACAGGCCCTCCGGCTTTTTGGCAAACGCATCCTTAGCTTTTGGCCTCGGCGGAGACACAATAAATTAATCACAATTTGTACTCTGCTTACGTTTGTGTAGTCCTTTACTCTGATGTATTCTTTATAGAAAAGCACTTTCTGGTTTTTCCCAGTACCAGCAAATGAGTCAATTACCTCTCTAGTCCCTGTTGAAAAGACCAGCATTTGTTGTGTTTTGATTGCTAATCCCTGGCATGGAATGCTGGTGTACTAGTGTGCCCACCAGGCTTCTTAAAGCTGTACCAGCTAGACCAGTGCCAGCATAAATGAGCCTGGACCAGTCCAACATGGAAATTCATTATTTTCAGCAGGAGTGGAGTGTATCAGCTTTTTGACTGTGCTGTCTCTTTAAAATGAAGACCAGGAGGTGGAACTAGGGCAGGCCTGAAGGTCCTCACTAAGGCAGAGTTGAGCGTTATCTCTGAAAAATGCTGACAGGCCTCTGAGTGGCAGCTCTAACCTAGAGCAGGAGCACAAACAGTAGCAGGGTAGAGTCAGACTGGTACAGACTGCCTCCACTGCCCCCCAAAACAATCTCATAATCCCCCTCTACCCTCCCCTTGCCTCGCCTCCTCCCTTCCACTGTTATCTCCCGACAAAGCACAGAGCACCCTGCCACCTAGAGGTGGAGAAATTTTATCTCATCTGGTGTAGACTTGTGCTTCTTCAAAAATAAATAGTAATTTTGAAGATTCAAAGATGCCTGAATTGCGTGTCTGGCTTAATCCACTGTTTGTCCGGATGTAAAGGAGTGAGTTGCTGAATTAATCATGACTGTTACTCTGTACAGTAGGTATGGGAGATGAAGTATCGCGAACCATATCAACCATATCATATTTCTGTCCATGTGATCATAAATGAAATGTTCAGTCAAACATCAAGATCTCTCTGGCTTTTTTCTACATTACTTACACAGTTCGCACAAGGTCTTTGAAGTGCTTGAATTTTAGAAATGTAATGGCCTTGGAAATTGGAAAATGGAAAATGTCCTTGTTTTGTTGAAAAGTGCTTAAAATTAAAACACATGGCACTGATGCAGTAAAGAATCAGTGCGACTCTCATTAATATGGGCTCAACTGAAACACTCAACATTTGTTGAACTGCCGCCATTCTTAAAGAGGCAGTACAGTTTTAGCTCTTGTTATATAAATGAATGTAAACTGAAAACTTATACATATTTTTTTAAACAGTTATATTATTTAGGACATGTTCTGTTATATTACTTGCCCTGCTAATCACCTTGAGTGTAGCCAACTAATTTGAAGGCTTATTTGTTTGTGATCTTATTTCACTAACATAGGGGGCAGGATAATATCCTCACCATGTGAAGTTTTCAAAATTGCTCTGTATTTCAAAATTGCACAATTTCAGTGTACACTGAAAGCTATATGTCACGTAATTTACAGTTGAAGTCAGAAGTTTACATACACTTAGGTTGAAGTAATTAAAACTCATTTTTTAACCACTCCACAGATTTAATATTAGCAAACTATAGTTTTGGCAAGTCGTTTAGGACATCTACTTTTGTGCATGACATGAGTAATTTTAAACAGTTGTTTACAGACAGATTGTTTCACTTTTAATTGACTATATCACAATTCCAGTGGGTCAGAAATTTACATACAGTAAGTTAGCTGTGCCTTTAAGCAGCTTGGAAAATTCCAGAAAATTATGTCAAGCCTTTAGACAATTAGCCAATTAGCTTCTGATAGGAGGTTTACTGAATTGGAGGTGTACCAGTGGATGTGTTTTAAGGCCTACCTTCATACTTAGTGCCTCTTTGCTTGACATCATGGAAAAATCAAAAGAAATCAGCTAAGATCTCAGAAAATAATTTGTGGACCTCCACAAATCTGTTTCATCCTTGGGAGCAATTTCCAAATCATCTGTACAAACAATAGTATGCAAGTATAAACACCATGGGACTATGCAGCCATCATACTGCTCAGGAAGGAGATTAACTCTGTCTCCTTGAGATGAACGTGGTTTGGTGCAAAAAGAGCAAATCCATCCCAGAACAACAGCAAAGGACTTTGTGAAGGTGCTGGAGGAAACGGGTAGACAAGTATCTATATCCACAGTAAAACGAGTCCTATATCGACATAACCTGAAAGGCTGCTCAGCAAGGAAGAAGCCACTGCTCCAGAGCCACCATAAAAAAGCAAGACTACAGTTTGCAAGTGCACATGGGGACAAAGATTGTACTTTTTGGAGAAATGTCCTCTGGTCTGATGAAACAAAAATTGAACCATTTGGCCATAATGACCATCGTTATGTTTGAAGGAAAAAGGGTGAGGCTTGCAAACCAAAGAACACCTTCCCAACCGCGAAGCATGGGGGTGGCAGCATCATGTAGTGGGGGTGATTTGCTGCAGGAGGGACTGGTGCACTTCACAAAAAAATGGCATCATGAGGAAGGAAAATGATGTGGATATATTGAAGCAACATCTCAAGACATCAGCCAGGAAGTTAAAGTTCAGTCGCAAATGGGTCTTCCAAATGGACAGTGACCCCAAGCATACCTCCAAAGTTGTGGCAAAATGGCTTAAGGACAACAAAGTCAAGGTATTGGAGTGGCCATCACAAAGCCCTGACCTCAATCCGATAGAAAATGTATGGGCAGACTGTTTTCAGTCTGCAAGTTAACATTTACATTATTGAAATTTCCTCTATAATATCAAACCATTGATTACAACCAGGGGAGTCAACCATAAACCAGTTCCTAGTATTGGCCTATTTCCCAGCCACTAGAAGTATCTTTACCAGGTATAGATCGCTTCTAGGTACTATTTCTGTAATGTTTCCAAGGTATAAGACAATGCAGTTTTTGGGAATTACATATCCCAACACGTCACACAGAGTTGAATGTATATCATCGCAGAAAGGTTGTAATTTCTTACAACTCCAAAAAAAAAAAAAAAAAAAAGATGTGTGGCATAGTGGCTAAATTTCAGGGTTTGCAACCAAAAGGTTACTTGTTCAAGCACCATAAGAGATAATCCATGATTGCTCATCATTTACTGAGCCTGTAGTAAGTGAACTGGCATTTGCTTGGATAAAAGGAGCTGCTAAATGACTACTTACTTTTTTGGAGATGGTGGACAGAGAGTCTAGTTATCTTAAAAAGGTACTTTTCCTTTCATGTTGAAAGCGACACTCAAGAAAGCTCCTTTGCATAACTCTTTTGTAATAAAACAGAGATTTAATTTTGGCTACACAGGCTAAAAGATTTTAGTTTCCTGCTGTTCTTATCCACCACCAAACTCTGAGCAGCTTATGGCCTGAGGCATTTCTATGGAGCCAGGGAAAGCACTGTGATGTTTTCCTTTGTTGTGTGCAGCTGTGTGATTGGATCGGAAGGTCATGTTCTTCTCCACCCCTTTGTTGTGGAGCAGGCACATGGCTTCTCACCCAAATTACAGGAAACCGTCGCGCCTTATGACCTGTCTCTGCCGCGAAAACAAAGACGAGGCCTAAAATGCACAATCAACACACATTACACCCATGGTTACATTCTTTTAACTGTATGAAGATGCAATCACTTGCACAAAATCAAACTCTTATGCAAAAGAGACTTGCAATGTTCCAAAGCCTGGAGATCTGCTTGCAGCAGTAGTGTTTTAAGGCATCATAGGCTCGCTGCCTACGTGAAGCTTTTCCAAAAGATAGGGAACTTAATTATGCTAAAATTAAAAGTATTGATAAAAATAGTTTAACTAAACACTGACTTTTACCCAAAATGTGTGCTATGTACAGTATATTTAGCTGAGTAACCGTCAGTGAGATGGATAAGAGTGCTAGCTTTCTCCAGGTATATTAGAACTCCTTGGCTGGAATTCTGCCCAAGTCATTATTTTTATTTGTAAAGCAATTTTCACAACACACATCATTTCAAAGCAGCTTTACAGAAAATTATGAAGCTCTGATGTCTTAGTCGTCATTTTTATGTATATCACTTTTCACAAGACACATTATTTCAAAGCAGGGGCCGTTTACAGTCTTACACGTTTTTTTTTTTTTTTTTTTTCAATTGTTTTTTATGTAAACATGCTCTAGACGGACGTCTTTGCCCGTTTTACCATGCCTCGCTTCTTTTTCTGCGTCTTGCGAATGGAGCGCCACATTTTTTAGACATCCCTGGGAAGTAAAAAAAAAATCCTAAAACTTCTAAAAACATTTCTCAAGACACCTAAATTATGTTCTATTCGTTGCACTGGGTTTCGCTTCTTTTATTAGAGCAAGAATGCTTTCAGTTTGATGGTCCTTTAGAAGGCTGCCTAAAGCCCCGTTCACACTGTCAGCGATTTTGTCGCTGGATGTCGCAAGTCTCTGTACTGGGTGTCAGCAGTGGCCGTTCCTACAGCTTTCGCTCTAATGTTACTGGTCGTATGCACATCTGGCCATAGCTTTAGAATATCTGATGAGATATATTGCCGGTAAAACTAATATCATTCTTATTTGACAGAATAATTTGTTTTGCCTCTAATTATGAACATTCTGCAGGGGAGAGTTTTTTTTATATAAACTGCAGCTGTACTCAATGCATCCTATCAACAAGACGAAAAATCTATTAATGTATGAATTATACTCACAATGTCGACAATTTCTGGTACATCATCCAGTTTGATTAGAAATCTGTTTACTTGCCGCTGAAAATTAGCATTCTGGATGGGAAAGTGTTATAAAATGCACCACTGCTCAATGCATCATATCAACACGTTGAACAATCTTTCAATGTATGTATCAAACTCGCTCAGAATGACGACAAGCATCCTTTTCCACGCATCATTGTTTTATTAAATCCATATGTGTGGTTACAGACAAATGATATAGAACAGTGAAATTGATGACAACAATTTCTCCTCCATCTTTCCTGCACTTGGCTTTATTATCTCACAGGAGACGAATGACGTGAGCCCCACTGTCATCTCTCATTGGTTGTCGCTGTGCGATATCACTCTGCATTTGCATAAAGTTAAACTTTTATCAACTTTGTCGCATCTCTTGACATGTCCACATCCTGTCACCAATAGTAGCTGTCGCTTATGTCGCCAGAAGCCTCTAGCTCTTATTGAAAATGAATGGTCTCCTGTCGCATTCAACGACAAAAACACTGACAGTGTGACAGTCTTTACAGACTGGCTTTACAGACCAAAAATGTTCTTGCACTAAAAAAGCAAGATGAGACACATTTTCAAAAGTTGACGTTGTCTTTAACTTGAAATGTCTTCTTAAAATGCAGCACTCCTGTGCAAGATGGTGAAAAAACAGCAAGACGAGGCGCAATGGTCAAAAAGGACCTAAAAACAGACATAAGGCAGCAAGACAGTACACTAGGTTTTGGAACAGAGCTACTGTGTGTGTGGCAGAGTGCATACGAGTTTGAGAGGAAAAGGACATAAGTGGTATCCATCAGTTTCAGTTCTCATATGCTCGTTACTGTCAACAGAGAAGGGGTCCTCTGTTTTAACCCGGTAATTGGGAGGCATCTCCGAACCATCAGCGGTGCTTTACGGCCCCCAGTAGAGCTCTGTTTTGCCTTGAAGAGGAGCACGCCAAACTAAGGCTATATTTTCCCTCCTAGTCTTATTTTTAAAGCTGAGGGAATGTTTTTGCGCCTCAGTCTCAACTTGAGCTGCACTGTTTTAGGTTAAGGCTTAGTTGGTATAATGAGGAGTCATGCAGCGTAGCCAGCCACGGCGACGCAGAGGACGCATTCATCCGGCCTTGTGTGACCACCAGCTGGAATGTGTGTGTGTGGTGATGCAGACTGGTGTGGCTGTTTAAGGCTTTACTCCTGTAGGGGAGCAGACAAAGGCCTCCCCCATGCAGGGCTATACAGCGGCAATTCCCTCTCCATTTCTCTCCAGACTCTGAGGGAATGTGGATTAGTGTTGTTATAGTTTTAAAATGTTTTAGTTTTTATGGACCAAATTTAAATTTTTAACTTGTCCCTACAATTTTCAGTTGTCGTCAGTTTTCATTCTGTGGGACATATGTAAGAACACATGCGGACCGTAATTCTGTGTAAATCTTTCATAAATCCATTTGTGTGTAAATTGTCCCAGGGACTTGATAATTTGCGATCATTCACATAAAAATGGTTTTACGCATCATTCACGTAGAAATTTGTTTTGCTAGTATTTCATGAATAAGACCCTATGGATGTTGGTTTTTTTTTTTTTTTTTTTTTCAGTGTTCTCTATTTTAGTATATTGTTTTTTTTTTATATTTATTTTTGTATTTTATTCCATTTTAGTTGTATTTTAAGTTGCAATGTGTGAACTGATGCAAAGTCAAAAGTTGCAATGCCTAATTATCATTTATTCAGTTTTATTTTTAATTTTTAGTTTCGTTTGTTTTCATTTTCACTTTATGGGGGGTTACCGGGGGCTTTTACTCCCCTCCCACATACATGTCTGAACGATTTGAATACAGTAGCCGAGATCCTTGACTTCGCCAAGTTAAACGAGTGGCATTAAGACTTTTCCTCTTAGTAACTCAGACACTGGCCTGGCAATTTGCATGACAGTGCTGCAGAAAGAGAGGATTAATTCATTGGGTACAGTTGGGTTGAACGCAGGCCAGCTGCAGTAGAGATTGCAATCAGCCGACAGCAGAATTCAGCCCCGCTGGCAGGGTAGTCCTGTTGGCTAGGGCCCTTATCAGTCATCACGGTTTTGTGTTCGCTAAATAAACAGCATTGCTGAGAAGGTTATTTTTCTGCACGTAGACTTGGCATGCTGTTGTTTTCCCCACCCTTCCAATGTTGTCATGACACTGACTTACAGGAAGCTTTGTAATAAAGTTTTTTTGGGTTGTGTATTGTGTGTACATGTACGTGAACATGTACGTGGTTGTATTGAGGAGCAGCAGGTGCAAAGGAGGCCCCAGGTGTTCCGTTGTTTAGCTCCCAGCATAAAGCAATTGGACCATTTCAGTTCCCCGCCCTTCTTATTGCGTCTTATTAATCAAGGTTTAGCAGTATCGATCGGAAATACACTCCCACATTCAACCTGATTATCCTCTGCACAGAATAATCTCTTTAACTTCAAGACAGGATATCATTTTGTATGGATTCTGAAAGGAGTCATATTTAGCATCTTTAGGTGACATTTTCCCCAATTTTTCTGCACTGATTGTGCAGGAAAATCATTGAAATGTTTAAAGGTACATCTTAATTTTTTTCCCCATTTAAAAATGTTCTACTCCTTAAGAAATTAATTGTTATTTTGAAACATATGTATAAAATCATAACCACTCGCATGAGATGAGGACTCTAGTCATACCAGTAACCTTATAAAAGCTGTCTTGTTCTACATGGGGCAGGGGCGCCTCATGGGGGCAGCCATTTTAGAATCACATGACCAGCTGAATACTACTCACTTAATCTCAGTAACCGTCTTGTTATTGGACACTTTCACTCTTGGATTAAATGAATCATGGCTGATTGTGAATAGTGAATTTCCACAATGGCATCTGTAACTGAAAACTATTGATTTTGAATGATACTGCATCCACACCACTAGGTGTCATTGTAAGTCCAAGATGACATGAATAAAAAGTTACTGAGTGCACCTTTAACTATAGTAAGAATGTGTTAAAGGTAAAACTACGAGGCTTCACTTGTATTGATAGCTAAAAACATTGTCAAATTAACCATTATATTTAATTAACAAAGATGCAAGGGGTGATGATGTGTAGAACTTTGTTAATGACAGACTAGACCTCTGCAGAAATTGGTATGTTTTTTTAGTTTTTTGTGGAATGCATATTATTTTCCTCTTTGTGCATTCCCAAAAATGAATGGGGGAAATTGCAATGCTCAGTATGGTGGCTATACTGTAGGAATGGAAGTCCAGCCTTTCAGTAGGGATGTACCGATATAGAGTTTCTTGGCCAATACCAATAACTGATTTTTCATAGCTCATTCTGGTCGATACTGATAACCGATCATTTTAATTTTTAACCCTTTAAACTGGAGTTGCCAGCTAATCAGTTTAAAACTACTCGCTTGAAACAATTGGTAATGTTTAAATACTTAGAATCTGGACAGCTCTGAACTGCTGGTTTTTAAGGTTTGGCGTAACGTGAACCAAAAGTGTGACTATATTACAGGTGTATGCTGATTTGTATGAATAATAAATTATATTACATTTGCATAAATTGTATTTTGTCCATTTATGTGAGTATTTACTAATCCTTGTATTGTGGACAGTTATATATGGATTTATGGTTGCTGTATGGTTTTGTCACATTTTTACTTACAAAACATAACAGGAATATGGAAAATAGCATATCGTTACTTACAGCAGATGATCCCGAATAAAATGAGCCCCAAAACAATGTAACAAGGTACACTGATGTTGAAATAATCCTCAAGAGCGAAATGACACACTCACTGGTCTACTTGCACAACTGCTTCCGTGTTCTAAGGATTGCAGCTCAGGCGTTTCCGGTTATAGCATTCAGCGCACCTACGTGCAGATATTTATTAATGGGAAGGCAGATTATTTCTTTTTTTTAGGGCAGTTGATCAGTTGATTAAATCAATAAATCATATTTCTGGTGAGGTCTCAATTTTATAATTGGCAGAAATTTGCCTCTAAATAGATATTTTTTCCTTTCCAGATGTAGCTAAACTCAGAGATCGACCGATATTATTTTTTTTAAAACCGATACCATAAACCAATTTTTTTAATTAATTTAATACATTTTTTATTTGATCTTTATTTTACAGAGAAAATATTCAACAGAGAAAAAAAATTGCAAACATTTTATATTACAATAATAATCACATACAATATTTTTAATATAATGATTACAAAATAATTTGACAACCTCTGATATGAAATGGAGAACATAAATAAATGACAAGGGAGTCACAGCATGAATGTAATCTATTTTAAACTAGACCAGCAGTTTAAAGGTTTAGTTGTTGTTTAATAGACTAAAGACAAATAGTTTGATGGAATAAAGTATACATTCTCATTCTCAGGAAAGTGAAAAACGATCCGGATTGCCATCAGAATTATTAATAATGTTTTGTCAGTCTCTAGATTATAACAGCTGCCTCACGAAACACCTGCTGACAGAGCTCACATTTTTTGTTTTACAGTGAGCAGCGCAGCTGCAGTTTATCTTGCAGCAAATGACACGCAAATCACATACATTTTCATTGTCACGCCACACAAAAATATTTTAGATATGTTTATTGTGACGAGTATTTTGCCCCATGTATGACTATGCGTTTACTCGAACAGTGTCGCAAGATTAATTTCCACAGAGCTGTATTCATGTAGATGATGATTCATAGTGAAATACAGTTTAATAGTAAATGTTAATATAATTTAGGGAATTTTAAACAAGTGGATCTTGTTAAAAGCTGCGCTGACATAAGGTCAGTCATTCCATTGGAACATGAGCATCTACCTGAACGGCAACTTTACAATACTAATAAACAAAAAAATATATATCGAAAAATCAGATTATCGGTTGATCTCTATATATAACCTACAACAGTCTGGCTGTCTCATTAACACGTATTTCATTCATTGATGATATTTCATACCAGTTAATATTCAACAATAAATTCCACCATACAACGAATGCAAATGACTTTTCTTTGGATAAATATCCCAGATGTATTTATTTATAAATACATTAGCTGTTATTTTACTCTGGGCATGCTTTAAAAATCACTCAGAACAGAATGAAGCAGTTGTATTATCAAATTAAATAAATAAATAACTGCGCTAAAATATATTTAACCACACTACATATATTTAATCTATTTAAAACATTATAACTCATTATCATTAGCAGCTCTTATGCATTTGCATTTCAACATTTATCGATATACAGTACTTATCAGTGAAACAGTGACACAAAATAAAGATTAAAACATAGATTTAATAAAAACAGGTCGATGCATGCATTCATCGCATCTTTTTCCTCCCTCACACATGGAACACAGCAGTGACTGAAGCACGTAGGCACCGCTGGTGCTGGCACCCTTTGTCTCATTCCACCTTTTGTCAGTTGCATTTCCAGCTGATCTGTGGTTAAGTGTCTGCTACAGACCTCGGTGTGACTCCATTTCAATGGTGAAATGCTCTTGGATTGGAGTATATAACAGCCATTGCTTTCTCAGATCGGCTCGGGCTGAATTAAAGCTCTGAAAACTGTTCTTCCACTGAAGTTTGGAAAAGCTGTACACTGTAATGTTCAGAATATTTCTCCTATCTCTGAAAAGATCCGTCCTTTAAAATACTCTTTCGAACACTCATTTTAAGTGGCGTTTCGGGAACTAGTCAACTATGGCGCATGTAAAGACATTTAACCAGAAACTAGCGGGCCACACTTTTTCAAAGCGGAAGTACATCATGAGGCTTAGTGCAAGTAGTCCCTTGGCTTTAAACATTCTCTTTCCTGGTTACAAACGCTGTATGTGTACACGGGCACTGATGCTTGAGACTATGTGACGAGAGAGAAACCGCAAACAGTCAGAGGTTCTCTGTCGCAAGAAAATAAACCATAGCATATTATCGGCGAACATATCGGCAGTAATTCCACAAGCAATAAATTATCGACCAATAAAATATCAGCTGCTGATAAATATTGTGCACCCATAGTTATATAGTCAAGTCAACCTTTATTTATAGAGCACATTTAAAAACAACAGAAGTTGACCCAAAGCGTTTTACAGATCAAACAAATAAATAATGACAGAGTGATATAAAAACAAATTGACATAGTTAAATATAAAACATAATATATAAATAAAAATCTTTAAATACAGCATCATGTATTTATCCATTTTAAACTATTCAAGGACCTATTCAAAAGCTACAGAATAAAAATACGTTTTCAAAGAAGATTTAAAAAATGGCTAATGATGAAGCTGACCTCACATGGTAAGGGAGACTATTCCATAGATTAGGACCTATCACAGAAAAGGCACGGTCACCCTTAGATCTATAGCGGCAACAAGGAACCCTCAGTAGAAGTTGATCAGAAGACCTGAGCGCTCTGGTGGGGGAGTGAGGGAGGAGAAGTTCACTGATATATTGGGGCGCGAGACCAGATAGTGCCTTGTAGACATAAATCAGAATTTTAAAATCGACCCTGAATTTCACAGGAAGCCAGTGTAGAGATGCTTAAACAGAGGAAATGTGATCCCTCTTTCTTGACCCTGTTAAAATCCTAGCTGCCGCGTTTTGAACCAGCTGTAGGCGGAAAAACACAGTTTGGAGGAGACTAATGTACAGTGAGTTACAATAGTCTAACCTTGATGAAATAAGTGAGTGGATCACAATTTCCAAGTCTTTATGGGAAAGAAATTTATTTATTTTAACGATAGATCTCAGGTGGAAAAAGCTACCCTTGACAACAGCACTGATCTGATCTGATGCGTATTGAAAAGTAATGAGGAGTCTAAAATCACTCCAAGACTCCTTACATGATCTTGTACATTCTGAGTCATATATGAGTCAATCACCTCATTGGAAAAGGCATCGCCTGATCTATTTACTCGAAAGCGCATGTGCATCAGCTGGACCTGAAACTATATATATTTTTTTGGCTGATTTGAGCCAATGAAGCATAGTTGTGATACCATATTTGTCAGAAAGATTTTATTGGAGATCTGATATGCAATGTTATTTATTGCAGATGTTACTGAAAAGCAAATTTGCCCAGAAGTTTTGGAGATTTCGGTCTTTCCCCATTCAACTAGGATGGTAGAAGGAGTTGCACTTATATGCCTAATGGAATAGAAAATGGGTGTTGCCAGAATGGTCACCAAGTTGACAGCCTTGCCTTATAGAAACTTTGGTATAGTAAATGATCACTCTGCTTTTCCTTGTTGTGTTCCATATGTAGGCCTGTAGGAAGTGTGATGGACACCCTGATGGATGTTGCTTATGTGTTATGTTTGTATTCTCAATGTCTTTTTTTTTTTTTTCATGTTGTTTGTCGACAGCTGCACAGAGTGAGGAGAGAGAGAGGGAGTGTGCGTTTAATGACCAGCACCAGCAAGTGGATGAACAGAGTGTGGCTGGTGACTGGCACATCACCAGAGAAAACAACACCATCCTGTGCAGCAAGAGCAGCCGCTGCTATGGCCTGTGGGAGAAAACACATGATGGAGAGATCCGCCTCGTCAAACAAGGTCAGGGGGAACTCACAAACTTGTACATGTACACTACCAGTAAAAAGTTTGGACATGTGTACACATTCTTTATTAGTAGTATTTTTTTCATGTTACACCATGACCTAGCAAGACACACAATGTCTAATTGGTCTAATCCCACAATGAAATCTAATTGGTCCAAAATAATGCTCCACCTACCTGTATATTAAACATCAAATATGTTTAGATTGGCTGTTATTGCGCTCAGAACTTCCGCTTTCTGAAAGCATATTTTTTCATCTGTACACATTCCTACAGACAATCTCAATGTCTTATTCTCACATTCACTCATCAACCATCTGCATGCTTTTATCACAGGCTGTTGGACTTACATTGGAGACCAGCAGGACTGCCATGACGACCGTTGCGTGGTTACCACCACACCATCGCAGATCCAGAATGGCACCTACCGATTCTGCTGCTGCAGCACCAACATGTGCAATGTCAACTTCACGGAGAACTGGGTGCCCAGTCCCACCAGCACCACCACCCGTAAGTCCTTCAGATGCTAAACACAGCACCTCTGCATCTTTCTGTCTCATCTGAAACCTCTACACACTTAAATTAGCATCAACGCCCGTATTAGATTGCTGTGACTGAGAAGAACAGTTCCAGCAAGTCATACAATGCATACTTCAAAGGGAAGACGCAACACTCTGCTTTGTTTGTACTACACAACACACTCCAAGCTCATGTGGCAGTCATGCTAACTGAACTGCAGAGCGCCGATACATATGACGCGCTCAACAAGCCACGTGATAAGATGCGCGGATCGACTGTCTCGGACGCGAAAGCAACTGAGATTCGTCCTCCGCCACCCGGACTGAGGCGAGTCACTTCGCCACCACGAGGACTTAGCACGCATTGGGAATTGGGCAAGCCAAAATTGGGGGGAAAAGGGGAGAAAATCCCCCCCCTCCAAAAAAGAGAAAACATAAACCTACATTGTGGGATTCAAAAAACACATGGCAAAATATAAATTATTCAAAATATAAATTAAACCTCGAAATAAAGTTTTAGGATTTTGCAGGTGCAATTCACCGAAAAGGGCTAAATAGTCAGTTTGTGATGCACGAATGGCTTGCAGGCGCAGCGCGAGTCTCATCACACTTTAAAAGTGTTAGCCTCCCATTCAGCTTATGAAAACATGCTCTGTGATCATGAGGAAGATTTACATCAAGATGTAGATTGGAATGCAGGTGCGAAAAACTTCATATAAAATAGCCTGCTCCATTAACTGTGTTAACTCATTTTGTAGAGCAGATCAGTGGCGCGAGTGGTTCCTAGATAGCTGGCGCCACACTTGCACAAAAAACAGGCTTCAGTTGCACCGTTAGAATCTTGCATCTCAGATGAGAAGCTTATTGTGGAAAGCTGGTTTTTCAGGCTCAGGTAGGACTTTTAATCGGCCACTTCAATGCTTACAAACTCATCAGCTTCACAGGCACGTAGACTTAAATTCATTAGCTTCACAGGCACTAGTAACTTAAACACATCAGCTTCACAAACATAACAGATTAAACGTAGCAGCTTCAGGAGCACCGTGGCCTTCCTTGTGCTAGACTCTCTCTCTCTCTCTCTCTCTGCTAGTGGCGTGGCTGCTTATATGCCGCTCTCCCCATGCTCACTGGAATTAGAGACAGGTGTTACACATAATCTAGCTCAGGTGCAAGCGCCCTTACCGCTTTCTCTCTCTCCGGATGGACGCTAGACCACGCCCCTGCTGCCACACTTATTTAATGTGTTAAAAGCGAAGAACACAAGATCATCACTAAATTTGCCTTGCCGGCCCGAAATGTCGCTTAAGCGGCCGCTGGAAAACATTTCAATTGAGGGAGAACCGTGGCATTGTTTTTTTTTTTTTTTTCTCTGCTGTCCACGACCCTATCCTAACAGACCTGTGAGCCACTCTTGGGTCGCGACTCACCAGTTGAGAAACACTGTTGTAGAGCACATCTGATGACTGGCTTTGTTCGCTTGGTTGTGAGGCTGGGCATTGCAATGTGACATAAAAAAAAAAAAAAAACAGCAATTTAGCGTTTTGTTACGTTACACCATACATGTTGGAAAAATAGTTGCTGGACAAGATACTGTACACTATCTTGAAAGTAGCAGAGCTACTGTCATGCTACTAACTGTACTAAATGTAGTTAGGTTTGGAGCTTCGCTACTTTTAGTTAGTTGCTCCTCAACAATGGCGTAAAAATAGACCCAGTATTATTTTTTGACCAAATCGTGCTGAAATTTCAGTCCATTGCTATAGTGCCTCTAGATTTTTTAACGACTGAGCTCAAATTCTCCTTTCCTCCTAATAGCTCTGTCATTAGTCTGTTGTTAGCTCTCAGAGCGACAGGTTGGTTTCTCAAATAGCATTTGAAGATATCACATCAGCACTGTGGCAACAAGAGAATAATTCATAGCATATGAAATATCGCAAAATTAGAAATTCACAAATCACATCAAAGTGTGCAAATCTACCCCATAAAGAACATAATCTCTTTATGATAGAGGACTCTAACGAAATGCATTTGAATGGAATTTAAAGGTTTAGATCATATTTGTGATATATCAGCTCATTTATCTGCACTAGAGTGACCGGCAAAACACTAAATTATGAACGTTAGGGTACCTGTATGTGAGTGACCATGATTCTAACATTAAGTGAAAACAATGGCAGTAATGCCAACTCAATTAAATGCATTCAGCTCTCTCTGCAGGTAAAGATGATGTTGTATTAAGGGATTGGGGCTATTCTGGTCTAAATGATTGTATAACTCACACTCTGTGGTTTGGTCTCTGTTGGTTTTTTGCTGTTCTGTTCTCCTCTACTAACTACTGTATCGACTTTGCCTGCTGTGGAATGGTGAATAAGAAAACTCAATAGTCTAATAGTTGTATGGACTCGATATTCGATAGCAGGTCAGCATCCTCGTGTCTGTGAGGTCTCGGTAATTCCTGAGTTTTGAAAATGAATGCCTACATGTTTTGTAAAGTACTTCTCTCTTGTGTTGTTAAACATTTTTCAAATTTAAGTATGTCCATAAGTGGTGGTGAATTGATGGTACTTTGAACATAGTCATGCCCATCTTGGTTTTTGTTTTATTATTAGCACTAGCTCCCATTTCCAGCATCACAGAATCCATCACAGTAAGGTACAGTTAGGTAAATTGCTGGTCTTAGCTGGCCACCAATCTGGTTCCCAATAGTCAGACTGGTCATTTTTGATGGTTTTGAAAAGTCTGGGGCATTTGTCAGCTGTTCAGGTCAGGAGACCATCTGGCCAACCACTTAAATCAGCTGAAGACCAATCAGGCTGAAAGACCTGCTAAACCATCTTAAACCAGCAAACCCCCTAGGCTGATATAATTAAAAAAAAAAAACAATTTTATGGGATGGGCTAAGTTAGGCCAAACATTTTTTTTTTTTTAGATTATTTCGACATAATTCAAAATGATTAAAAACGATGGAAAAATATAAAACTGTTAATATAAAGTGGTTGATTTTTTTTTTAGATATATGAAGTAGGGATGTGCATGGTTACCATTTTTAACATTCGGTTAACCGCAAGGTTTCATGAACGGTTAATCAGTTTTTCATTTGGAGTTGGGAAGCAGGAAAAAAATAATGTTTATTGTAATTGAATTTCCTTGAACACTACTCAAAACAGCAGCAAAAAAGTGCACTGTGAGCTAAATAGCACATTACATACATCTTCAAATGACAAAATATCACTTTAAAGTCAAACAAAAATAATCAAACCGTCCCTGCCAGTATATGCACTCCGCACAGGCAGCTACAGATTTCCGTGAGAGATCGAACGCAAGTATTATCATGTACGTGGAGTCTCACTGCTGCAGTTAAATAGCTTCTTCAGAATGTTTTGATTTTTAAATTGGTTTAAAATAAAATTACATTGAACTTGTCTAATTATTGTACTAAATATGCACTCCAGAGCAAAAGAGGAAAAACACCGTCTTACCGTTTACCAAGCACTGAAACGTTGCTTGGTGAGAAACAAACTGGAGTCATGTTTAATGGTATAACGAACAGTCGCATAAAGTACTCTTCTACAGAATGCAGCACAACGAATCAAACACAGCGCAGCTGTTTCAAGATGCGTTTATAAAAACTGAAGTCTTTTTAACTTTACTCGGTGTCTAAAAATGTGGTGATTCTGCGCTAGGCGTTGAGATAAAAAAATTGAGATTCAGCGCAACAGTCAAAGATGTCCATTCAGTATCACTGATCTATAATAGAAAAATGGCACAGATGCACACAAAAGCATGTTTGAACAGACCCTAACCCTATACTTAAAAAAAAAACGGACCCAACCCGGCCGAAAAACCTGACGGTTTGTTGGAACTCGTCGAGCACAGATCAGGTTGAAGACCTCTATTGCACGTGTAGAATAACCTAATAGTGATTTTGATATGCAAATAGTGGCGCATCGAACGGTTAACCAATTTGTCGACTATCCGTGCACATCCCTAACACAAAGTTGAATTAACGCGGACTGCTAGCTTCAACAGAAGCATATGCCATCAGTTAACGACCTCGGAGCTTACAGTAGATCTGTCTTTAAATGTATATTAGTTATTGTTAATAATCAATTCCACTTGGAAAAAAAAAATGAATAGGAGTTTTACTTCCGTAACCAGACTTGTGCTCTATTAAGCGTACCGATTTCTCCCATTCATTTTTACTATAGGAGTGGTCTCATCCTTTTTAAACTGTCTTTGGTTAATACTGTTACTAGTTAGAGTCCAGCTCCGATGTAGCTTTCAGCTAACCCATACAACCTTTCATTTCCCCCTCCTTACCCTACTAGAGCTGTCTAATGCCTTACCTCAGGACAAAACCATGGCTTTAGTTCTTTCTTTGTGCACTCTCATCTCATTCTCTCACTCTCTCTCTCTTTCAGTTATTTTTTTCTTCTTTGTGTGTGTTGCCTTTGAGAGTGTCTCTAAAGAAAGTGCTGGATGGCCCCGCTAAAAGGATAGAAGTGAGTCACACTGCAAACGCAATCAAACAATGCAGTGAAAAAAAAGAGAGAAATACGAAAAACAAAAATCAATGGCTGTCAGACTTTGTAAGAGAGAGTTATTTGCATGCTGCTTTTGTACTAACACTTTTTTTTCTCCCCGATAGTCTCTCTCACTCTCTCTCGCCTGGTACAAATTTTCCTGCTTCTCAAATGAGCCTTGAGCACGGCATTTTGATTTGGGAATAAGCATGAAAAAATAAAAGGTTTAGGGCTTTTGAAAGTGTGCGCTTAACGAGTGCATATTTAAATCTTTGAAGGCTTGACCCTGGAAATCAACTTTGCACAACAGCATTCAAACCAGTCTGTCTCTGAAGAAAACGTGAGAGTGTGAATGTATTTATGCATGGTAGGGGGCCCAGCTATTGGCCCCGAGCCAGCACGAAGGGGCCACAGAGTTTGAACTGGAGCGGAGAACTAAAGACTCGATGTCGTCCAATCATCTTTCCTCCTCCGTGTGTTACAGGGCAGAATGCCCGCGTCCATGTGTCTTCCATATCTTCAAACGGCACTGGAGCGATTGTCCACTCGCCACAGCGCCAGTCGAAACCCTCTTTTTTTTCTGTTACACTGTACAGCAGGAGGGTGTACACAGAGGCCATGCACTGTATCCAAGCCCCGCCCACTGCCGGCTTGCAGCTGTCTGCGGACATGCCAGCACACGCTGTGAGAGGCATCAGACTGACATTATCAGCAGTCCGCAGCACATGCGAAGAGAATCTGCAGCCTTGCGCAAAATGTAGCACTTGTGTCTCGAATAGACACTTCCGTGATGGATGACCTCCATTGCAGCCAAGCTCTCCTCCACACAAACACAGGCACACAAATGCACACACACATAGCTGATGTATTTCTCTTTGATTTATACAATCCATTAACCAATGTTTTCACCACTCGGACACACATTTCCCATAACTGGATGTGTTATTCCGTGAATGCATGGATGTTTTTTAAAGATAAGTGAAGCACAGATTTAGAAATGTTCCCTCACCCCACTCTTTAAATTTGCTTTTATTTGGAGTGCTGCAATAGTGACTCATTTGTTTTTTATTTTTTGGTTTTTGTACCAATTTATGGCGGCTGTTCAGCTCTCACAAAAAAAAAAAAAAAAAAAAATTAAATGGTAGCACAACAAAAACATTCTCTGAGATCAGGATTTTAGCTAGAGGATGAAGCCATAGCAGAACCAAAGGCTATTTATTTCACCTTTTATTCTGTAGAGTCACAGACGTGGAGACATCGTCAGTGCAAACATGTTCCTGAGAATGATTGTTATTGTTCATATAAAGGTTGGAAAATCTCTTTAAAATTCCACAAGCTTTCCAACCACTGAAATCTGCAGTTTGAGAGACAGTTTAGGGAGATTAGGATGGCACGATTTCATTTCTTGCCCAAAAAATAGCAAAAGGTGACAAAATACATAGATATAGTTAGTGTGTATACTATAAGCATCATTAAATATGCACTGCTGCTGTATCACAGATGCACATTGTTATTGTGTATTTGTGTGTGTGTTTTAAGAGGATGTGTGCACACCTGCTGTCTGTGATGAGTGATGAGGCTGTAGTGGTGCCCAGCTGTTCTGACATCTACACAACACTGTAAGGGTGCTTTCACACTAGCACTTTTGGTGCGCACCCGAGTTCGGATGATGAGTTCGGGGCCCCCCTGCAGTCGCGGGCCGTGCGTTAATACGGCTCTGACTACACTTGGTATATTCATACACTAGTGGGCCGAGTGCATAGTGCAAACTGCACGTGCACTGTGCATAGTGCGTCATTTGGGACACAGCATGTGTGTGAAAAGATTTAGTTTAAATAAAAAAGATTATGAACTTTGATGCTCACTTTCATATTGCCTTCACTTGCCATGAACAGGCCTGTTGTTTGTCAGTCTCACAAATATTATAAGTCGTACACCTGCTCAGAAAACGTGAAAGTCCTCTCCTCTCACAGTTATATGCGCACACACGCAAGTTCACGGTGAGTTTCATTTAGATGGACGATGTGATCTCCAAGTTGAACACTGAATGGAGTGTGAGAAGACTCTGATCGATCAGGCATAGATTAACCTTGGCAGCTGTTTTAATTGCAGAGGGGGAATGATCTCCCAGACAAGCGCGCACACACACACACACACACACACACACACACACACACACACACACACACCACCTCCTCTTACTTATTCTCTCACACCTCCTCTCCCTTCCCTCTGGCTATAATGTAAGCTGTCTTCCCTCCTGTCTCAGGTATGGTGCTCTATCCCCCTTTTTGCTGTCTTTCGTGGAGTCATAATGGCTGCAAATACTCCTCTTTCACTGCTCTAGTTTATGTTCATTTACCTTTGTCATTCTTATGGATAAAAAACAGCCACTCCCAGGGACTGTTCCAAAACCTAGTGAGCTGCCTCTTGCCTGTATAGGCAGCTGCCTTCTATGGCAGCATCCCAACTGAAATGGAGCCCCATAAGAGACTGTTTTGAAATGCTCTACATAAGCAGCAACTTTTGCGCATCATTCAAATAGCGCTCCTCACGTGCAGCAAACAGAGACTCGACTTATAACTGATTTCAATACAGGTGACGCGAGAGGAATGACACAATACTCCAAGCGTAAATATACATAGTACACACACAGTTAGTTTTCTGTTATTTTAAAAAGCTTTTTTATCGAGACTTTTCAGTATTGAATGGATTTTATTTATAATCAGACTATAATTAGAATAATCTGGAATTGCCTACCCAGGGAAGGATACATACTGTTATGCTGCTACCTTAGAATTTGTCAAAACTGAGATATCATAGGAAGCAGCATAATTAAGGTACCAACGTTTTGGAACAGTCTTCGCATCGGGAGGGTGCATTTTTTAATTCAAACACAGCTGGATAGAGTGGAGCTTTGACAGCAGGGGTCTTGAAATATGTGGGGTTTTTTGGGGGGGGTTTTTAGGTTCAGACTACATTTGACTTAAAAAGTCTCCTAAAGACACTGCATTTATGACACAATACTACCTAAGTGAGACACTCCAAAAGCTTCAGTCAGATGCATGTGTACATAGACATGTTCTTAGAAAAGCCCTCATCACAAATATACTGTAGTGTAGCAAGTCTGATGAATCTTAGAGCTGGAATAAAACCGTTGCTTCACAAAACACAACATCTTCAGGCTATGCAGTGTTGTCTTTAAATTAATTGTGAAGCACTACAGGAAAAATATTACGTTCTTAGGAGTGCCAGCCTTTTACATTATGTGGCTATTATTATTTCTAGATTGTGCTATTATCTAGATCAATTCACAATTTTTACAATGTGTTTGGTCTTCAAAAAACTCATGTCTATTTTTCCAATTATTCATACTACTATTTTATTTAATTCATTCAAATAAATGTAACCTTATCGCACTACTTTATCTCTGGGTCTGATTTAGAATGGGTCAAGTTTTAGATCTAATGACCTGTAGATAAATGTAACTGTTATTTTTATTCATCCAGTCGAAAATTGTGCTACAAAAATCTATGACAGCTTTAACTAATCAATGCTAGCAAGTGACCATGGTAGAAGTGGGAAAATCCTCCACTTCCTCAAAGTGGTTCTTTACCTCCACATCATGCATTAAAATCATTTAATGCACACCTAGCTGTACCTTGCATAATTATTTATGATTATTTTGTCATTATTTATTGAATAATTTTTATTTGGGGCCTTTCTCTGCATATATTAAAGGGATAGTTTACCCAAAAAAGAAAATTCTCTTATCATTTACTCACCCTCATGCCATCCCAGATGTGTATGACTTTCACAAATTATGATATGAATATTTCAGCTCTGTTGGTCCATACAATGCAAGTGAATTGGTGCCAAAATGTGGATGCTCCAAAAAGCACATAAAGGCAGCATAAAAATAATCCATACGACTCTAGAATTTTAATCCATATTTTCAGAAGTGATATGGGAGGTGTGGGTGAGAAACAGATCAATATTTAAGTCCTTTTTTTGCTTGAAATTCTTCTCCCTGCCCATTAGGAGGCGATATGCATGAAGAATGTGAATCACCAAAAACACAAGAAGTAGAATGTGAAAGTTAAAGTGGAGATTGTCTGAGCAGGGAGAAGAATTAAAAGTAAAAAAGGACTTCTTGATCTGTTTCTCACCCACACCTATCATATCGTTTCTGAAGACATTGATTTAAACACTGGAGTTTTATGGATTACTTTAATGCTGATTTATGTGATTTTTGGAACTTTTTTGGCACCCATTCACATGCATTGTATTGACCTACAAATCTGAAATATTCTTCTAAAAATCTTAATTTGAGTTCAACAGATGCAAGAAAGTCATACACATCTGGGATGGCAAGAGGGTGAGTAAATGATGAGAGAATTTTCATTTGTGGGTGAACATATTCATGTGATTATTTGCGATGTATACGATTAATCAGCACATCAGGTAATTAACTATAAAAAAGTATAAATTCGATAAAATGTAAAATTCTATAATAAAAAAAAATCAAACGTGTCTGAAATCTGTCCGACTGGTCTGTCAGGTGTGCGTACTTTCCCGACGAGTGAGAGACCGGCAATGATCAACAGCCAATGAAATACAGAGTTAATGCAAGAGCAGAGCAAGACATTGGGAAGTAGGAGACAAAAAGTAATTAGGAAATAAAATAAAACATCACCCATGTCTCCCGAACCACAGCCTCATCATTATTTTTACCTGTATTTTTCCCATTCTGTGTAAATCAATGAATAATAGGTGATAGCCCTTCTTCCATGTTGTTTGTTGTATTCACATTTTATCACGAATAAACTCTCCCATTGCCATGTGCGCGAGTTTTTGAATACATTTTGGGATCATAGTTTCAGTCAGGGACGAATGGTTGCATAGTTGATACACTCAGTCTATGATCAGCTGTATAGTATGCACACCAGCTCGATAGAAAACAGACTATGTGTCGCAGGACACAGACTGCAAGCAGTGTAGTTTGCACTTGGCTTTGGAGGTACATATGAGTGTATGTTGAGGCAGATCTCTCACTTGTTGAGTGTTAATTTTGCATGTGTGAGCATGTGCAGACTTGTGGCCAGCATGCAGACTGCAAGGTGAGACAAGCTGGCCAAGTGCCGAGTGGCAAGGCAGGAGAGCTACCCACCATCACCATGTCTCACCTTGATAAAGTAGCATCTTACTACTGGAGGATGATCTCTTTATCATCTGAGATCTTTGCTGCATGACTTTGAGCAGTTGATTTCTTTTTGTGTGTTGAGGATCATCTATTGAAAATCTGCCTCTGGGACTAACAAATGAAAGGAATAAATATTGAACACTCTCTGGATGATGGAAAGTTAAGGAGACAAAATGTTCTGGTTTCACTCGCTAAGATGATCATTAAAGTCGCAGATAAAGACGTGAATGCTTGGCCAATGCAGAGCAAGCTTGGAGCCCCATTGTAGTTAAAGGTGAAGGGTGTAATTTATGCGCCATTACCAACTCATTATTAAATTACTTCAATCATTTTCAAGCTTGTTTCAGACACTCTGATCACTCCAAACTCATACCATTTGTTAAGCCATTGTTGTTATGTGCTGCCCAGTTTGGCTGCAGTTCCGTTTAACGGCAATACAGTAGTAATGCAGAAATTACACACTGATCCTTTATCGTGCCAACATGATCATAAAGGAAATAGAAATGTTGCTTCATGTACCCTGAAATTGACCTCATTCTGCCGAATCACTGACACATCCATCAGACATTTTTGCATCAATTCAAACATGTTCATATTTTCCTTTAGCGGTACTGATTGTGTGTCGCACAAGCAACCTCCGAGGTTCTGGTCCCGTCCCGTGGGAACAAGGAAGTAATTGCATTCACATAAAAAATGGTGAGAACGATTCAGAGATTGCATTTTCATAACCTCTATAATTACATTTTTACTGCAGAAATGGTTATGTTTAGGGTTGGGGTTTGGGCGTAGGGTTAAAGGTGCACTCAGTAATTTTTTCCCCATTAAAAAAGTTTTACTCCTAAAGAAATGAATTGTGACTTTGAAACCTTGACCACTCGCATGAGATGAGAACTCGAGTCATACCAGTAACCTTATAAAAGCTGTTTTATTCTACATTGGGCAGGCGCACCTCATGGGGGCAGCCATTTTAGAATCACATGACCAGCTGAATACTACTCACTTAATCTCAGTCACCATCTTGTTATTGAACACTTTCACTCTTGGATTAAATTAATCATGGCTGATTGTGAATAGTGAATTTCCACAATGGCATCTGTAACTGAAAACTATTGATTTTGAATGATGCTGCATCCACACCACAAGGTGTCATTGTGAGTCCAAGATGACACGAACAAAAGTTACTGAGTGCACCTTTAATAAAATGTGCATTCCTGTTGACTGCATTACATCATTTACAACTAAAAATACACCTTGATTATGATTTCTCCCAATTCATTTTTATACAAGTGCTCCGTCTACTCCTTATACTGGCTTTGCTTGAATTCACTTATTTGCATAGATTGCGCCTGAAACACACACATAAACACACACACACACACACAGAGGAGACTGATTCAGTTGGTGGAATGTCACAGTCGGTTAAATTGATGGGACATTTGTAGGGACCGTTGCCATGGAGCTGGGCTGAGACAAGCCAGCTGTGTTTCTGATTCATGGCCGTGTCAGCATTCCGCCAGGTACCCCAGATCTGCTTGCTTGTGACAGGGGTCACAGAGGTCAACAGATCTGAGGTCACAGTGTTCACGGTTACAGATGTGCAATCTGCTGTGAGAAACCTGAGCCCAGCAATCATTGTAAACATCAGCCCACAGACGTCTAGACATTCAACAGACCTAGCTTCTGGGAAATGTACAGTTCTTCTTGTGTAGAACTAGTTTTCTAGATAATTGCCTCAAACAAAACACTCAAACTTGCAAATCTATTGATTAGTTCTTCCTCATGAGCACTTAGGTCAAGCTTAGGTCAACGCTCAAGATTCAGACAATTTTAACTTTAACCCTGCTTGCCATTCATTTTTCTCTCTCTCATGAACTGTCTCTCCAGTCTTGCCTCTCGCGCTGTCTTTGTGTAGCTCAGGTGTGTCAGAGCGGGTGGGGCTGGTGTGTCTGAAAGCAGATATTTCTGCAGCTTATTCCGTTAAATTGGGTTCCTCTCTCTCTTTTCAAACTCAGAGTTGCTGTTTTTGTGCCAAACATAATGACCAACAATGAAACCTGTCCCAGATCAGTATGAAATGTCTCCACCCACACTGATGCGGAATCTGTAACTCACATATGCAAACAAGTCTGTCTCACACCGTGGTTTTTTGTCACCGTTTATCTTCTTTACTGAAAATTCACTGGCTCTCCGTGAGATTATTTGTCAGAGTGGTGTGAATTGCAGTGGGCTGCAGACAACCGGAATTATACAGCAGTCATCATGAATAAAAGATGAATAAAGAGGGACACTGCTCTTAAATAAATTAGTGCTTTGAGGATTAAAGCAATCCATATGTTCTGAAAAAGAAATAGACAGAGAGGGAAAAAAAGGAGGACAGGAAGTGAAAGTGAGAGAATGGTCCCTTTTTGACTCCCTGGATGCCAAACTGCTAACTGCCGGAAAGCATCTTCCTGAGTTTCTGTACAGCTACTGTTACAGGGACAAGAAAAGCCAAAAGTCAATGAGGAAAGATTCCATGTCACAGTCCAACAAAATATTCCTGATCATTTTGATGATTGGCACACAAATATTCTAGCTGATTATTTGCCAGTAGAAATGTGCTAAATAAATGTAAAAAAGTAAGTCTGAATTGTTGCAGCTAGCATGTAGAAAGTAAAACTGACCATTTCTGTTGTATTTCCATGTAATGTGTGTCCATCAAAGATGAGATCCTGTGCTCTACTTTCATTGAATAATGTGCCTTTTAACATCCTTTCTGTTCTTTACAGTTAGTTAAAAAAGTAACAATAAATATTCATTTTAAATATTAAATAGCATTGATGCACTGAAAAAAAAGACTTCTCTCTTGTTAATAAATGAATCGGAACACCTGTGCGAGTCTGTGAGATGCGTGTTAAACTCTTAAAGAGACAGTACCATTATAGTGCTTGTTATACAAATGTTGTTACTTGTAAATTGTACACATTATTTCAAACATTGACAGCTCATATCATTTTTATATATACAGTTTCAATAAATAATATTAATTGATTGAAAGTAGAATTTTTATATTTTTAAAAAGTTAAAATTTGATTATAATAACAGACAAACAAATTATTAAAAAAACAATTTATATACACTTTCACATACTTTTTCAGAACAGGTTTTGTTCAGTTCTATTACTTGTTCTGCACCTGATCAGCCTGAATGTATCCCATTATTTTTTAAGGCTTATTTGTTTGTGATCTTTTCTTATAGTGAAAAGGTATATGAGAAACTGTTATTATTTATATTTTGAAAATGTATATTGTGTATTATAGAACTTTATTTTGATGAGAAATTATAATGTGCATTTTGCTAAAACATTTTTGAAAAATAAACACACATTTCTGCCATACTTGGTAATTTAATTGTTATCCTATTGAATCGAGATGATATCAAATCGTAAACCTCATATCGTAGATCGAACCAAATCGTGAGATAACCATATCATCCTATCCCTACTATTGGCCGATTAATCAACCAGCTTGGTTATTGGTATCTGTAAAATCCACTGTCGGCCCACCCCTAATTTGGTGTTATGAGTTGAACCTTTAAGCAGATAGCCAGCAATTTGTGTGTGTTAGTGCAGGTGTATCTGGCTGTGTCTTTAAGAATTCCTCAACATTCTGTGCCAAAAACACTGTAGTTCAGCTTCTGTTTGCCATATTGTGAGGCCATCATGTTATTGTGCTGATGAGCTGTCTGCCAGAAGAGCTGGAAGCAAACAAACATCTGCTCATTTCCCTTAATTAATGTATTCATTATCTTCGACACTTTTAACCTTAACCTTTACACAGTGAAAGGCAAGAGTTTTTTGAGAACAGAAAATGAGTTTGCGTTATGAAGCTGTAGTGAAATGACAATGCACTTAAAGTTGTCTGTTAAAGCCATAGTACATATAGTGCAAAGTCGCAGCTGAAAATTGCAAATTTGTTAAAGCATAACTATTCACACATTCAAATGTGAATGTTTGTCAAAAAATTTTTACATGCCCGAATGAAAGCGAAACACGCTTTGGCTATAATGCCCTTTAATGTGGAACACAACTCATTGTCAAAATGTAACACGTGTTGTCACTAACAAAATAGCTACGTATGTCATGACATTTAAGAACCACACACATGTGACATAGAAAGCAAGTGGTTTTATTTAGAGATGTGCATGAGTAATCGATTAATCGAGTACTCGTTCAACTTTAAACATTTGACTAGTAAAAACACAACTTGAATTTTGCAATTTGATTTTACTTTGTGCCTTTGCCTGCAGTGGGCAACAATAAAACTGCTTCTCTCACCTAAATCTTGCCGTTACAACTCAATGCATTGGTTGTTAAAGGAATAGTTCATCCAAAAAGAAAATTCTGCCATTGTTTAAAGTGATTGCATCGCTTCAGAAGACTTGGAATGTATGTTTAAGTGCAAATATTTTTTTTTTTTTTTTTTTTTATCTAGATGTTATTTATGCTCATTTTTCTTAAGAAAAACTGGTTCAAAAGTTGTACTTAATAATAAAAATGTCAAGTAATTGATTACAAATTTTTGGAGTACAGTATTTGACTACAAAATTGCTCAATGCCCATCCCTAGTTTTATTATTAGTGTACAAAGCAGATTCCAGCCATGATTTATTTGGCTGGCACAAGGTGATTGTATGGTAGTTTTGTCAGGCACCCTCAGTCTTTTTCCCATCATCCAAAACAGCGAGGAGATGAATGTAGGCCAGAGAATTCCCACTGAGAGACTTTGGGTAGATTCAGGTAGAGATGTGAGAGTCCCGTTGAGGTAATGGTAGCATGAAAGTCTGTTCGCTCATGAATGACTCCCATTAGAGTTTCCCTGGTGTCTCTGGGCCTGCAGTCTTTGAAATTCTCCCACACGAGGCGTGTGAAACATATCTAAGATGCCACTGCTTGTCTGTTGGAAAAGACCCTGTGTGGTACCAATAATCATAACATGACAAGGATGTTCCTCAATCCCCAATGAGAAAAATTATTTTTTGCCATTCTTCATCATTCAGTGCTTTTTTAAAATCATGTTAGTTGGTGTCTAACATACATTAGTCTGGATTTAATGGATTTGTGCCTCTCCCTTAGGAATTTTAATGAAACAGTTTAGATTTACTGATTGCAAAGACTAATAATGACGGAATACATTTAGTTTTGTATAAGAAAACACATGTGAAGATCAGTGAAACGCGTGTCTAGATCATAGCCAATCCAGGCAAGAAAACTCTAGCACTTGTGTAGTAATGTCCCTTTGCTGTCTAGTTATAAAAGATACTAACTTGTTTATAAACTAATTTGTCTTAGTCCCCTTTTGCACCAGCAGTAACATAAAATGGGTGAATACAGTATATTTGTAACAAAAAGTGTAAATTAAAGGGATATTTCACCAAAAAAAAAAAAAAGATTCTGTCATGATTTACACACTCTCATGTTGTTCCAAAGCCATATGATTTTCTTTCTTCCATTCTCCATTTCTTCCATTCCTTTCTCACCAGTCCTCCTATGTGCGTTCACAAGAGGATCGAGTTTTGTTTTTACCGATTAGCATTCTTTGTTCATATCGCCACCTAATGGGCAGGGATGGGAAAGAAAAAAGGAGGGATAAATAAAAGGAAAAGAATAAATAAATCATATTTGCACAACAGCCCAGTAGGTGGCAATATGCACAAAGAATGTGAAATGCCAAAAACAGAAGAACTTGTTAATGTGCATAGAAGGGCTGTTTGAAAGTAGACGTTTAGTAAAAAGGACTGAAATATTTATTTATTTCTTGCCCACACCTATCATATCACTTCTGGAGACATGGATTAAACCACTGGAGTCTTAAAGATTACTTTTATGCTGCCTTAATGTGCTTTTTGGAGCTTCAAAGTTCTGGCCACCATTTACTTTTGCATTGTATGGACATAAAGAGCCGAGATATTTACTAAAGTTCTTTATTTGTGTTCAGCAGAAGAAAGAAAGTCACACATCTGGGATGACATGAGGGTGAGTAAATGATGAGAGAATTCAAATTTTTGGGTGAACTGTCCCTTTAAATTAAGTGTCCAAATACTTTTCATTACCATATATACAGTAAATACTGTGGTATTTATATTGTACTCCAAGTTATTGCAAAGAATACCATTGAATTACCCTTGTACATGTCCATTAAACAATAATATTACTATGGTACCATGTCCAAAATACCATTGTAGTACTTTTTTGTTTGTTTTTAAAGAGAGAACAAGATGGAAAGAAAAGAAGAGAACATATAATATGAATTATTGGAATAAGATCAAGCAAACAGGAGAGCTTTTATAATAGATGGAGGGAGATATTCAGGAAGTGGAACAGGATTGTTCATATAGTCTGGAAGAGGGAGGGACACTCAGACATTCTGCCTCCTAGCTAAACACTGCTGGCTCCAAGGCATGTAAACAGTGTCTATGTATATGTGAGAAGCAAAGAGATGTATTATGTCGATATCTATAAATGCCTGTGTTTTATCCTCTGAGTGTTTAATGAGTGTGACTATATATGAGTGAGTGTGTGTGTGTTTGTGTTGAAATGAGAGTTTTGGAAAGATAATTTTCTAGAAACGAACACCAGTATACAGGCTGACGACGCACTGCTGTGGTTTAAATCTCATATTTATTGATCTGTCTTTTTTATTTATTTATTTATTTATTTATTTATTTTTATTTGGAATGCCCAATTCCCAGTGTGCTTTTAAGTCTCGTGGTCACGTAGAGACCTGGCTGGGTGGTGGAGGACGAATCCCAGTTGCCTCCACGTCTGAGATCATCAACTCGCGCATCTTATCACGTGGGTTGTTGAGCGCGTTGCCATGGAGACATTGCATGTGCGGAGGCTAAACGGCATCCACCGCGGCAACCACGCTCAACTCACCACGCGCCCCACTGAGAATGAACCACATTATAGCGATCACGAGGAGGTTACCTACCCTCCCTAGCAACCGGGCCAATTTGGTTGATTAGGAGACCTGGCTGGAGTCACTCAGCATGCCCTGGGATGCGAACTAGCGAACTAGTGATTTCCAGGGGTGGTAGCTGCGTCTTTACACTGAGCTACCCAGGGCCCCTTTTATTGATCTGTCTTAAGAAATCCAAACCTTTCAGAGCCGTATGATAGTGCAGTGCTGCAGGTCCGGTACTGTTCTAGCTGCTGCAGTAGGCCAGGGAGGGTAAAGTTCAAAAAGAGAATGAAAAACATGCACAGTGTTTGTTTGTGCAATGCTTGAGACAGTCTGAGTATTTATTCATTTGCATACTGTATACAGTATCATATTTTTTTTTATATATTTTTGTCGTCATATATGTGTCCACAGTCCTCTCTGCTTTGCAGAGAAATGCTCCTGAATTTAGCATTTCTGGCAGCGTTCCACATGCATCGATTCACAAACTTAATAAGCGCAAGCAGCTACTATGCTTTAAGCTGTTTCATGTTAAGTTACATTTAATCATTGTCTTGCAGCAACTGTGTGAGCGTGCTGATTTTGTGAGGCTATTCTGGCATTTTAAGGTTTCATTCTGTTTCTCTTTGGTTGAAACTGTTGCCTGTAACTGGTTTTATCATTCTCACTTATCTCTCTCTCTCTTTAGCTCTTTTTGTGAGTGAGAGAGGGAGGCCTCACTGCCTCAAAGCTTTTACTCTTGTATGCAAGGACATGTCTGTGTATGAGGCTGAGAGTGAGAAAATGATGTGAAAAGAGTCACAAGCTAAAGAATTAAAGTGAGAGGTGGATTTAATTGGATTTTAGAGGAGCGGTATGATTACGTGACAGACAAGAAAATGTGACCATTTTGATAGATGACTTGGAGTAAATGTTACAACTTTTTGTTTTCCTTGAACAGAACACCAGTAGAATTTCTGTTTAAGGTGGGTGAACAGTTAGTTTTGTGTATTTTGACTAAATAGGGTTGTGTATAAAAGGGCTGTCAACTGGGCAGAGAAACTTTTCGAATTTTTACCTTAAATATTTTCAAAATTCAAATAATATTCGAATTTTGAAGTTTAAAGCTGATTGTTTTTAAAATTGACATTGTTTCCTTAGTCCACAAGAGGGCGCATTAAATTCATAAACCATACAGCACCGTTACATTATTGCAAATAACATTCCTGGCTGTTAAAATAGAGCATTTCATTTTCAACTAATGTGCATAAAATAAATAAATAAAGTTTTAGTTGGTTCATATTCTCAAATGTTAAGTCAAAAGAAAAATGGGGGGGTGGGGGTGGGGGGGCCGCTTCAATAGACAGTTCATAGTGCACATGGTGTTACACTTGCACTGATTCCTACTACTCCAGACTCAAGCTTCACAATACCAGCGAAATACCACATTGTTTTCTATTCAGTACAGTTGTATGTAAGGTAGCAATATTCACAGATAGCAGAAGTATTTCGCTGAACTTGGTGGTGAAGCGGCGCAGACAGTGAGCCCAGGCCAGGGGCTGTTCAAACAGACAAAACACAACAGACTAGAACCGAACGTGAGAATTTCGAGACAGACACACATTTCCAAGTTGAACATCTTTCCTGACAAAGCATTTAATGAACTCTTTGCTTAATCTGAGAAACGCTTATAAGAGAGCAAGGTGCAACGGCCATGTAACTCTTTCAACTGTAAGGGGCTGTTCACACTGAACGCTTTTGCAACCATCCATTTGATTTTCTATATAAACGTGCGCTAGACTAACGTCTTTGTTTCCCTTTGTTTTTGTTTATTCGGTGTCTCACGCAGGAACGCTGTTTTAGATGCTGTGTCTAATTAAAAAGAACTTTAAAAAGCATATTGGGACACCTGCTCTCTGTTAAACTGTATTTGTTGAGCTGTGTCTAGTCTTTTTTATCGCAAGAATGTGATTTAATCTGAAGTCATCTTCAGTGCTTGGCACACATCCACAATTCAAATACACAGTTTTTTTCTTAAATTTGACAAATATTCGAAATTCGAATTTTAATTTCACAGCCCTAGTGTGTAATTTAGAATTTAATTTTGAGTGCCTTCATAAATAATGGATTCCTGAATTTAAAATTAATTTGAGGTAGCAAACAGGGAGCAGTAATTTAAATTGGAATGTACGGAAGTAGAATGCAAATGTATTTAAATACAAATAAATTAATTTACAGTTGTGCTCAAAAGTTTGCATACCCTGGCAGAAACTGTGAAATGTTGGCATTGATTTTGAAAATATGACTGATCATGCAAAAAAACTGTCTTTTATTTAAGGATAGTGATTATAAGATGCCATTTATTATCACATAGTTGTTTGGCTCCTTTTTAAATCATAATGATAACAGAAATCACCCAAATGGCCCTGATCAAAAGATTTCATACCCTTGAATGTTTGGCCTTGTTACAGACACACAAGGTGACACACACAGGTTTAAATGGCAATTAAAGGTTAATTTCCCACACCTGTGGCATTTTAAATTGCAATTAGTGTCTGTATATAAATAGTCAATGAGTTTGTTAGCTTTCACGTGGATGCACTGAGCAGGCTAGATACGGAGCCATGGGGAGCAGAAAAGAACTGTCAAAAGACCTGCGTAACAAGGTAATGGAACTTTATAAAGATGGAAAAGGATATAAAAAGATATCCAAAGCCTTGAAAATGCCAGTCAGTACTGTTCAATCACTTATTAATAAGTGGAAAATTCGGGGATCTCTTGATACCAAACCAAGGTCAGGTAGACCAAGAAAGATTTCAGCCACAACTGCCAGAAGAATTGTACAGGATACAAAGAAAAACCCACAGGTAACCTCAGGAGAAATATAGGCTGCTCTGGAAAAAGATAGTGTGGTTGTTTCAAGGAGCACAATACGATGATACTTGAACAAAAATTAGCTGCATGGTCGAGTTGCCAGAAAGAAGCCTTTACTAAACCAATGCCACAAAAAAGCCTGGTTACAATATGCTCAATGGGGCAGTTTTAACTGTTCATGAGATGGATAGCCTGAGGGGAAATAACTGTTCCTGTGCATGACGGTTCTGGTGCTCAGCGGTCTGTAGTGCCTGCCAGAAGGCAACAGTTCAAAAAGATAGTGGGCTGGGTGAGTGGGGTCCAGAGTGATTTTCCAGCCTTTTTCCTCACTCTGGAAGTGTACAGTTCTTGAAGGGAGGGCAGGGGGCAAACAATAATCCTCTCAGCCATCTGAACTGTCCTTTGAAGTCTTCTGATATCCAATTTCGTAGATGCGCCAATCCAGACAGTTATTGAAGTGCAGAGGACAGACTCAATGACTGCTGAGTAGAACTGGATCAGCAGCGCCTGTGGCAGGTTGAACTTCCTCATCTGGCGAAGGAAGTACAACCTCTGGTGGGCCTTTTTCACAATGGAGTCAATGTGGGTCTCCCACTTCAGGTCCTGTGAGATGGTAGTGCCCAGGAACCTGAAAGACTCCACTGCTGCCACTATGCTGTTTAGAATGTTGAGGGGGTTCAATGTTGGGGTGTTCCTCCTAAAGTCCACAATCATCTCCACCATTTTGAGCGTGTTCAGCTCCAGGTTGTTTTGACTACACCAGTAAGCCTGCCGTTCAACCTCCTTTCTGTATACAGACTCATTGTCATCTTGGATGAGGCTGATGACAGTAGTGTCGTCTACAAACTTCAGGAGCTTGGCAGAGGGGTCCTTGGTGGTGCAGTCATTTGTATACAGGGAGAAGAGTAGTGGGGAGAGCACACATCCCTGAGGGCACCAGTGCTGATTGTACATGTGCTGGAAGTGAATTTCCCCTGTCTTGCTAGCTGCTGCCTGTCCACTGCCTGTCAAGCTGGTGATCCACTGACAGATAGACATGGGAACAGAGAGTTGGTGTAGGTTTAGTCTGGAGAAATCCACAGACCTGTTTACTCGATAAGCAAATTGAAGGGGATCTAGAAAGGGTCCAGTGATGTCCTTCAGGTGGGCCAGCACCAGTCTCTCAAATGATTTCGTAACCACAGACGTCAGAGCGACAGGTCTGTAGTCATTAAGTCCTGTGATTTTGGGTTTCTTTGGGACAGGAATGATGATTGAGTGTTTGAAGCAGCATTGGACTTCACACTGCTCCAGTGATCTATTGAAGATCAGTATGAAGGGGGCCAGCTGGTTCGCACAGGATTTTAGACAGGTGGGTAAGACACCGTCTGGGCCCTGTGCTTTCCTTGTCTTTTGTTTTCGGAAGACACAGCACACCTTTTCACAGATCTTAAGTGCAGGTTGAGTAGCAGGAGGTAGGTTGCAGGAGGTGTTGATGTTTGTGTGAGGTGAAGGTCAGAGCGGGTGTAGGGTGTGAGATTGGGCCTTTCAAATCTACAGTAGAACACATTCAGGACGTCAGCCAGTTGTTGGTCCACTACAGTGTTGGGGGTAGTCCTGTTGTTAGTAAGTTGTTTCAGGCCACTCCACACTGATGCAGGGTCATTAGCTGAAAACTTGTTTTTCAGCTTATCAGAATAGCTTCTTTTAGCCACTCTGATTTCCTTATTCAGTGTGTTCCTGGCCTGATTGTACAAGACTTTATCCCCACCTCTGTAAGCATCCTCTTTTGCCTGACGAAGCTGCCTGAGGTCTGCTGTAAACCACGGTTTGAAGTTGGTGTATGTTAAATAAGTCCTAGTAGGAATGCATATCCTCACATAAACTGATATATGATGTAACAGTATCTGTGAGCTCGTCCAGGTCTGTGGCTGCAGCCTCAAAAACACTCCAGTCCGTGCAATCAAAGCAGGCTTGTAGTTCCCGCTCTGTTTCATTGGTCCATCTCTTTACAGTCCTTACTACTGGCTTGGTTGATTTTAATTTCTACCTCTAGGTTGGAAGAAGATGAACCAGACAGTGATCAGAGAGTCCCAAAGCTGCTCGAGGGACAGAGCGATATGTGTGTAGCAGTGATCCAGTATATTTCTGTCTCTGGTTGGGCATGTGATGTGCTGTTTGTATTTGGGCAGTTCACATGTGAGGTTTGCTTTGTTAAAATCCCCAAGAATAATAATAACTGAGTCCGGGTATTGTTGTTCCTTGTCTGTGATTTGATCAGCCAGCTGTTGCAGCACTGTGTTCACGCACGTGTGTGGCGGGATATAAAAACTCACCAGAATAAACTAGGAAAACTCCTGTGGCAAGTAGAAAGGCTTACAGTTAATAAAGAGTGCTTCCAAATTAGGGCAGCACATCTTCTTTAACGTTCTTACATCTGTAGACCAACTTTCATTGATGTAAAAGCATGTTCCACTGCCTCTCGTTTTCCACGTTAAATCCGCGATGCGATCTGCTTTGAACAGCTGAAAGCCCAGCAGATGTAATGCACTGTCTGGTATGTTTTCACTCAGCCAGGTTTCTGTGAAGCACAAGGCAGCAGAGTTTGAAAGGTCCTTGTTTGTATGGGTGAGGAGATGTAGTTCATTCATTTTGTTAGGAAGAGAGCGGAGATTCGCTAGATGAATATTCAGCAGCGCTGACGAAACCTGACCAGCCTGTCCTTGGTAAAACTGATTGGAAAAAGATTACTAAACACAGGACAAACAAACAAAAACAAAAGAATTGGAGAGCTCCACGCCATGGCTGCCATCCATGGCGCCATCTTGAACAAATCAACTATAAAATGAAGGCTATACAATGCTTGAAATTGCCAAAAAACTGAAGAATTCATACAAAGCTGTACACTACAGTTTTCAAAGACAAAGGACAACTGGCTCTAACAAGGACAAAAAGAGATGTGGAAGGCCCAGATGTACAACTAAACAAGAGGTTAAGTACATCAGAGTCTCTAGTTTGAGAAATAGATGCTTCACATGTCCTCAGCTGACAGCTTCATTGAATTCTACTTGCTCAACACCAGTTTCATGTACAACAGTAAAGAGAAGTCTCAGGGGTGCAGACCTTATTGGAAGAATTGCAAAGAAGAAGCCACTTTTGAAACAGAAAAACAAAAAGAAAAGGTTAGAGTGGGCAAAGAAACAGACATTGGACAACAGATAATTGGAAAAGAGTGTTATGGATCTTAACCCCGTTGAGCTTTTGTGGGATCAGCTAGAGTGTAAGGTGCATGAGAAGTGCCCGACAAGACAGCCACATCTATGGCAAGTGCTACAGGAAGCGTGGGGTGAAATGTCACCTGAGTATCTGAACAAACTGACAGCTAGAATGCCAGGGATCTGCAAAGCTTTCATTGCTGCACGTGGAGGATTTTTTGATGAGAACTCTTTGAAGTAGTTTAAGTAGTTCTGATTTTTTTTTTTTTTTTCAAATTGTAATAGTAATTTTTCATGTTATTAATGTCCTGACTATACATTGTGATCAGTTGAATGCCACTTTGGTGAATAAAAGTACCAATTTCTTTCCATTAGAGCAAAATCTGAACGTTATTCCAAACTTTTGGCTGCCTGTGTGTGTGTGTGTGTGTGTGTGTGTGTGTGTGTGTGTGTGCGTATATATATATATATATATATATATATATATATATATATATACATACATACATACATACAGTGCATCCGGAAAGTATTCACAGCGCTTCACTTTTTCCACATTTTGTTATGTTACAGCCTTATTCCAAAATGGATTAAATTCATTATTTTCATCAAAATTCTACAAACAATACCCCATAATGACAACGTGAATGAAGTTTGTTTGAAATCTTTGCAAGTTTATTAAAAAATAAAAAATAAAAATATCACATGTACATAAGTATTCACAGCCTTTGCTCAATACTTTGTTGAAGCACCTTTGGCACCAATTACAGCCTCAAGTCTTTTTGAGTATGATGCTACAAGCTTGGCACACCTATTTTTGGGCAGTTTCTCCCATTCTTCTTTGCAGGACCTCTCAAGCTCCATCAGGTTGGATGGGGAGCGTCGGTGCACAGCCATTTTCAGATCTCTCCAGAGATGTTCAATCGGGTTCAAGTCAGGGCTCTGGCTGGGCCACTCAAGGACATTCACAGAGTTGTCCCTAAGCCACTCCTTTGTTATCTTGGCTGTGTGCTTAGGGTCGTTGTCCTGTTGGAAGATGAACCTTCGTCCCAGTCTGAGGTCCAGAGCGCTCTGGAGCAGGTTTTCACCAAGGATGTCTCTGTACATTGCTGCATTCATCTTTCCCGCGATCCTGACTAGTCTCCCAGTTCCTGCCGCTGAAAAACATCCCCACAGCATGATGCTGCCACCACCATGCTTCACTGTTGGGATGGTATTGGTCAGGTGATGAGCAGTGCCTGGTTTCCTCCAGACGTGACACTTGCCATTCAGGCCAAAGAGTTCAATCTTTGTTTCATCAGACCAGAGAATTTTGTTTCTCATGGTCTGAGAGTCCTCCAGGCGGGCTGTCATTTGCCTTTTACTGAGGAGTGGCTTCCGTCTGGCCACTCTACCATACAGGCCTGATTGGTGGAGTGCTGCAGAGATGGTTGTTCTTCTGGAAGGTTCTCCTCTCTCCACAGAGAAGACGCTGGAGCTCTGTCAGAGTGACCATCGGGTTCTTGGTCACCTCCCTGACTAAGGCCCTTCTCCCCCGATCGCTCAGTTTGGCCGGGCGGCCAGCTCTAGGAAGAGTCCTGGTGGTTCCAAACTTCTTCCATTTATGGATGATGGAGGCCACTGTGCTCATTGGGACCTTCAATGCTGCAGACATTTTTCTGTACCCTTCCCCAGATTTGTGCCTCGATACAATCCTGTCTCGGAGGTCTACAGACAATTCCTTGGACTTCATGGCTTGGTTTGTGCTCTAACATGCACTGTTAACTATGGGATCTTATATAGACAGGTGTGTGCCTTTCCAAATCATGTCCAATCAACTGAATTTATCACAGGTGGACTCCAATTAAGTTGTAGAAACATCTCTAGGATGATCAGTGGAAACAGGATGCACCTGAGCTCAATTTTGAGTGTCATGGCAGAGGCTGTGAATACTTATGTACATGTGATTTTTTTCGTTTTTTATTTTTAATAAATTTGCAAAGATTTCAAACAAACTTCTTTCACGTTGTCATTATATGGGGTATTGTTTGTAGAATTTTGAGGAAAATAATGAATTTAATCCATTTTGGAATAAGGCTGTAACATAACAAAATGTGGAAAAAGTGAAGTGCTGTGAATACTTTCCGGATGCACTGTGTGTATATATATATGTATATAAAATGTTATAGTTCTTATAAATTTTACATCGTTTACATAGAAAAAAAATCATCCACAGGAATTATGCCACATGTATTTCAACCGTAGTATTCCATTAACAGTCATTTATACATTTTAATATTTATATATACATATTATGGAATTCTATACTCAACATGTAAATTAAAATGTATGTGTTTTAGCTGAAAAGGCTACATGTGAGTTAGTAGTAAAATGAAAGCTAATCTCTCTCTCTCTCGCTCTCTCTCTCTCTCTCTCTCTCTCTCTCTCTTTCTTTCTCTCCCTCTTTTCCCCCTTCCTTCAGAAGACCAGCAGCCTCTACATAGAGATGAGGCCATCTTCATCGCCCTGGCGTCTGTCTCTATAGTAGCGGTCTTGATTGTGGCACTGTTCTTCGGTTATCGCATGATGATGGGTGAGACATTACTCTGTGTTTTGATTGATTACTCAAGAAAATAAGTCACGTCATTTTGGTACAGTGTTGTGATTGTACTGTGTTTGTTACAGGTGAGTGTAAACAGGGCCTGCATAATATGGATATGATAGAAGCAGCACCGTCAGAACCATCTCTGGATTTAGACAGTTTAAAGCTCCTGGAGGTGAGTTCTGCTCTTTACTGATCTGCTAAACTATACATCACTAAATACAGTGAGATTCCAAAACCTGCATCCACTTTGCATGCTTAAATTTATTTGCTTTAAAATGTTTAACTTTAACAGGGCTCAACGCTAAGGATTTTTTCTACTGGCCCGGTCGGGCCAGTGCTTCAGATTTTCACTGGCCCTGCCAAAATTTTCACTGGCCCCAACACAAAAATGATAAATAGCTGTTTTTACCATCATGGCTTTAAAAATGTGTCCAAAGATAATTATTTTTTTTACATATATTATGTTTTTAAGACAATATCCCCCCAAACTGAATCACATTTATAATTTGCAAGATATGATTCATGCCTTATGTAATCCCATATAAGCACTTTACAGATATAAATTCATAAATACATCATATTAACCTCAGCCGTCCTGCCATTTACACATGTGTTTTTAAGTGAAGAGTTCTGATGTGCAGATGATGGGTTTTCGGTCACCCGTTTAGTCATGCTGTCATGAAACTTTTGCCCATGTGTAGTGTATTCACACACAGGATCAAAGATTTAATCACTGAGTTAAAGATGTGATTATTGGCTGAATGTAATAAACATATGAATTTCTGAGAAGAGACTTGTACCAAATCGGTTGTGACGTGTAATATACATTAGGGAGATATTAGGCCTAATCTGTGAATTAAGAATGTGTATATAACATGAAATCAGACAACCTAAAGACCAACACAGACTGATGCACAAAGCACAAAACAAAAATACCTGTACGGTCCAGAAATGAGAAATGTAACTGGTGTTTCATGAGGATGATATGAAGTAGACTGTTTTGAGAGTGCGCTCGGTGTCTGTGCCTTGGCGCATCCAGCATATTATGCGCTCGCGCATCTTTACGAGATAAATATAATCACGCTCGCTCCTCGGTTAGAATACTTCGTTCGCTCTGTGTAATTTTTGTGCTCTCTCACTTGTTGTTTGCTTGCATTAATGTTATAAATGCAGCACTGGCCCAATCGGGCAAGTGACAGTTCTAGCAACTGGCCCGAATCTTCCTCACACTGGCCCCGGGCCATCGGGCATTCCTTATTGTCGAGCCCTGCTTTAAGTTTATTTTCAGGTTTAAATTAGATTTTTCAGTGTGGACTTTTGAACCCCAAATCCTTCATTATGCATTGCATTGTAATGAACTTGAACCATCTGTGTTTGTTTACCTGCTACAATTCACACCTGATTGATTTTCTTGCAGCTGATTGGTCGAGGGCGCTACGGTTCTGTCTACAAGGGCTCACTTGACGAACGTCCCGTTGCAGTAAAAGTTTTTACCTATGCCAACCGACAAAACTTTGTAAATGAGCGCTCCATCTACCGAATCCCTCTTCTGGAGCATGAAAACATTGCTCGCTTTATTGTTGGCGATGAGCGTCTCACAGCAGATGGGCGGATGGAATACCTGCTGGTCATGGAGTACTACCCTCATGTAAGTATTAATCTCTTTTCTCTGATCCTAAAAGTTGTAGGTGACATGGCTCTAGTGCCTGGCTCCTCTACACGGTGTAGTTTTCCACATTTTACCTTCATCTGTCCTTTACACCTCATCTCTTTGTTTTATTGGTCTCTCCTGACTATTTTTGTCAAAGTCAGGAGTGGAATCAAATGTCCTGCTGCTATTTGAGCAGATATTTTTTTTATCCATGATTCAGATGGATTTCCAGCAGGCAGCCTGTTAAACTGATAGTTCACCCAAAAAAATAAAATTCTCTCATCATTTACCACCCTCATGCCATCCCAGATGAATATCACTTTCTATCTTCTGCTGAACACAAAACATCTCTCTGTTAATCCATTCAGTGCAGGTGAATGGTGGCCAGAACTTTGAAGCTCCAAAAAGCACATAAAGGCCACTGAAAAGCAATCTATACGACTTGAGTGGTTAAATCCATGTCTTCTGAAGCTATATGATAGGTGTTGGTGAGAAACACATCAAAATGTAAGTTATTTTTCTATAAATCTCCACCGTTGACCAGCCCCGACCAGTAGGTGTCGATATGCACAAAGAATGCAAATCGCCAAAGAACAGTTGAATCGCCATGAAGAATCTGGAAGTGAAACAGGAGGTTTGTGGACAAAATATTCATGCATATTGATCTGTCTCTCATCTACACCTATCATATCGCTTCTGAAGATATGGATTTCACCACTAGTCTTATGGGTTACTTTTATGCTGCCTTTATGTGTTTTTTGGAGCTTCAAAGTTCTGGCCACCATTCACTTGCATTGTTAGGACCTACAGAGCTGAAATATTCTTCTAAAAATCTGGGATGGTCTGAGGGTTAAGGAAATGAAGAGAGAATTTTTGGGTGAACTAGTACTTTAAGGGTGACTTGGATGTCAGTGTTGTGTTTTAGCTCCATGTGCCTATTAATTCTCTCTCAGAAGGTAGTTGACTGCTCTTTCCTCTTCACATTCAGCTTTCGGAATTCCTTAAGGAAGTAGTTCACCCCAAAAGTCATAATTTACTTACCCTTATGTTGTTTCAATGACTTCTTATCTTTCTTGGTACACAAAAGAAGAAATTTTGAACCATGCACTGGATGTTCTTTTTGAATAACCACTTATTACTGTCTAATTTCTATCTGTTCCTCACACAAAGCTATTACATGACTTTAGAATTCAAATATAGTGCTCGTATGGACCACTTTTATGGTACTTTTGAATCCTTTTGAAAGCTTCAGTCCCCTTTCATTGTACTTCATGGAATAGTGAGACCAGTACATTCTTCAAAATTTCACCTTGTGTTCCAAGGAAGAAAGTCATACAGTTTGTAATGACATGAGATTGCGTAAATGATAACAACATTTTCATTTTTGGCTGAACTATTCCTGCAACTTGCATAACATGCCCAAAAACAATAAAACAGCATTTTGTGCAACATGTTTTCTTGTACATTCCTGTTTAACATGTTATAACTCGCACGTTTGATTGTGTGCACGCCTGTTTTACATGCCCTGGTCTTTTGAATGGAAATGAGGAATGAGCCACACCTTTGTTGTGTCTGGGCTTTAGACACACATCATTCTGTTAACACATTACTGTGCTTGCTTTTGGCCTGTTTCACTTACTATACATAAGTGATATAATGAACTAATAGCGTAAAGGCAAAAAACATGATAAATTATTATAGGTAATTTCATTTCCTGTTTAGTCATGAAAAGAAGCTTCCCTTTAGGCTAAAAAGAACTCTGTTAGAACCCTGTAGCCCCAAAACACAGTTAGCTCCCTACCTAAACAGCATTTTTAGGCTTGATAGGTGCGCTCCTAATGCGAAGGCTAATCCAAAAGGTACTAAGACTCTAAGTTACCTAATGCTTCATTCATGTCTTTGTCTGCTGCCTGTAAGTAATTCACACTTCTGTGCAAAGCCATACGATATGCCTCTAATCATTATTTTTCTGTCTGTATTCTACCCCTTGACACCTGTCCTCCTTACTGTCTGCCACCCTTTGAGACACCCGTCTTACACCCATCTTTGCAGTAGTATCAATGTGTTTCTTTAAAAAAAACAAGTATGAAAAAACTTTTTCATGATCTATAGTGAATTCTTTTCACAAAAGTCATCATAAAATACAAAAACAGAGGGTTACCAGTGTGTATTGGTAACCGCGTACAGTATCTTAGCATTAGTGCCATGAATGCAAAATGTAAACATGACAAATTGCACATTATCTACTGCATATATACACCGATCAGCCACAACATTAAAACCACCTTCCTAATATTGTGTAGGTCCCCCTCATGCCACCAAAACAGCACCAACCCGCATCTCAGAATAGCATTCTGAGATGCTATTCTTCTCACCACAATTGTACAGAGCGGTTATCTGAGTTACTGTAGACTTTATCAGTTCGAACCAGTCTGGCCATTCTCTGTTGACCTCTCTCTTCAACAAGACATTTCCATCCGCAGAACTGCCGCTCACTGGATGTTTTTTTGTTTTTGGCACAATTCTGAGTAAATTCTAGAAACTGTTGTGTGTGAAAATTCCAGGAGATCAGCAGTTACAGAAATACTCAAACCAGCCCATCTGGCACCAACAAGCATCCATGCGATTATCTAATCAGCCAATCGTGTGGCAGCAGAGCATAAAATCATGCAGATATGGGTCAGGAGCTTCATGTTCACATCAACCATCAGAATGGGGAAAAAAATGTGATCTCAGTGATTTGGACTGTGGCATGATTGTTGGTGCCAGATGGGCTGGTTTGAGTATTTCTGTAACTGTTGATCTCCTGGAATTTTCACACACAACAGTCTCTAGAATTTACTCAGAATGGTGTCAAAAACAAAAGACATTCAGCGAGCGGCAGTTCTACGGACGGAAATGCCTTGTTGATGAGAGAGGTCAACAGAGATTCAAACTGCCAAAGTCTATGGTAACTCAGATAACAGCTCTGTACAACTGTGATGAGGGTTGGTGCGGTTTTGGCGGCATAAGGGGGACTTACATAATATTAGCCAGGTTTTTTAATGTTGTGGCTGATTGGTGTATATTACTTTCAGTCATTTTTGATTGGTTGAAACAGCTTCTTTTACTGATCTCTTGTGGATTCTACTCATAGAATGAGGCATGTATTCACTGATAACACATATTAATGTCACGTTGGTTAATGTTTTACATTTAGTCTGTCCTGACAGGACAGTGTGCGTCTCGTATTTAATGCTCCTCTAAATGCCAGCCCCAGCTGTATGGGTGGTGTCCGAATGTCTGTGAACAGTATCCACCTTATTTTGCAATGCGGAAGAAAGCTGCGGCTGCATTTCCGGCGAATGTGACAAAGTTCCACTGGCATTGACCGCAGTGTAAATAACTAGAAGGTAATAATACCAGAATTTAGTGATATGGTCTTATAAACTATCACACAACCACATGATGTACAGCAGAATTATGTGCCAATGTCGGATAATTTTCTAACGTCAGCATTTATAGTAAAAGAGTAAGTAATAATTCACTTGTTGCTGTGTGTTGTGAAAAGAAAATCTTAATTAATGATAATAATATGTCGACATTTATTGCCAGCCTGTAATATAAAGCAGCATAATGTAGTATTATTGTATAGCTAAAATAGCTGGAAGTGGCTTATACCGGAAGTGGTCCACATTCAAGGTTGATAATGGCGGCACCCTAGTGTAGCTGAAAAAAAGGTGGATACCATTGCTCAACTGTTTCAGCCTTCTCTCTAGATCCAAGCAGTGAACAAAGAACAATCTCAGTAAAAAAAAAAATCATCCAAAATGGTGAACAAAGAAATGTTGATTATAAATATCTCCTGTTCAATGCTGAGAAGTAGCATATTTCAGTCTTATTAAAAAAATTGACTGTTTTATTCAAAATTTGTGTGTGCTGTGTATTTGTTACGCTTAGTCAAGTCTCCTGTGCTCTCCGGGTGAGGAGCAATTTTTGTTATTTTGTGTGGCACCTGTGCCTAAAAAAAGAGCATTCCAAATCAGTTACTTATGAGGTTCCACAACAATATGGATGCTCCCTTTGAAGGCCTGTGTAGACAATAGACAGCAAGGCAGTTCACTAGGTTTTGGAGCAGTGCCTTAGTCTTGGGTCCTGGTTCAATATTCTGTCTATCACACATCGTTAAAAAGATGAAATGCCAAGACCAGTGTCCGGGGACAACCATCATGTCCCTGTCGCTATGGTAACAGAGACTCAGGCAGGGCTGGAGAGAAAGCGATTGGCTTTTATTGCTCTGATGAACACTTACAGGTAAATAATTATTCCTCTTCCAGGAGTACCCTGCAAACAGTTTGTTTTCATTTCCAGCCTTCCATTGTAGATTATGGGTAGAAAATCTCTAGATCTGTTTCCCGTTATCAGTAGCATTCAGTTCAGTTTAGTACAAAGGCATTCAAGCTCAGTGCATAGTATTGCGACACTCTTTGATTATTTCAAGGGCTTGTCATTAGGACAATAACCTGAGTAACTTTACAATTCAGTATTAAGCACAGCATGCCTTAGTGCCAATTAACTAATAACCAACAATTTGCCCCACCTTCAGTTGGCTCACAGTGTGACAATTATTGATATTTTTACAACACACGTAATTACATCCTTCTCACTCTGCAACACCACTTATATGTACATATAAACGCTGCCTGCTCAGCTAATTAAATTGAATCTACATTGTTATTGCAGTAGTTTAATTTGGAAAAAAAAAAAAATAACATCACTGACCTGGACAGATTGTGGTTGTTGAGAAGTGTAAAAAATGTTTAAAATGTGCATGACTTTCTTTCTCCCACAAACACGGAAGGAGATGTTTGGCAGAAAATTAGCCTCAGTCACCATTCACTTTTAGTGCATATTTTTTCTATACAGTGGAAGTGAATAGGGACTGATATTCTATCATTCTGCCTAACATCTCCTTTTGTGTTTCACGCAAGAAAGAAAGTGATTTGGTTTGGACTGGCATGAGTTGAGTAAATGACAACAGAATTTTTATTTTTAGCATTTCATAATACACCATAAATAACATCCTTTAGTGTGTTTGTGTTAGTGCTTTTTTATATATATATATTTTTATTTTATTTTATTTTATTTATTACTATTTATTTTTTTTTACCCAATTTGGAATGCCCAATGCGCTTTTAAGTCCTCGTGGTCACGTAGTGATTCGCCTCAAACCGGGTGGCGGAGGACAAATCCCAGCTGCCTCCGCGTCTGAGGCAGTCAACCGTGCATCTTATCACGTGGCTTGTTGAGCGCGTTGCCACGGAGACATTGCGCGTGTGGAGGCTTCATGCCATCCACTGCGGCATTGACGCTCAACTCTCCACGCGCCCCACCGAGATCGAACCACATTATAGCGACCACGAGGAGGTTACCCCATGTGACTGTGCCCTCCCTAGCAACCAGGCCAATTTGGTTGCTTAGGAGACCTGGCTGGAGTCACTCAGCATGCCCTGGGATTCAAACTAGCGTACTAGCGAACTCCAGGGGTGGTAGCCAGCGTCTTTTACCACTGAGCTACCCAGGCCCCTTGTGTGAGTGCTTGTTAAATTGGATTTTCTCTGTTTGTAGGGGTCTCTGTGTCGGTACCTGAGTCTGCACACATTGGACTGGGTGAGCTGCTGTCGTCTGTCACATTCAATCACGAGAGGACTGGCCTATCTGCACACTGAGCTCCTGAGAGGGGGTGAGGGTCACCCTGTAACATTTATACACACACATTCTCTCAAGTCATTTACAAATACCGGCTCTCTTTTCGATTTTCTTAGCCTTCGAGTACTGACAGTTACCTGCCCACAAAAAAGGATGAGGCCTTGTTGCTAAATAGCATTTGATATTTGAGTTTAAAGGTGTAGCGTGTAATTTTCTCGATGTTAAAATAAGTGAAACATCTCCGAGGCAGAGCAAGTTATTACATTTAAATAAAATATTGAGAAGACATTTGGAATAACAATTATTCACAATTAGACCAAGAACATACTTTTTTTAAACCATGTTAATTTTAATGTGCAGACCTAACTATTAGTTAGCCATTTGTAAGTAGATTGCTTTGAAGACCATAAATGCTGTAGCTCTGTCAAAACATTGCTCTGTTTGTTTGAGCAGTCCAACGTAGCAACCAATGCCGTGAATTTGGGGCGGGACTCTCCGTTTGAACACTGGCAGACAGGGGGTCTTTATTTTTGTAAAATCCATTTTTTCACAGGAAAAATCGCATAATCTGTAATTCCAATCTTGCCTTTGAGGTGGTGTCAGCTAAAGATTGATGGCTCGTTTGCCAGGTCTGTGATGGGCATAAAATTTCGTAGAATTCTGGTGGGAGAAATAAATCATAACACAACTCTTTTCAGTTTTGCACCAGCTTGCAGTACAGACACATGAGCATTAGTTGTCTGTCCGCTATAGGGCTGCCCCTGACCAAAGATTTTCCGAATAGTAGTCTTTTTTTTGGGGGGCATCAGAAAATGGTTTGAGTTCCAGGGCTGAGAAAGAATGTTATAAGTAACATTGCTAACACTGTTCTACATTACAGAGAAATACTAAACCGTAATAATGAGCCTTTAAAATATAAATTTTACAAGCGCACGCACGAAGCAAGCCGCAGCGACACCGGCAAAAGCTGTAATGATTCTGAATGTGTCAGAAAAACCAGCAAGGAGACTGTCTGAACATTTTGTTAATTTATAGAGAGAAATGCACATTAGGGTTGTGCCAACAGATGATGATCTCCGGGATCGACGATGGTCAGAGTGATCGCCATTAGCTGATGCCTTTGATGATGTCAAGACGAGATGCAAATCTTTTTATAAGATCTATGACTAGGATTTTAATAAAGTCAAATAGAAGAAAAACTGAACGTGGTATGTTCCATTTAGTTTGAATACATTCTCAGGCAAGGTGAGTGTTTTCTGTAAGTGCTGGTGTTAAGTTTCTAAGAATTTCAGTTTAAATAGTTTTTTAGTCAAGTAATAAGATGGTTTGAAATTTCTCAGAGTACACAACAGCGCTCTAATCATGCCGTTCTCTGCACTCCCTGTAGTGTTGTATATCAGAAAAATTATAGGGCTAGTTTTTATCATCATTCACTTTTCTACATGTTATTCCAAACTAAAAGTAGGCCGATATATCGGTTTTATAGATTAATCTGTGCCAATAGTTGTGTTTTAGAGCCCCCCACTAAACATAGAGTCAGTCTGGGATTACATAAAGAGACGGAAGCAACTGAGACAGCCTAAATAGATAGAAGAACTGTGGTGAATTCTCCAAGAAGCTTGGAACATCCTATCTGCCAACAACCAAGAAAAACTGTGTCCAGGTGTACCTAGGAGAATTGGGGCTGTTTTAAAGTCAAAAGTGGCCACAACAAATATTGATTTAGCTTTTTTAAGTTTACTGGACTTTGTATGATGTTAATTGACAAATGAAAACTATTTATGGCATTATTTTTGAAGACAGTTTTTCAGAAGTGCCTAAAAAGTTTGCATAGTACTGTGTATATATATATATTTGTGTGTGTGTGTGTGTGTGTGTGTATGTATGTGTGTGTATATGTATATATATATATATGTATGTATGTATGTGTGTGTGTGTGTGTGTGTGTGTATATATATATATATATATATACAGCTCCAGAAAAAATTAAGAGACCGCTGCAAAATTATCAGTTTCTCTGGATTTAGGTATGTGTTTGAGTAAAATGAACATTTTTGTTTTATTCTATAAAGTACTGACAACATTTCTCCCAAATTCCAAATAAAAATATTGTCATTTAGAGCATTTATATGCAGAAAATGACAACTGGTCAAAATAACAAAAAAGATGCAGTGTTTTCAGACCTCGAATAATGCAAAGAAAACAAGTTCATATTCATTTTTAAACAACACAATACTAATGTTTTAACTTAGGAAGAGTTCAGAAATCAATATTTGGTGGAATAACCCTGATTTTCAATCACAGCTTTCATGCGTCTTGGCATGCTTTCTACCAGTCTTTCACATTGCTGTTGGGTGACTGTAACAGGTTCGAGGAATGAGGAAGCGGGAGATGGCGAATCCAACTCAAAGGTAAATTTATTTTCCCCCAAACAACACTCTTTTCAGCGGAACTGTTCTGTAACACACACACACAGCTCTGAAGCCCGGCTCTCTCTCCCTCACTCTGAGGTCTGGCACCTTTTATTTCCCCCGTCTCTCACTGTGAACAAAGAAACAGCAATTACCAGCAATTCATCTCCAGTGAAAACCCTTACTGCTTCCTCTCTCCCCAGACGAACGCTCAACCATGCCCTCGCCTCCACAGTAACTTTATGCCAATCCTGGTACAAAAATTCAAATAGCTCGGCTTTGTTTGATGGCTTGTGGCCATCCATATTCCTCTTGATCACATTCCAGAGGTTTTCAATGGGGTTCAGGTCTGGAGATTGGGCTGGCCATGACAGTGTCTTGATCCAGTGGTCCTCCATTCACACCTTGATTGACCTGGTTGTGTGGCATGGAGCATTGTTCTGCTGGAAAAAAAAACAATCCTCAGAGTTGGGGAACATTGTCAGAGCAGAAAGAAGCTAATTTTCTTCCAGGATAATCTTGTATGTGGCTTGATTCATGCGTCCTTCACAAAGACGAATCTGCCCGATTCCAGCCTTGCTGAAGCACCCCCAGACCATCACCGATCCTCCACCTGGTCATCTAATGGTTAGATGGAGACCTGGAGATGCCTTCAAGCCACAGTGTCTCGCACCCACTGTGAAATTTGGTGGAGGATCGGTGATGATCTGGGGGTGCTTCAGCAAGGCTGAAATTGGGCAGATTCGTCTTTGTAAGGGATGCATGACTCAAGCCACGTACAAGGTTATCCTGGAAGAAAACTTGCTTCCTTCTGCTCTGACAATATTCCCCAACTCTGATGACTGGTTTTTCCAGCAGAACAATGCTCCATGACACACAGCCAGGTCAGTCAATGTGTGGATGGAGGAGCACTAGATCAAGACCCTGTCATGGCCAGTCTAATCTCCAGACCTGATCTCCACTGAAAACCTCTGGAATGTGATCAAGAGGAATATGGATGGCCACAAGCCATCAAACAAAGCCGAGCTGCTTGAATTTTCGCACCAGGTGTGGCATCCAACAGCACTGTGAAAGACTGGTAGAGAGAATGCCAAGACGCATGAAAGCTGTGATTGAAACTCAGGGTTATTCCACCAAATATTGATTTCTGAACTCTTCCTAAGTTAAAACATTAGTATTGTGTTGTTTAAAAATGAATATGAACTTGTTTTCTTTGCATTATTCGAGGTCTGAAAACACTACATCTTTTTTGTTATTTTGACCAGTTGTCATTTTCTGCAAATAAGTGCTCTAAATGACAATATTTTTATTTGGAATTTGGGAGAAATGTTGTCAGTAGTTTATAGAATGAAACAAAAATGTTCATTTTACTCAAACACATACCTAAATCCAGAGAAACTGATAATTTTGCAGTGGTCTCTTAATTTTTTCCAGAGCTTGTACTGTGTGTGTGTGTGTGTGTGTGTGTATATATGTATACACTACCGTTCAAAAGTTTAGGGTCACTTACTCATTATTTATTTTTTATTTGTATGTTTTTCACATTTTAGAATAATAGTAAAGTCATCACAACTATGGAATAATAGAAATGGAAATATGGGAATTATGTAGCAATAAATTATATGAAATAAACCCCAGGGTCCAAAGAAATTACTTTAAGAAATTATTTTAAATCTAGGCATGACCAAATAGTGTTTACCAGATGCCGACTGGGACATTCAAGAGTAACACATGCGTTTTTACTGACTGGTGAAGATCCTCCCATATGTATACCTTGCCCTATGACCATCAAGTACATTTTACTGAACTATAAAACTTTTGGAACTATCAGACAACACTTTTATACAGAGACTTGTTTAATAGATGTTCTTAAAAAAGTACCATCTGAACAGATTTTACAGTTTTTATCTTGTATAAATTTGAAGTGTCTTATTTAATATTGTAAATATTTATTGATGAACCTTTGTTTGCCATGTGAATAGCCTGGTTGCTGACATGGCGTTAAAACTAACTAACTAAATAAATAAATATGGGAATTATGTTGACTAAAAAAATAAAAAATAAATCAAAACTGTGTTATATTTTAGCATCTTTCAAAGTAGTCACTCTTTGCCTAGAATTTGCAGACATGTACTCTTGACATTTTCTCAACCAACTTCTTGAGGTATCACCCTGGGATGCATTTTAAACAGTATTGAAGGAGTTCCCATCTACACTATATTGCCAAAAGTATTCGCTCACCCATCCAAATAATTGAATTCAGGTGTTCCAATCACTTCCATGGCCACAGGTGTATAAAATGAAGCACCTAGGCATGCAGACTGCTTCTACAAACATTTGTGAAAGAATGGGCCGCTCTCAGGAGCTCAGTGAATTCCAGTGTGGTACTGTGATAAGATGCCACCTGTGCAACAAGTCCAGTCGTGAAATTTCCTCGCTACTAAATATTCTACAGTCAACTGTCAGTGGTATTATAACAAAGTGGAAGTGATTGGGAATGACAGCAACTCAGCCACGAAGTGGTAGGCCACGTAAAATGACAGAGCGGGGTCAGCGGATGCTGAGGCGCATAGTGTGCAGAGGTCTCCAACTTTCTGCAGAGTCAATCGCTACAGACCTCCAAAGTTCATGTGGCCTTCAGATTAGCTCAAGAACAGTGTGTAGAGAGCTTCATGGAATGGGTTTCCATGGCCGAGCAGCTGCATCCAAGCCATACATCACCAAGTGCAATGCAAAGCGTCGGATGCAGTGGTGTAAAGCACACCGCCACTGGACTCTAGAGCAGTGGAGACGCGTTCTCTGGAGTGACGAATCACGCTTCTCCATCTGGCAATCTGATGGACGAGTCTGGGTTTGGCGGTTGCCAGGAGAACGGTACTTGTCTGACTGCATTGTGCCAACTGTGAAGTTTAGTGGAGGGGGGATTTTGGTGTGGGGTTGTTTTTCAGGAGCTGGGCTTGGCCCCTTAGTTCCAGTGAAAGGAACTCTGAACGCTTCAGCATACCAAGAGATTTTGGACAATTCCATGCTCCCAACTTTGTGGGAACAGTTTGGGGATGGCCCCTTCCTGTTCCAACATGACTGCGCACCAGTGCACAAAGCAAGGTCCATAAAGACATGGATAAGTGAGTTTGGTGTGGAAGAACTTGACTGGCCTGCACAGAGTCCTGACCTCAACCTGATAGAGCACCTTTGGGATGAATTAGAGCGAAGACTGCGAGCCAGGCCTTCTCGTCCAACATCAGTGTCTGACCTCACAAATGCGCTTCTGGAAGAATGGTCAAAAATTCCCATAAACACACTCCTAAACCTTGTGGAAAGCCTTCCCAGAAGAGTTGAAGCTGTTATAGCTGCAAAGGGTGGGCCGACATCATATTAAACCCTATGGATTAAGAATGGGATGTCACTTAAGTTCATACGCGTCTAAAGGCAGATGAGCGAATACTTTTGGCAATATAGTGTATGTTGGGCACTTATTGGCTGCTTTTCTTTATTATTTGGTCCAAGTCATCAATTTCAAAAACTTTTATTTTTTTTAAATAAAATTTTTGTTTTATAATGAAATAAATGAATATGGTGCCACAATTATATTTTTGTCTACAAAACTTATTTCAAACATTTAAGCATACACCTTCAAATCAAAAGATTTTTAAGATCATGAGAAACATTTCAGTGTGTTTCAAAACTTTTGACCGGTTGTGTGTGTGTGTGTGTGTGTGTGTATGTGTATATACACACACACACACACACACACAAACACACAAAACCCTTCATCTAGTGAAATATATAGGCTATAAAAAGCTTAAAGGTTAAATACTTAAATATAGAGTCAAGTCTTTGTCATTTCAAAATAATATTCCCCAGTGTGTTTCAGCCTTGCTTAGAGTTAAAAGTCTTGCATTATGCACCAAATATATATATATTTTTCTGGTTATTATTGTGATTTTGGTTGAACAATCTGCATCTGCAGATTATTCATTTTGAACTCTTGTAGCCTTTATGTCTGCACCTGTCACAGTAATGAAAGATTTTTTTTTTTCTGTAAACTGACTTAAAAAATATCGGCCAATTAATTGTTATCTGCCTTTTTCACCACCTTAGTTATCGGTATATGCAAAGTCCACTATCAGTCGACCTCTATTCCAATCCCATATGACTGTTCTTCTGTGAAACACAAAAAGAGTTTTTTGCCAGAAAGTTAGCTTCAGTCACCATTTTAACTTTCATTGTATGGTCAAAAAAAGATGCAATGAAAGTGAATGGTGATTAGAGACTAACTTACTGCCTAACATCTCCTTTTGTGTTCCACAATAGAAAGTCATTTGAGTTTGGAACAACATGAGTGTGAGTAAATGATGAGAGAATTGTCCATTTTTAGTTGACTATTCCTTTAAGCATTTTTTAGGGAATACTCTTAGTACTGCCAGCTGCCTTGTGCCTCTAACCACATATGTTAAAAAAAAAAAAAATAGCTGTGTGAATCCACCCAAAGACCATCGCTGGGCCAACATTGAGCCTCCAGTGGAATGCAATGCTGTGTCAGGTCGAACCAGCCTTCTCTGAGTGACTCTAATCTGCACATCTGGGTCAGACATAATGTTTTCTGTAACTCGTACCAGACGATATTTATATTTTATGCTGCATGTTTGTGTTTAACAGAACGTCGGCTTGTCGTAAAGAAAGCCTTGTGCGTACACACTGCAGCTAAGCAGCTGGTTGCATTTAAAGGCTTCTTAAATATATAAAAAAACAGATTAAGACAGTTTGAAATATGCCAGTTATCCGAGATGTCGTACTTGGAAATGGAATGAGAGCGTAGCATTTTTAACACAGCATGAAAATGACTGGCTTCAGGCTAATTGAGACTTCGGCTTTTTGGATGGTCCTTAAAGGGCCAGCTGCCGAGCAAAAGAGATAACACACAGCTAATTTGTGTGTTCTCTGGGTGCTGGCGTGTCGCCAGAGATCGGCAGACATTCTGCAGCTCATCAGACCTCAGTTCATTTGCAGCTCAGCTGCCGCTGGCTCTGCCCTCATAAAAAACTGATCTCTGAACAGTTGTCCACCAGCTTTCTGTGTCTGCCTTCATTACACGCTGATCTCGGTACAGACACAGCTCAGTTTGCTCTGCCACTGCCCTCATTACCGGCTGAACTTTACAGCCAGATGCCTGGCACAGAGAATGGGGGAGAACTGGGAGAGAGGGCATTCTTCAGGAAGCCATGACTCACATCTTGTGGTTCTATGAGCACTCTCTGGTGGTTATGTTGTGCAAGTGGCTTGTACATGCTAACAAAATGTGACTTCCCTTCAAAATATTTATTTGTGGAGAAACGTGGTGAATATCTTTTTATTTATATCACTAGGTGTTTAAAAGTAATTCACTTATGGATTAGACCCAGTTTGATGAGTAAAAGAGATGTTTGCACTCAAGCACAGGTTTTTTTTTTTTTTTTTTTTTTTTTTACAGCCAAGGACCCCTTGGTGGATAGAGAGACGGAGCAGTGACCCCCTGTTCCATATTGTATAAAATTGAGTGTTGCATTTTAAGCCTGGCTGATGATAACATGTGCATAGTACCGTATGAATATATTAACATACTTTATGATGCTTACATTACAAAGCCATTAAAATAATCAAGTCATAAACTTGTACATTACATATTAGTTTTACTGAACTTTAGCTTCTTAATTTTAGCTTTGGTCAAAGTTAACTTAAAATTTTATTTTGAACACATTTGATTTTATTTCACACAAATAAGTTTAAGATCAAACAGTAATTGGCGGACCCTCCCATTGAAGAGCCCTGCTGTTGCACATGAAAGCACTCAAGCATGGTCAGATGAGTCCCTTACAAAAAACCCTAAAATTGCCGCAAATTTGCCACAAGTTTGCCGCTTATTATTTTCACATGCAAATGAGCTTGTGATTCACCCCAGAAGTTTGCGGCTCTGCACCGGTAGTGGTGAATCTCCGGCAAACCTTTGGCAACAATGGATAATTTGCCGCAAGTTTGCCGCAAAGCTCATTTGCATGTGAAAATTATCAGTGCAGCAAGTTTGCGGCAAATTTGCCATAAACTCGATTTTTGCAAGGGTGTTTTACTTTGACACCTTACCCTTATGAAAATTGAGAGTTCATGGCAAATTTGCTGCAAATTTTTTTATTGTTGCGAAAGGTTTTACCGACAAAGAGCTGCAAACTTCTGGCAAAAATTTTTGGTGAATCAAAAGCTTATTTGCATGTGAAAATAATGAGCTGCAAATTTGTAGCTAGTTTAGATATTAAGGGCAGAGGTGAGGACCATTACACAAACCTGTGTAAAACCACAGTTCTCGCTGCGTTGTAACAAGAACTTGTTTCCTTTCCCAGATTTATATAAACCTGCCGTTTCACACCGGGATCTAAACAGCCGTAATGTTCTTGTGAAGAACGATGGCACGTGTGTGATCAGTGACTTCGGTCTATCCATGAAGCTGACGGGAAATCGTCTCGTTCGGCCTGGTGAAGAGGAGAATGCCGCCATCAGTGAGGTCTGCCCATAAACACACACTCGCAAGCATGAGTGCAAAATTATTGTAACTAGAGCAGAGTAATATTGATTTTTGTCTGTATATGATATTCAATATAAACTCAGCAAAAAAAGAAACGTCCCATTTTCAGGACTGTATTTTAAAGATAATTTTGTAAAAATCCAAATAACTTTACAGATCTTTATTGTAAAGTGTTTAAACAATGTTTTCCATGCTTGTTCAATGAACCATAAACAATTAATGAACATGCACCTGTGGAACAGTCGTTAAGACACTAACAGCTTACAGACAGTAAGCAATTAAGGTCACAGTTATAAAAACTTAGGACACTAAAGAAACCTTTCTACTGACTCTGAAAAACACCAAAAGAAAGATGCCCAGGATCCCTGCTCATCTGCGTGAATGTGCCTTAGGCATGCTGCATGGAGGCATGAGGACTGCAGATGTGGCCAGGGCAATAAATTGCAATGTCCATACTGTGAGACGCCTAAGACAGTGCTACAGGGAGACAGGAAGGACAGCTGATCATCCTCGCAGTGGTAGACCACGTGTAACAACACCTGCACAGGATGGGTACATCCGGATATCATACCTGCGGGACAGGTACAGGATGGCAACAACAACTGCCCGAGTTAACCAGGAATACACAATCCCTCCATCATTGCTCAGACTGTCTGCAATAGGCTGAGAGAGGCTGGACTGAGGGCTTGTAGGCCTGTTGTAAGGCAGGTCCTTACCAGACATCATCGACAACAACCTCACATGTGGGCACAAACCCACCTTCGCTGGACCAGACAGGACTGGCAAAAAGTGCTCTTCACTGATGTATCGTGGTTTTGTCTCACCAGGGGTGATGGTCGGACTCAGGTTTATCGTCGAAGGAATGAGCGTTACACTGAGGCCTGTACTCTGGAGCGGGATCGATTTGGAGGTGGAGGGTCCGTCATGGTCTGGGGTGGTGTGTCACAGCATCATCGGACTGAGCTTGTTGTCATTGCAGGCAATCTCAATGCTGTGCGTTACAGGGAAGACATCCTCCTCCCTCATGTGTTACCCTTCCTGTAGGCTCATCATGTAATGACCCTCCAGCATAACAATGCCATACTGCTCCTTCTGTGTGTGATTTCCTGCAAGACAGGAATGTCATTGTTCTGCCATGGCCAGCGAAGAGCCCGGATCTCAATTCCATTGAGCACGTCTGGGAAACTTGTAAGTGCCTTTGTGGAAGAGTGAGGTAACATCTCGCAGCAAGAACTGGCAAATCTGGTGCAGTCCATGAGGAGGAGATGCACTTCAGTACTTAATGCAGCTGGTGGCCACACCAGATACTGACTGTAATTTTTTATTTTGAGCCCCCCCCCTTTGTTCAGGGACACATTATTCCATTTCTGTTAGTCACATGTCTGTGAAATTGTTCAGTTTATGTCTTAGTTGTTGAATCTTTTTATGTTCATACAAATATTTACACATGTTAAGTTTGCTGAAAATAAAAGCAGTTGAAAGTTAGAGGACATTTATTTTTTTGCTGAGTTCATTTCATATTTATGTATTTGCTTTGAAATGCCATGAAAAGGTGAAAGGTGAAAAACACCTTTTAGGTGTTTGTTTTTTCAGTCAGAAGAACCATAATTTCAATTAAATGTCCATTGTTGTCAAGTACATTCAGAATTGTTAATGTAATAAGAACTAAAACACAGAAGAAGAAAAAAATCTTGAACATCATCAAGGCATGTTTTCCACACTGTTTTTTACTTAATTATTCATTTAAAAAATGCTAATGATTTTTTATTTATATGCAACAAGTTTACTGTACATAGAAATGCATGTTGTATATTTAGTAATATATTTTAATAAAAGAAAAATGTCACATGGAGACTTCCATACAAATAATTAAATCAAAGTTTTAAGTCATTTCATTGACAGTTTGAACTCGAATGCCATTTTTGCTTCTGTTTAAATTGCAAGTGACGAGACAAGGGCAAATTGCAAAGCTAGTCGCATGCTCTTTAGGAAACTTAATGGCTCAATAAAACAACAATGAATATAAAATGATATTCACAGTGTTACTTAATTCTATGCTGTATATCACCAGTAAAATCAGGAGACGATCCAGTTATATTCCATGTTCATAAGTGCAGTGAATCCCTATGAATCCCTTTATAAGAGGCCCTTCCCATTTACACCTGCACTGTTCTGCTGTTTAGGTGGGCACTATCCGCTACATGGCCCCGGAAGTGCTGGAAGGAGCGGTGAACCTCAGGGACTGTGAGTCGGCTTTGAAGCAGGTGGACATGTACGCAATCGGCCTCATCTACTGGGAGACCTTTATGCGCTGCACTGACCTTTTTCCAGGTGAGGACCAGGACTCTACACGAACAACAGCCAGGAAGTACTTTAGCTATACTGCTGGCTAAGGCCCTGTTCACACCTGGCATTAAGCTCCATCTCAGGTATTCTGATCAAGAGTGTCAGATGAGACGCATCGCCATTTACACCAACCTAGTTGCTCAAATGCATCTGCTTTGACCACTCATGTTCGAATTTCAAGGGGAGGGTCTCTGATTTCAGAACTGCAATGTAATGCTAGCCAGTTTCAGTGGGGTTGAAAAGCAGATCATGCATGGGGTGGTATAGAACAGTGGTTCTAAACTGTTTTTGCTTCAGGACCCAGATTTTATATTGGACATCAAGTGGTGACCTAACACAGTAAAAAGCTGTATTTACCATATACTAAGTCACATCACGTCTTGCATAGTTGTGTAAATGGTTTTTAATTATAACATGTATAAATTATTTTTGTTGTTAAAGCTGAAGTATGTAACTTTTCCTTCTTTCAGAACTTAATATACAGTTATAAGTAAGTCTTTCAGAGGTTAATTTTCTCGAAAACTGTAAACGCCTTGTCTCTGTGGTACTATAAAATTCCTGTGTTTGTTTAAAGCGACCCGCTTAGTCCCGCCCCAACAACGTTACTCAACCAATGGCGTGAAACTGGAGCAGGACTATCTGTAGGTTCGTACAACAGCAGACGAAGAGTGTGTTCAGAAAGCTGTTTTGAAGACATTGTTGTGACGAGGAGGGCGTGGCCGGGCCGTGAGGGTGCACGGCTGGCGCCGAGTCACCTAATCAGTGGGATAGAGAGAGATAAATGGGAGCCAGAGACGCCAGTGAGAGAGAGAGAGACACACACACAGAGTTATGTTTGTGTGTGTCCTTTATGTTATGGTTGAAGTTCATTTGTATCATTAAAACTTTGTTGACTGCTCAGCCGGGTCCCAGCTTCCTCCTTTCCCGACCAAACAGAGGTCTTTAAATATATATATATATATTTTTTTTTTTTTTTTTTTTTTTGCAATAGACCTTTTTTACAGACTGTGATGATGCGTTTCCGCCTTATTTAGCAGCGTAAATTTAGCAGACTTTTTTATATTATACACTTTTTAAATATTAAGTGTAAGTTTATAACATTATGCTTTGTGTTATATTAACCTGGAATTAGTTTTAAAAGATGAATTACCACAGCTGTGAGGGGGTTTCAATTATAACTGACAGTAAATGTGTCATCTTCTCCCTTCTGACTGTCTTAATCCACCGCTCTCTATTTTTTTCCTCTTCTGGAAAGTCATTCAAACATAATAGTGGATTTTGTCTTTTGGTCTTGGAGTAAATGGGTAAGTGAAAATAATATTTGCTGTTGTTTCCCATTCACTGCTGTCGAAGTTTACCCTGCAATCGTTTACTTCCTCGTTCCAAAACCCGGAGTGTGAAAAAGGTCTATTTCGTTCGGTGGCGCTAGTGTCGCAGAAATTACTTCAGCTTTAATGTCAGCAACAATATCGGGGGGAGTTTTTTAAAGTTGATGAGCCTATTTATTTTGCTGAACTAAGTACAGTTTTATGGTTATATTTGGATAGTGTTTTTCTTCACCAAAAAATGATCATTCTCTCATAATTTACTCACCCTTATGCCTCCCGCTTGACGTGCACACAGCGCTGTACTCGCTCTGCCCATGAACACATGCTGTACAGCGTTCTTCTTTTGCGTCAAGCCTGAGGAAGCGTAATCAAGTTTCAAATCATGATCGCACCTGGGAGACTGCAGATGTCAAGATTTACAGTGAAGGAGTAGTTACATTTTGGTCTGTTCTTACCCAAAACTGATTGTATCACTTCAGAAGTCATTGATTAAACTACTCAAGTTGTATGTATTACCTTTATGCTGCCTTTATGTCCTTTTTGACTTGCATTCTATGGTTATAGTCACATCATATCTCCATCAAAATATCTTCATTTGTGTTCCACAGAAGAAATAAAGTCATACGAGTTTGATATGGCATAAGGGAGACTAAATAATCAGAGCATTATGATTTTTGGGGTGAACTTCCTTTAAACCTTTTTGAATTACACCAATAAAGGAAATCCATTTAAGGCATTTACATGACCATACATGTTGTCGGCTTATTAAGCATAATCAGTGTAAGATCGTGCATGTAAATCCACTCAAAGACTTTTAATTCTGCTCATTATTATGGACTATGAGGGTGCTCCATCGTCTCCATAAATTGAGTGTTTTTCAGTAATTCTGGAGAGTGCAGAGGGTGTGGAGGCCTCTTAAGTCTGATTTTCATTTTGTATTTTTAAAGGGGAGACCATGCCAGAATACCAGATGGCCTTCCAGGCCGAGGCGGGGAACCACCCCTCCTTTGAGGACATGCAGGTACTGGTGTCCAGAGAGAAACAGAGGCCCAAGTTCCCAGAGGCCTGGAAGGAGAACAGCCTGGTGAGCCACTGACATCATCACATTCTGTTCTTGTCACAAGAAGTGGTCAGATTATTGCTGCAAGATCAGCTGAAGCTCTTTCCCAGGCCTATATTTACTTTAGTTACCTTATTTTGTCATGCTGCGTCTGCAAGCTTTACAAAGCTTATTAAAGTGGAACAATGTAGAACATTCTTGTATTCTGTGCATTTACACTTCCTGCAAAAAAAAGACCATTCCCCTGCTGGTACAGGCTGATTAGTGCTGGTTCTGTGTTGGTCTTGCTAATTGTCTTTGCCAAAACTTAGCATGACTATTACGATTGCTCATACTTAGGTCAAAGATTTAAACAAGCCCCTAATCCTGAGTATTAAATGAAATTTGTATCGCACCTTTTGTTCTATGGACGTGAATGATACCTGAAATCATGAGGCTTTTCAGGCGAAGTGTGCTGTTACTTTTCTAAACAATAAAACTTACAATCTTGTTTGTCTCTCAGGCTGTGCGCTCTCTTAAGGAGACTATGGAGGATTGCTGGGATCAGGACGCAGAGGCTCGTCTGACAGCACAGTGTGCAGAGGAGCGTATGGCAGAACTTCTGTTGATCTGGGAACGGAACAAACCCGTCAGCCCCACCATCAACCCCATGAGCACAGCACTGCAGAACGAGAGGTCTGAGCTCACCTCAAACGGTCTCTCAGCTCAGGAATAAATGAGGCAGCTGTGTGTTTATTACATGCATAATTGTTCTTGATAGGGCTTTTTGTAATTTTTTTTTTTTTTTTTCCTCTTCGCCAGGCTGTCTGCCAGTTACTTCATGGCTGTTGTCATTCCTAAATTTGTTCATTATTTAAAGCTGAATTGTGTAGTTTTTTTTTTTTTTTGGTCAAAATATTTTCTCGTATCTCAGCTTAATATGCGGAGACAACCATAAGTAAGCCGTTGTTTGGTTGATTCTCTTCAAAAGTGTAACACTGTAGCATTATCAAAACACTGCTCTGTTTGTTTGAGCATCCCAACCTGTCTGATACAGCAACACTGGTTCAACAAATGATGTGAGTTTGGGCCAGGACTATCTATTTTCTTGACCAATGACAGACAGGGGTGAGCATTTGGGAAATCTGTTTGAAAACAGTCATTTTTGCAGTTCCGTTTGGTGACTGTAGTGGTGCAGAAATTCCACAGCAAAAAAGTATTTTTGCCTCGTTTTTTTTTTAGTTAACATCAGGGACTAAAAGCAAAATGTTTTACTTTACAGTTTGTTCTGAGCAGAAACTGTATTTTTTCGTTACGGTTCCAGCGTTCCGCTGCCTCCTTTCCAATTGGCAACCAGTTAGAACAAAATTAAAGAGCAGTTAATAACCAATTTTTTTTTTTTTTTTAAATGACAGTACTCTGTGCTAAGGGTGGGTGATATGCCAGCTGCAGTGTTACTAGATCTCTTAAGAAAAAAAAAATGGTACTGTCTGGATAAACAAGCTCAAAATAAGGGACTTAAATTGTTTTTTCCCATGTGGGGGGATTATCAGCATAGAAATCATAATAAGCAATGTACTGTATACAGTAGCCTACTGTATATAAAATAACATATTTTAAATAAATGTATTCTTAATATTAAATATATTCCCATAAATATTTAAAATATTTCTAAATACATCTGCCTATTCAAATTAATTAATAGCCAAAATCTCTCTCCTGCATGCATGCACACACTGCTTGGGCATTTGGACTAAACATTTAAAACATTTAAAAATAATGTTTTCACTCAGAAACAATTGAAACGAACTTCGTACCTGTTTTTGGTTGCATTCAGCAAAACAAAAAAATAAATGTGCTTTCGGTTTACATTTACGTTACTCGGAAAGTTTTCAGTCCCTGATTAAAATATAAAAAAATATATTTTAAATAAGATACATTTACAAATAATATATCTTTAATACAAGTGTATTTTGTCTGCAGTTATGTAAAATTGCAAGTGTAAGCCTCAGCCAAAAAACAAAAATAAAAAAGCCAGCGCAGTTAGACCAAAAGTACTTATATTTAGATATTTTTGCAAAAAATAAAAAAAAGACAAATTAAGAAGTCTTCTCTTTTTTCAGTGCACACAGTGAATTGGATGGATCTGGTTATCAGGTTTGACCACTCTTCTCTTTATGTTCTTGTAGGAACCTCACCCATAGTCGCAGGGCTCCCAAAATGGGCTCTTATCCGGATTACTCTTCATCCTCTTACATCGAGGATCATGAGGGCATGGTAAAGAACCTCCCAGGTGATGGCTCCACCTCTGGCACCTCCTCTGGGGGTGGCATAGGCATGAGTGGCATCAGCAGTGGGGTGGCAGTTCTGGGAGAGAAGAACCGAAACTCTATAAACTATGAGAGGCAGCAGGCTCAGGCCCAAGCTCGGCTACCCAGCCCAGAGACCAGTGGTGCAAGTCTGTCCACTACGACCACTACAACTGGCCTGACTCCTAGCACCATCATGACCACCATCTCTGAATCAGGCCACTCGGAAGAGGCAGGAGCTGGTGGGAGTGTACCTGTGTGTCTTCAGCTTACAGAAGAAGACCTGGAGACCACCAAACTGGACCCCAAGGAGGTGGACAAGAATCTGAAAGAAAGCTCTGATGAGAACCTGATGGAGCATTCGCAAAAGCAATTCAGTGCTCCAGACCCACTCAGCTCGGGTAGTTCCAGCCTCCTCTACCCCTTGATCAAACTCGCCGCAGAAGTTACTGGAGGATCGGGGGGCGGTGGTCAGGCCGATTTCGGGGTGAGCAGCAGTGGAATGGGCGATGCCCCTACAGCCATGTTCCCGCTCCCCAAACAGCAGAATCTCCCCAAACGGCCCACCAGCCTACCGCTCAACACCAAAAACCCTGCCAGGGAGTCCTCATCATCACGGTTGAAGTTCGGCAAGCACAAGTCCAACCTGAAGCAGGTGGAGACGGGCATAGCCAAGATGAACACAGTAGCGGCCGTGGAGCCACACTTGGTCACCGTCACACACAACGGGCCCATTGTGCGTAGCACCAGCTCCTCTGATGCATTTGGGAACACAAACCCAGCTGGGCCACAGGGTGAAAGTGGGTCTGCTGTACTCCAGAGTCAGCTGAGTGGAGAAGACAGCCGTCTCAACATCAACTCCAGCCCTGACGAACACGAGCCTCTGCTGAGGAGAGAGCAGCCGGCGGCACGAGATCACTCCGGCCGCACCAACTCAAATAACAACAACAGCAACATCCACACAACTGCCTCTGCCACTGTGGGCTGTTTGTGTGCATTAGCCCCTGCAGAAGGGCAGATGGAGACATTAAACTGCCCCCCAGGGGCACCAGACGGGAGGGATTGTATTCCATCGAGACAGCCTAAACCCAGGAGACCTGAGCGGCCAAATTCTCTGGATCTGTCAGCAAGTTCCCAGGATTCGTCTTTTTTGGGTAATGTTTTTCATATTTTCTGTCTCTGGTCTAAAATCTAGTGAGCTGCCTACCTAGACAGCATTTTAAGGGATCATGGGTACACTCCCAACACAAATCATGTCCCAAAAGGTAGGCAGCAACATCATGCTGTCTACATCGTTGTTCTCAATCAGGGGGCTGGGGCCCACTAGGGGGCCTCAGCAAACATCCAATGAGGGCTATGAGATGATTTTTTTTTTAATTAATCAATTAATTATGATTATTTTAATCCATTGACACTCCTAGTTTCTTGGGGATGGGGGCCTTCAATAAAAATAGTTTAGACTAATTAATAATGGACTGTTTTACCCCATAATTTTGTGTTATGTATTTTTATGCTTATAAGAGGTTTGCATCATAGCAAAATGCTAATGTCAAACTCTGTTGAAATCGATTGTTAGCTGAGTCTCCCATGTGCTAGGTGTGCAGCATTCTATGTTGCTGCCTGTGTAGAACATTCCAAGTCATTCACTTATGAGGTTCCAGGTTTCAGATGGGATGCCGTCTTAGAAGACAGCTGCCTATGTAGACAGTAAACGGCAAGTCAGTGACTAGGATGTGGAACAGAACTACCGTGTGCTGTCTCTCTACCCTTTTCCTTCTTTTCCCTTATTCCATCAACATCTTTTTTCAATCTTTTTGTTTCTATCTGCTCTTTTATGCTCTTTCTGTATCTGTTAAACTTTCTCGATTCAGTTGCTGCCTCTCACCCACATGCAGATGTATGCTATGCTGGAAAATTCAGTTTAAGCTGGATCCTGTGTTTTGGAATATAGTAGCTGTTTTTTAGCTGGTCATTTGTAGGTCCAGGCTGGCAGAACAACTTGAACCAGCAACAAACCAGCTGCAAGCTTAAAGGAATAGTTCACCAACAAAAACATTTAATTCTGTAATTGTTTACACAACCTCAATGTTTTTCCAAACCGGTATAAATTTCTTGCTTAGGTCTACATGGAACAACCAATGTTAGGCAGAATGTCAACGCCTGTCTCCTTTTGGCTACGTTAATCTGGGTACATTTGAAAACGCCGTTTTCGTATTCGAAACGCTCTCCATCCACACTGCCATTTTCAAGCCTTTTCCAAAAGTTGCTTGTCCTCACTGAAACATCTGAAAACACTTAAATTCCCTTACTGTGCATGCAAAAAATCAACGTTGCATGTTCGGTCTGAAACGCAATTGTCCTTGTGTTCCGTTGTTGGACACCAATTCCGATTAAACTTCCCGTTGCCTTTGAAGAAATGCAATGTGAAGTTGTACAAGTAACATTTATCTTTAACAACCATATCAAAGTGAATATCGGGCACATCAGCACCGCTATAACATGGCCACCATCTTGATTGTTTTGGTTGAATGGATTACATGACTGTGTCACATGACAAAAAAAATGTCATCATTTTCCCAGTCCACAGTACAGCAAGAATACCGCATTTCACATATATCCACTTGGGAGAGCATTTTCAAAAAGATCAGTTTTCGCTGACAAAAACGCCATCACAGTGTGGACGGAAGGCCAAAACGGAGAGAAAAAGATGTGTTTTCAAACGAAAACTTATTAGAGTGGACATGGCCTTTGTGATCCGAACAACTAGAAAACAGCTAACATATTCCAAAACACAGCTACCATCTTAAAGTTGATTTTACAGCAGGGACATACAACCTGTAAGCAGACCGGCCAAACCGTGTCTTTATCAGTGTGGAGACAGGCTAAAACCATCCCTGATTAACACTGTCCCCAAGAGCAGGGTGGAGGAACCAGTGTGCGTGTCAGCACAGCCGCAAACAATAACCACTCAAAAGAGGATGCCAGACTGCGTTTTCTCTTCTGAGGTCACTCTATATCCTGCTTTGCCCAGATAATTAGGAGCACAGCTTCCCATAAGCTGAACATTTCATAGAAAGAGAGATGAGTGGCTAGCTGTGTGCTCTCTCTCTCTCTCTCTCTCTCTCTCTCTCTCTCTCTCTCTCTCTCTCTCTCACTCTCCTACTCTTTGTGGCTGAGTGTTTAGATGTTGGAGAAGGAAGGAAATTCCACTGGATTGATAAGAATCCAGAAAATGTTCTGCCTCAGTTGGCGGCAGCGATAAAGAGTGATGCATGCAGGCAGATGTGAGCGTGATGACGGGTCGACCAGTGTTAACAGGAACTCCTGGAGCAGACTCTCTAAACAGGAAGACAAAAAAAGAAAAAGAAACATGGAGTCATCCTGCCCACATGTTTAGCGTCTGTATGCGGATTGTGAGACTTGAACAGTTCGAACTCGATAAGTCAGACTTCAGTGCTCTCTGCCTGGGAGAGTTAGTGTGGTAAAGGTCAACCACAAATTTTTGTGTGCTGAAATACTACTCTCTGTTGCTTCATTAGGGTGGATGTTTTGAGCAGTTTTGCCCCGAATTAAATATTGCAACAACTGTTTTTCATTTTCTAATGACAGACACATGCACAAATGTCTGAAGTGGAATCTAAGTCAAGCCTTTCAAGGCCATTTTTCTAGGTCTATTGTCAAGTTATAGTCTCTTGCCATGAGTTAAAGTAAGTCTTTCAAGGCCAATCCTAGGTCAAGTCCCAAGTTTTAGTCTTTGGTCACAAATCCAAGTCAAGGCTCAAGTTTTTCAAGGCCAATTCTGGGTCAAGTCTCACATTTTAGTCTTTTGTCACAAATCCAAGTCAAGACTCAAGTCTTCAGGACTAATTCTAGGTCAAGTTTCAAGTTTTAGTCTTTGTTTACGAATCCAAGTCAAGGCTCAAGTCTTTCAAGGCCAATTCTAGGTCAAGTCACAAGTTTTGGAAATAAATTATTTTCCCATCACCACAATATTAATGTTTAAAAAAATATATAATAATATTGATATTCACCATGCAAATATCGATACAATATCATGAGGGAAACTATTACGATACTTTAACATATCGATATTTTTTCCCACCTCTGATTTCAGGGCTAATTCTAGGTCAAGTCCCAAGTTTTAGTCTTTTGTCACAAGTCCAAGTCAAGTCTTACAAGGCCAATTCTTGGTCTAGTCCCAGGTTTTTGTCTTTTGTCATGCATCCAAGTCAAGTCTCAAGTCTTTTAAGGTCAATTCTAGGTGAAGTCCCAAGTTTTTAGGGAATCTGGAAATCACAACAATGTTATAAAATACTCAGAATTCATGAGTATTAGTAAACATGTTACAGTAACTTAAACCGAACAATGTAGAAACATCACGATCGGTTAACACACGAGTATTGTTTGATTCACATGAGCTTGACAAGCAATATAAGCTTCAACAACCCTACCAGACAACATATCCAAGCATTATAGCAAGTAAAGAACTTTGCCAAACAGTTAACATATAAACATCCTTCCAGACTGCAGTGATGCTGTCCTGAACTGTTTGACAGTGACTGACTGAACTGAACGGAGTAATTTCCCCAGCCAGAATACTTGACAGCCGGTACTTACACCAATCAGCCACAACATTAAAACCACCTGCCTAATATTGTGTAGGTCCCCCTCATGCCGCCAAAACAGCGCCAGAATGCTATTCTGAGATGATATTCTTCTCACCACAATTGTACAGAGCGGTTATCTGAGTTACCGTAGACTTTGTCAGTTCGAAACAGTCTGGCCATTCTCTGTTGACCTCTCTCATCAACAAGGCATTTCCGTCCACAGAACTGCCGCTCACTGGATGTTTTTTGTTTTTGACGCCATTCTGAGTAAATTCTAGAAACTGCAGTGTGTGAAAATCCCAGGAGATCAGCAGTTACAGAAATACTCAAACCAGCCCGTCTGGCACCAACAATTATCCATGCGATTATCTAATCAGCCAGTTGTGTGTACAGTGCATAAACTCATGCAGACATGGGACAGGAGCTTCAGTTAATGTTCACATCAACCATCAGAATGGGAGAAAAAAGTGATCTCAGTGATTTGGAGCATGGCTGGTTTTAGTATTTCTGTAACTCCTAACCTGATTTTCAAGCACAATAGTCTCTAGAATTTACTCCGAATGGTGCCAGAAACAAAAAACATCCAGTGAGCGGCAGTTCTGTGGACAGAAATGTGCTGTTGATGAGAGAGGTCAAAAGAGAATGGCCAGACTGGTTCGAAAGTTACTCAGATAACCGCTCTGTACAATTGGGGTGAGAAGAATATCATCTCAGAATGCTATTCTGAGAGGCGGGTTGGCGCTGGTTTGTTGGCATGAGGGGGACCTACACAATATTAGGCAGGTGGTTTTAATGTTGTAGCTGATCTGTGTATTTTCTGTGTGTTTACGGACATGACATAATGACACAAAGACGAACGACATAAGCCTGCGATTTTGTGCCAAATCCAACCCGACAGCTCAAAATACAAATCATTTTTGTAGGTTTACCATAGTGAATGGGGGTAAGGTAAGGACATTGTTTTGAACACCAGCTTTTTATGTACTCATTTAATTATGGCATTTTGTTCATTTTTACCAAAAAAATCTTCTGTAGTGCAGCTTTAATCAAGGATGCTTATTAAATATTTCTTCTAAGATTTGCGCCTCCTCTCTTGTAGATGAGGCCATGTCACAAGAGGGAAAAGCCGGATCAGCAGAGAAGATTAAGAAACGTGTGAAGACACCTTATTCTTTGAAAAGGTGGCGTCCTTCCACATGGGTCATCTCCACTGATACACTGGATGGAGAGGCAAACAACAATGGGCACAGCCAGCAAATGGCAACAACAGTAGCTGGAGGAGGTCACACAAGTTCTGGCCAATTAAAATCCAGTATTGCTGTGTTCCTGGTCAGTGGAGGAACTACAACTGCCACTCTAACATCTGACCCACCAGATATGACCTGCCTGTGAACTCTCATCTCCAATTTTCCTCCTTTTGATACCGGAGAGTTTGTCTATGCTATTGTGCTCCAAGAAATGGTCCAGCTAATGATGGAAAAAAAACTGAAAAACGTATTTGGAAAGCAGACTTTCGAAGGGACGTAATTTGGCAAGCACTTAACATTGTGATAGTGTTGAACTTCAACTAGTTTTTGAAGAAATCGCTTTAAACTAAACCCAGCTATGCAGCAACGTTGGCATAAAATGCTTCCATTGTTTTGGTTGTTCCTTTTTTAAATCAAGTATGATTGTTTTTATGGCTATTTGATCATTTCTTTTATTGCACTTTTTTGTAAGTAATCTTAATCACAGTTCCTCTGACCACGCTAAAGACTGGTCTGAAAACTCAAAATGTGTTAGTTTTTAGTCTTAATGATAATGTGTTGATTTTACAATCATGATAGAGTGGACAGAATTGAAATCAAGTCCATTTGAAGAAAAAAAGAAAAAGGAAAAAAAGGCAGTGGTCTTTAAGACTGGGTTGACTGCATCTCTAATACTTTTTAACCCACAGTACATTCATATGTTTTGTATTTGTTGTATATATCTGTGTACTCTGGTTTTAGTTTTAGTTTTTTCTCATTTTAAAATGTGCAATAGACTTTAGCTTTGAGGTGCTCCATAAGACAGTTTTAATTTGCTATGTATTTTTGCTGCATTTGTTTGTTTCTTTTCTTTAGTTTAAAATTTCTGTGGCTGCACTTAGCGGTAGCAATCCTGTGTACCGTCAGCTACCCAGACTGTGTTTTTGAAACACTGTACAGATGGAAATCCCAGACCTATTCAACAATCCCATCAGTCTTGAAAAAGGTAGATAAATCTTGGGGTGTTCACTTCATGTGCTGGATGTTCGTAATATTGGACAACTTTTACATAAGAACAGTAGGTGTTTACTGAAGTCAAGCAACAACCAGGACTGTTTGCTGGAAATCATGTTCTCTGAAGACACTAAATAATCAAGTCTCTGCAAATGCTCAGTGCAGTTTTACCTCTGTGAGTTGTTAAGGAGAGAGTGTATCTAAATGTGTATGTATGGGTCAATGTGTGTTTGCATGAAGCTAGATGTATGAAGAGACTTCTCAATGGAGCTTTTCAGATCACAGCTGTGTGTGCAAAAGACATCAGTCAAGTGAGACTTTCTACTCTGTTAGGACAGTGGACAATGCTCTGTGTGCTTCAAACACCATATTCCTTGAGCAAACACATACATACATCATGAACAAAATATATACAATATGTACAGACTAAATTTCACTGATATTTTAAGTTTGGTATTAGCCTCTATTAAAGATGAGCTCAAGTGACACAGTAGTGTACAATAAGAAATCATGAGTCTATATCAATTTTAGCTGTTTCTTTTGTTAATTTTCTCTTTTTTCCCCCTAAGTCTTTAATTTATGTAGTGTCCAGGGCCAGTCTTCAAGCTGCTTATTGGGTTTACTGTCATGTAATCAAAACTTAAAAATGTTTAGAATCACTTAAACCATTTTTAGTGGCAGCTTAGAGCCTTTTCGGACATGTGTCAAGTGGTTTTACCCTTTTCTACCAAATCATTAACAGTCTGGAAGGAATTGACACAAAGGATGCACTTCCAAAACCGTTCTTGTTTATTTGTGCCACTTGAAATAGTCAATTTTGAGTGCTGCATCTTTATTTTTAAATCTACACTGTAAATGGATTTGGCAGTCAGGTAGCGGTTGATACATGCACCATGCATGAGATGGGCCTCATATTTTACCCCACAATTGCTGCCTTTACGGCTGGTGTGCGTTCTGCATTGCCATGGAAAACGATGGACACAAGCCATTCAGATAATTACATGATGAGGAAAATTCCCTCCTATAGCAATGCACTGTATCCTGAGAAAAAACATAAAAAACTGAGATAGCATGAGTGTATAATCAGAGAGTGCATACCATGCTTATACTGTATTGCATTTCAGTGATGTTGTCCATAATGAGTGTAGGGATTAACCATTTGGATTTGGAACAAGCCAGCATTATCTTTGGACTTTGTACACTCCGGAAAGTGAACTTTCAAAAAACCATCAGATTTGTTTTCCCCTATGCTGAATTTTTTGTCAGCATATAAGGGTATACAGTGTAGTTTTGGTCCTCACGGCCTCTCTCTAAACAAATCAATGCTTCAGTCTGACTTTTGTATATGAATGTAATATAGGCTAACCTCTGTGGTGTAAATAAACAGTATCTGTCCAGTGCATTTTCATGCACGTATACAGACTCATCTGTCGCTTTGGGACCAAGAACAACGCTAAATCACTGTGATATGTATCTTCAGATAATCGCAGTAATGCCAGACTGTTCTCAACTATGTATGTCAAAAGTACATGCTGTTCACCTCGAGTCGAAGAGAAGATAATGAGCTGAAATGAGAAATAATAACCCAGTGGATGACATAGTAAACCTCCAATGCTAATTTGAACGAAATGAACAAACATCGGTGAATTGAAATGGAAAGATTTATGACTAAAATAGATGATTTAGACCAGAGTGTTGAGGCTAGATGCTGTCTACGTGGAGGATAAGGCTGAGTCACTGGAAGTGTTGTTTGCTCTGGGGAACCCTCCAAGAACTAATACAAGCTGTTTACACCAGTCATTGTCCAATTTACAGCACACCGTTGAATACTGAACCATTTACAGATACTGCTCTACAAAAATGTGTAGATATAAACCCTACATGCCTTGTTTAATGTTTTTTCTGGAAGCAGGCCTTGATAATTTGGACTTTTTTTTTATTTAGTTAGGTTGCAGAAGTGTTTCAAGTAAACCAAGATGTAACTGTAATACACATACAAACTCTGAATTCTACATCAGAGTTTTAAAAAAAATGAAAAAGTTACTGAATTCTACATCTATAAGAACTCATTACACTCACAAAATGACAAAGTCTAGGCAAAGTATACACGGTTAACAGCATGCCCCCTGAAAACAAACTTACAAGTGTATTTTTGGGTATGAGTGAATGAATGAAGGGTATGTGTTGACAAGCTGCTGTTTTGCTTCTGTTTTATATCCATCAAATTAATATTGAAGCTTAAGCCACCGTTCAGTCTCTGCATAGATGGTTATTTAAAAAAAAAAAAAAAGCCACTGACATGTTTTCTATTACAGCTTGGAAATTAAGCACTTTGAGGAAAAAGAACAAATGATAACTCGTGCTTTTAGTCTATTCAGAATGTTTTTAAAAAAATATAATTTAGAAAATAAAGCTTGCCGTACACCCCTGCTTTACTCAGTCGATGAAAGATTATATTAATGAAAACCTGTATATGAGGTTTGCTGTTATTTCCACATGTCTGAAATAAAACGTACAATTTCTAGGATAATGTGATAAACTTTGTACACTGAAATGATGTTTCTCAGATTGTTCAGTTTATTGAGTGGCCACATGAGGGTGTTAAAGGCAACATCAATATCATGACAAAAAACACGTCCCACACACACCAAAGAGTTTACACACATTTATAAGTGCAAATTATTTTGAAAAGTTGATTTTTATTTTTTAGTGCACACATGCAATGATAATTTAGTATTAAATCAAGTGTCTAAACACACGAGTGTAACACTTTTAAAAAAGGTTCTATTTGTTAACACTTGTAAATGCATTAGGTATCATGAACTAACAATTAACAATGATATTTAACAGCATTTAATAATACTGGTTTATGTTAAGTTATAAATATTACTACTGTTTATTGTTAGTGCATTAATTTTAACGTATACCACTACTAATGTTAAGAATATATTAGTAGATGTTAAAAATAAACTCAATTAAGATTAATATGTACTGTAAAAGTATTGTTCATTGTTAGTTCTTAATGTAAACGAATACAGCCTTATTGTAAAGTTACCACTTATTACACGTCATTGCTCAAAAAGAGAATTAAAGAAGAGCTGTCATTAAAAGATGAATGAATTATGAAAGAATCATAACTCATCTCCTCAGTAAAACATTTTATTTTATTTTTTTTAAACCTCATTAAAAATGTCTCATCCACTGTGTGTACTATTTCACTTTATGGAATTAAAGGGATCCACTTTCTGGCCAATCAGAAGTTGTGAGGGGAGCGCGAGCAGCCAATCAGAGGCGAGGGGGGCAGAGCTCTGGATCGAGTTGACTGTGCGTGGCTGTGAATCCACTCCAGTTTACTTGAGGTCGTGAGATAGTTGAGTCGCGTTGGTTAGAACCGGCTGTACGGATAAAAATCCATAAACAGCCGTTATATGGAGTGACACTACGAGCACCAAAGAGCATTCGCCACCTCAGATACGCTTAAACGTATGTTGAAAGTGTTTACGTTGAGTTTTTTTGTAATATCCCTGCGAACACCATGTCTCAAAGAGTTCGCAGAAATGGATCTCCGACGTCCAGCTGCAGCGGCGTGACCGCAGGAAGCTCAACCGGATCCCCGGGGCTCAGCACCTCCGGAGTGGGTTTACTGGGTCGCCTGCTGCCCATGAAAGCCACTGTTCCGTTCCAGCTTAAACCGCAGCCACAGCACCCTCTACAGACACGGACGGCGCTCTCCGCCGGTAACGGTAAATGCCACAGCAGCGGATGTGATCCACACGGAACCCACAGCCGGAGCCCCACGCGATCCCTTTACTCCAGCGCCTCAAACAGTTCTGCAGCCACAGCCACAATGGCATCATCCGTTCCCTCCTCATCATCTTCATCATCAAGAACTAGCCCCATAATCGCTGTTCACGTGACTCCGCCAAACGCGAGAGTGCCGCACGCGCAGATACCTGTGCCACCACCACCACCACCATCATCATCATCATCATCGTCATCTTACACAGGTGTGCATGTCAACCCCCAGTGCTGCTCTCCCTCCCAACAGATCAGCTTCATCACGGACAGTTCAGGCCCCCTTACCTCTAATTTATCAGCCTCTCCGTCTTCATCATCCTCTTCCTCATCATCATCATCTTCCTCCTCGTTGTGGTCTTGTGGCCACAGGTCCAAACCCCTTCAGCCCCCTGAACATGACAGACTCTCCCCAGAGTGGCTGAGTCCCAGCTCGCCTGTTTGCAAAGGTAATCTAGAGTTTGTGACTTGTTACATCATTCATCTTTATGAATTTATGAGCCTGTAATGCTTGATTTTGTTTGAAGCCAATGTCAAGCATCGTTTCAGATGTTTATTTGTCATCACTGTCACTTTGGTAACTTGTAAACACTTATTGCCCATGTGGTTTCTAGAGACTTTCCCAGTGTTTTACAGCAGGGCAATGCCAGTCATTCACCTAAACCTTCCCAGGTTTCACACGTCAAATCATATTAAAATCTAATTTAAATGAATAATGTAACACTTTATAAAAACCTGAACCCTTTCATTAAGCAGTAATTTAACAACTATTACATAATACTTAACAACAGATCATTAGTTCATGTGCATTCACATATTAAATATTAGACAGATATACAATTTGCATTCCTGCTAATGTATAAATAACTAATAATGAACTGTCAAGCATTATTTAATGTACAGTAATGGGACTCTTTATGGATGGTGTGCTTTTTCTCTCCCCCTCTGACCCACTTCACTTATGGAAAATGAATTGGACTTTCATACTTGACTTTTGTATTTCATATGTCTCATTCATAAAATAGTTTATGGAAAGCTGTGCTGGAGAGGGGGCCAGTCTGTGGTTTGAATTGGCTACTTAAGAAGCTTTTCTCCGTTGCTGACTGTTAAGAATGCAAATGTTTGTGGCCAGTCATTGGTTTGGCCTTTTGACTGACAAATGTGTATTTTGTGATCAGTTTGCCAGCTGTACTGTAACAAGTTGTTTGAGCTGGCTTTGTGTCTGGTATCTCATCTCTTCAGAGAATGGAAGGGGAACACCTCTACATGCACTGATCAGCCACAACAATAAAACCACTGACAGGTGAAATGAATAGCATTAATTATCTCATTACAATGACATCTGTCATGGGGTGGGATATATTAGGCAGCAAGTGAACAGTCAGTTCTTGAATTTCATGTGTTGGAAGCAGGAAAAATGTGCAAGCATAAGGATCTGAGCGACTTTGACAAGGGCCAAATTGTGATGGCTAGACGACTGGGTCAGAGCATCTCTAAAACAGCAGGTCTTGTGGGGTATGCAGTGGTTAGTACCTACCAAAAGTGGTCCAAGGAAGGACAACTGGTGAACTGGTGACAGGGTCATAGGCACCCAAGGCTCATTGATGCGTGTGGGGAACAAGGGCCTAGCCCGTCTGGTCCGATCCCACAGAAGAGCTACTGTAGCACAAATTGCTAAAAAACTTAATGCTGGCCATGATAGAAAGGTGTCAGAACACACAGTGCATCACAGCATTCTGCGTATGGGGCTGTGTAGCTGCAGACATGTCAGAGTGCCATGCTGACCCCTGTCCACCACTGGGCACGTGAGCGTCAGAACTGGACCAAGGAGCAATGGAAGAAGGTGGTCTGGTCACGTTTTCTTTTAGATCATATAGACGGCCGGGTGCATGTGCATCGTTTGCCTGGGGAAGAGATGGCAGCAGGATGCACTACGGGAAGAAGGCAGGCCGGCGGGGGCAGTGTGATGCTTTGGGCAATGTTCTGCTGGGAAACATTGGGGTCTGGCATTCATGTGAATGTTACTTTGACACGTACCACCTACCTAAACATTGTTGCAGATCACCTACACCCCTTCATGGCAACGGTATTCCCTGATGGCAGTGGCCTCTTTCAGCAGGATAATGCACCCTGCCACACTGCAAAAACTTTCAGGAATGGTTTGAGGAACATGACAAAGAGTTCAAGGTGTTGACTTGGCCACAAAATTCCCCAGATCTCAATCCGATTGAGCATCTATGGGATGTTCTGGACCAACAAGTCCAATCCATGGAGGTCCCACCTCGCAACTTACTGGACTTCAAGGATCTGCTGCTAACGTCTTGGTGCCAGATACCACAGGACACCTTCACAGGTCTTGTGGAGTCCATGCCTCGACGGGTCAGAGCTGTTTTGGCAGCACGATATTAGGCAGGTGGTTTTAATGTTGTGGCTTTTCAGTGTGTATAAATATTGTTTCAGCGTTTTCTTTTCATAAATTCATTGACGGGCAGGCCCAGAGGAAATCTTACTTTTGTATTTTTTATTATATTCTACACTAATATTGGGGGGAAATCTACAGAATTCTGCAGAATGGAATGTGTAACAGTTCTACAAACTTATTGGTAACTCAAAGAATGATCAAATTAGCCAAAATATTTAATAAGTAGACAAAGGATGTTTACTGAGCCCCTTATAGGGCAGGGTGGGATTCATTTATTTTTTGCATGCCCTCGCAATAGTTTGTGTTCCCTTGTGATAAATTTACCATGGTTTTACTACAGTAACCATATTTTACCATAACATTTGTAGTGAAACCATAGTAATATCACAGGAAATTGAAAACTATTGTAATAAAAATCTGAATTTTGTGGTTATGGTTTTACTATACATGTGCCATAGTTTAACTCTACTGTAGTAGTTATTATGACAGTCACGTTTTGTTTTTGGTGGAAACATGGTTTTACTAGTAATAATGTAAGCTGTAGTAATTTTTTTTACTTTAGTAATACTGTTGTAACCTTTTATTGTAGTAATTTATTTTTATTTTATTTTTTTATGAACTTGGCCATTGTAATATTGTAGACTAGTAGTAGGCTAACCTTGTTTTTGTTTTGGTGGAAACCATGGTTTTAATACAGTGTACTGCATCCATACAGTAACTATGGTTTTACTATAGATTCCATTACTATGGTTTTACTACTAATACCATGGTTAATCTTAACTGGTTAAACTTTTCTTTTTCCTGTATTACTACTATGGTTTTACTATAAATATTATGGTTAAAATATGGTTACTGTAGTAAAACCATGGTAAAATTATTGCAAGGGAACGCATAACTTATTGCGAGGGAACGCAAAAGTATTTCAGAATGTTTCGGGTTCACTAAAAATGATTTTGACTCACATTTATTCAAAAAAATAAAAAAAGCAAAAATCTGCGATTGTGGCCTTTTTTTAATTATTATTATTATTATTATTAGTATTTTTACCTCTTGCAATCCCGCATCATCATGCGCATACATTGAGTTTTGGCTTCGCTATCCACTACTCTAGGCAAGTTCAGTTTCAGGCTGTAGATGGTGTTTGCACCATTCAACTTGGTTGGCAGACATGGGACAGTGGTAATCACTACATCGATTCTGAATTTATAATGGATGATATTTTATTTTAACACTGTTAGCAGTGATTGGATGATGCTTGCCATTACTTGAATCAGAATTATGCATGCTAATTTCTGATTGGTAAAATGCTTCAGCACAGGCTATGACTTGTTTGTTTAACAGTGCAAAGATAGATAGAGATTTTGTTGCCAAAGAGAAAACATTGCAACATAAAAGCCAAAATCGTCAAATAATTTTTGTTTGTATAGTTTTTTATTTGTGCTTTTCCCAATACACATTGTTCCAAAGCAGCTTTACAGGAAATCAACTGTAATGTCTTAACATGAATAACCAACACTCCTAGAAACACAATTTGATTAAAAACAACTGACTTTCTATAGTAGGAATGTGCACGGATACCGTTTTTTAACATGCGGTTAACTGCAATGTTTCACGAACGGTTAATCGGTTTTTCGTTGGGAGTGTGGACGTGGGAATAAAGAATGTTTATTCAGAGACTATTTAGCGGAGACGGGCCACTCCTATTAAAATGAATGGGAGAAAGTGGAACGCCCAACCAAGGAGCTCTAAGCACCAACGGTCAGTGGATGAAGAAAGGAAGTCACACCTTACAGGAAAAAGAGCCAATCACCTTTTAGAGACAGACATCGCCTGTCAATTAACTCGAGAGCGCACAGATCACAATTTATGATTCCAGTATTGTCAGATTTAACTGCTAATTTGAAATATGTTCTTAGATCGTAATCTTGTCCAACTGCTTTTGAAATTTTGGTCTTTCCCCATTCAAGTAGATAGGAGCGGCACTATCATGACTGGAAACAGCTTCCCGAGAGCGTTCCAAAGATGGCCGACAGTGGACTGACTTGCAAGAAAGACTTTTGGTTTATTGCAATCTTCAAATGAGAAAATATCACATTAAACTCAGACAAAAATAATGAAACTATCACTGCCTATATAGGCGCTCTGCATGGGCAGCTTCACATTTCCGCGAGGGAGCGAACGCAAGTATTGTCATGTGCATGGAGTTACACTGCTGTGGTTAAATAGCCTCTTCATGGTTTGGTTTGATAGTTAAATGGTTTAAAATCAAATGGCTTTGAACTTGTCTTATTGTACTAAATATGTACACCAGAGCAAAAGGGAAAACGCTGTCTTGCTGTTTATTAAGCGCTGACACTTACCTTGGTGAAAAACAACCTGGAATCATGTTTAATGGCGTAACAGTCACTTGAGGTCCTCTTTGCAACCAGAACTACTTCTGAAAGCAGCAAAACGCAGTGCAGTGAATGAAACAATGCAGTTGTTTGTAATACATTTATAAAAATTTAAGTTATCTTTAACTTAACTTGTGTCTAAAAATGTGGTGATCTTGCGCAAGATGCTGAAAGGCAGTGAGATTCAGCACAACAGTCAAAGATGCCCGTCCAGCGAGTGTTAACATTATATAGAAAAACAGTGCAGATGCACAGAAAAGCATGTTTGATCAGCCTCTAACTTGCCCTATACTTGGAAAAACTCGCCCAAACCTAACGGTTTGTCAGAACTTGTCGAGTTCGGGTCGGGTTGAAGACCTCTATTGCACAAGTATAATAACCGGATAGTGATTTTGGAATTCGAATAGTGGCGTGTCGAATGGTTAACCAAATGTCGACTATCCATGCACATTCCTATTCTATAGCTTGGTATTATTTTAAATTTCACAACTTAGACCTGCTGTCCCAATATGAGGACATACATTTTTAGGAAAACTATTTGCTCCTCAAATATTTTTACTTTATTTATTTATTTATTTATTTATGTATTTTTTGCATGTTTATTAGGTGCTACTAGTTATAAATAAAAAAGGGGAATGAAAATTGCACCCAGCCGTCACACTCTGACCTCAAGTGGTAAAAGAGGGATGAGTTGCCCCAGGTCTGACAAATCTATTGTCAAGGGATTTTTTTGAAACCAACCCAAGTGATTAAAGTAGACCGAGTAAGACACAGCTGATCAGGTTTTCTTAGCTGTGAAAATGACACCCAGAGCAAGAGAAAGAAAGAGGTGGTGGGGTGAAGTTGTCATCTTCAGGGTCTTGTCTGAGACCCAGCAATCCTCATTGTAGTAATAACCCATGGTTCTCTTGGAGTCTCCTCAAACAGTCTCTGAAGTTATGTGTTTGTCTTCGTTTTGTTTCTGTGTCAGAGTTGTTTTTTTAGGCCAATATGACATGATCAGTTGTAACAAAGGAAAACTTAATCCTGGGTCAACATTTCACTTCAGGTCAGAGATTTATTTGCCTGTTGAAATGCCCTTGTGATAACTGTTTTTAGTCTACTGGGCCATGCCTACCCTTTTTCACTGTATCCCACTGAAATCACTCTGCTCTGGTATGTCCAATAACTTTCCAGATCACCAAACTTGCCTGAGATCCCATGAAAGCCATAGCACACGAGGAAAAGAGAGGAAGGAGAAAAGTGGGTAAAATCGGTCAGAGAGAGAGAGAGCTTTGTTTCCTTTTTACTAGTGTTGTCAAAAGTACCGGTACTTCGGTACCAAGTCGATATTAAAATAAAAAAGATGTAACGATACCAGTGTTTCTGCAGTACCGGTAGTACCGAGCACCGACTCGATCCGGTACTAGCGCACAGTATGATTGACACACGACTGTTTTAAAATTCTCATTTTGAGCACATGCTCTGTTATTCCTTACACTGAAATGGACAATTAATCAAATTAAAATCGTGACATCCTAATGTGATTTATTAAACCGCTAAAGGCTGCAATCTAAGTGTGGAAGAGATGCATACTTTGAATGAATGCATAAATTGGACCGCTCATACTCCATAACCTGCACAGACGTTGAGAATCATTCACGTTGTATCAGATGACCAAGCAGAGCACTAATCTACTGTGAATCACGCAGCACATGTAAACTATATATTTATGTAATTAAATCACAGCATTTGCGCTTTAGTCTCAACTCAACTTTATTAATGTAGCATATAAAGCAACAGAGTTGACCAAAATGCTTCACAGTAATAAAATATAAAACATAACATTTAAAAATTACCACAAACACCAGTAGTCTAAAACACAAAATACAAACACTCCAAAACTGTGTCCTACTTTCATTTGTCAGACACAAAGACCGGTGTAAAGAGATGAGATTTCAGATGTGACTTTAAAGCCTCTGTGTTGCAAACTGTTATCTGGAAAGTGAAGCTTCCGGCAACAAATACACATCATAATAAAAGCACCTTTCAAAATATAAACTAGAGCCCTGAAATTGAAGAAATTGTGACAGAAATATATTACAACTGTATAGTAAAATGTAATATTCACTGTAATGATAATAATAATAATGAAGCAATATATCACAAGCAAGACTGTTGTTGAATAAAAGTTTGGGAAAAAATTTCAATGACATGTTGGAAAATGCTATTTTCACTTGTTCAAATTTAAGAATGAATTGATTAGACACCATTTTGATGATGAAATTAAACTCTAAAATATTTCTGGAAAATAATAATAACAAAAAGGAAAACATGATTTGTTGTAAAACAGATTGCAGGGTGCTACTTAAAAACACTTAAGCAATGCATCCTTGATTGAGAAACACTTGATGGAAACATGGATTCTTTTTAATATTAATGAATGATGAAGATGGCGCCACAGATGACTGCCTCGGTGTGGAGCTCTCCAATTCTTTTGTTGTTTTTATTTGTTTAGTGTGTTTTAGTAATTTCTTTCCAATCAGTTTTACCAGGAATGAACTGCTGAACATTCAGCAGCACATACTAGACAATCTTTTCCTGGTTTTTGACTGGACATTTTAGTCTGAGGCGCAGCTGTGTTGTTTAAGCGTGCTATGAGCTGCCGTGCTGGTCAAGCTCCGACAGCATGGCTTTCGAACAGCGCTGCCGAGTATTCATCTAGCACATCTCCACTCTCTTCCTAACAAAATGGACAAACTACTTCTCCACACCTACAAACAAGGACTTTTCAACCTCTGCTGCCTTGTGCTTCACAGAAACCTGGCTGAGTGATGCCATTCCAGACAGCGCATTACAGCTGTTCAGAGCGGATCGCATTGCAGAATTAACGGGGAAAACGAGAGGCGGTGTACATGTGTGATAACATTAAAGAAGATGTGCTGTCCTAATTTGGAAGTGCTCTTTATCAACTGTAAGCCTTTCTACTCACTGTGGGAGTTTTCCTCGTTTATTCTGGTGAGTGTTTATATTCCTCCAAGTGTCCGTGAATGCAGCGCTGCAACAGCTGGCTGTTCAGATCAGAGACACGGAGCAACAATACCTGGACTCACTTATTATTATTCTCAGTGATTTTAACAAAGCCAACCTCATCCGTGAACTGCCAAAATACAGACAGCACATTACATGCCCCACCAGGGACAGAAATATACTGGACCACTGCTACACAACAATAAAGGATGCATATCGCTCTGTCTCTAGAGCAGTTTGGGACTCTCTGATCACTGTCTGGTTCATCTTCCAACCTACAGGCAGAAACCAAAATCAGCTTAAACCAATGAAGCAGAGCTGGAACTACAAGCCTGCTTTGATTGCACTGATTGAAGTGTTTTTGAAGCTACAGACACCAATCTGGACGAGCTCACAGATACTGTGACATCATATCAGTTTCTGTGAGGATATGTGCATTCCTACTAGGACTTATTTAACGTTCAACAACAATAAACCATGGTTTACAGGAAAACTCAGATAGCTTCATCATGCCCAATAGGATGCTTACAGAAGCGGGGATAAAATATTGTATAATTAGGCCAAAAACGCACTAAGGAAATTAAAGTGGCTAAAAGAACCTAATCCGAGAAGCTGAAAACAAGTTTTCAGCAGTCGACCCTGCATTGGTTTGGAGAGGCCTGAAAGACATTACCCTAACTTCAAGACACCATCCCCCAACACTGTAAGGAACCAACAACTGGCTGATGACTTGAATGTGTTTTACTGTAGATTTGAAAAGCCCAGTCTCACACCCCACACCCGCTCTGACCTTCACTTCACATAAATCAGAACAGATTTTGAACTGTTGCTTTCTGGCCAACGCTACAGAGCACTGAGCACCAGAACCGTCAGGCACAAGAACAGTTTTTTTCCCTCAGGCTATCTAGCTCATGAACAGTTAAAAACTATACTATAATTACGTGCAATAAACAGCTTAGTCAATTATATTATTTAACATATCCTACCACTTCTGCATTACATTCCCTTGCACTGTATATAACAGATTTGTATTTGTACATACTATATATATTTGCTTATTGTGTATTTCTATATATACTTATATTTCTGTTTGCTTTTTATTATTATTCTATTTTTTTTATTATTATTATCTTGTTGTATTGTTTGTGCACTGGAAGCTTCTGTCACCAAGAAAAATTCCTTGTATGTGAAAGCATACTTTGCAATAAAGCTCATTCTGTTTCTTGATTCTGATTATTTACATTGAAATGTAACTTTTTAAATAGGCTAAACTGGTGTGTTCAGTAGCACATTGTCATATTAACATATTTATGCTGTGGTACCGAAATTGGTATTGAGAACCATGAAATTTCACAGGTATCGGTACCGACTAGTGAAATTTTGGTACCGTGACAACAATACTTTTACAGTGTTTAAGTGTGTGTTTTTTGTTTTTTATTTTATTTTATTTATTTTTTTCCCCACAAATTTTCAGTTTGTTGTTATCAGGATTGGTTAATAAATGACACTATTGCTCATAAGCAATGCATCATTACCACCAAAGTGACATGAATGATTTCTGAATGGCTTTGTTCAAGCTTTTGAAAATCTCCAAGAGGATATTGTTCTCATGCTCTTGGTTGGGGGTTTAACAGCCCCCCCACAGTCTTTACAGAGTGGGATGGTACATGCAGGCTAGATCAGACAGGCCTGATCTCTCTGCCCTTACAAAAGAACATTATTAGGAGTCAGGTCACTATTACACCCAGTTATTTCAACTGCAGGTCTCTCCCTCTGGTAGGGTTTGTCCATGTAGAGCTATATTGTGTGTTTTGGAGATTTCCTTTTTCCTATATAGGTCCATACATGCTTTGATATTCCTGTGAAATTTATATGGGCCATATTCTACACTTATAGTATTTTACTCCTTTACCCTTGAGGTGCTCTTACTATGTACGTAGTAAATCAAAGTATTTACCTGTCTTAAAGAGGTGGGTTTTGTTTTTGAAAAAAGAAAGGCCCAGTTTTTTTTTTGCCCAAAAATGAAAGTACTTTCATCATTCACTCACCCTTATGTTGTTTTGAAGCCGTATTACTTTCTTCTGCAGAAGATACAAACAGAGATATTTTGGAAGAATGTCTGAGCTTGATTTTATTTATTTTATTTCACTAGGGGTGTAAATCTTTGGGTTGAAACTTTGCAAATTTGGAACGATTCGTACACAATGAAATTCAATTCGATTAACAATGATTTTTATGCATTTATAGCATTCTTTAAATACTTCCCTTGATGTGTCTTAGACAAGAAAAACAAAGACAAAATAATTTATTTTACTAAAAACTGCTTGATTGAAAACAGACGCATGAACATACATGCTTTTTGGAATACAACAGAGTGCAATGTGCTGTTGAAATATTTTAGAGCTAAGCATAACTACAAAAGTATTCCATATTTCATTATAATAATTCCATGATTTTTAAAGATTTTATTAATTTGCATGACTTTTGGAAAACACAATTTTAAAATTCCCTGATATTTCCAGGTTTTCCATGACCATGGGAACTCTTATTTAGTAAAACAATCCAAATATTATAGCATTAAAGTAAATTCATATGACTACATTCAGTTTCCACAAGGCCTCATATACAAATAATAAAAAGAGTAAAGCAGTATCGACTAGATGACGTCAACTTACATTTTTTCTGTACGCCATGTCCCCAACTGAGCAATGAGACCAGAAAATGGCACTATTTGTCTTCGATAATAATGGCAAAATTTCCCCAGTAGTGGCCACACAATGGCTGCATCCAAAAACGTAAGCAGCTTTCTTGCTAATGGCTTAACCGACAGCGTTTTTGAATGAATGGAACTCTTAAAGAAACTGATCAATCGGACGATATTCAGAATTTTTTAATTATTGGCATCAGACGATACATTTTCCCCTTTGGCCGATTTGTTTCTTGAGGGCACGGAAAATCATCTGCTTGCACAGGAAGCGACTGAGACATGTGAACGACCAGTCATGGTTTGTTTTGTTACGTAAACGGTCTGCATATCAGAGCCACGGCAGACGCGTTTGTGCTCATAAAGTGCATGCCTGTTTCATTCTCCCTCTCTCTCCTCAACAGTTCCCTGTAACTTTTAATATTGTCTAATGAGAAAAAGGCAAATGTCAGTAAAACTAATATCCTATACTGTCTGCTAATATGCTCATATATCATTTAAACAGATGTAATAAACCAGCCTCTCACAACTTCAGCAGATCCAGCATCTTGTGAAGCACTCATAAAACTTCCTCTGAAGCATGTATTTTAACAGTCTCTCCTCAACATTTCCCTGTAAATTTTCTAATGATAAAAGGTAAATATCAATAAAACTTCTATTATAAGGGGGCCTGGGTAGCTCAGTGGTAAAGACGCTGGCTACCACCCCTGGAGTTTGCTAGTTCGAATCCCAGGGCGTGCTGAGTGACACCAGCCAGGTCTCCCAACCAAATTGGCCCGGTTGTTAGGGAGGGTAGAGTAACATGGGGTAACCTCCTCGTGATCGCTATAATGTGGTGAGTTGAGCGTGGTTGCTGCGGTGGATGGCGTGAAGCCTCCACACGCGCTATGTCTCCGTGGCAACGCACTCAACAAGCCACATGATAAGATGCGCGGGTTGACGGTCTCTGACGTGGAGGCAACTGGGATTCGTCCTCCACCACCCGGACTGAGGTGAATCAATACGCGACCACAAGGACTTAAAGCACATTGGGAATTGGGCATTCCAAATTGGGAGAAAAAAATACACTTTTATTATATACCATCAGCAAACATGCAGATACCTTGTTCACGAACCTCATGAAAATCCAGCATTTTCTTCCCGTCGAGCGCTCATCTAATATATTCCTCTGAAGCGCATATTCTATCAGCCAGAATCAAAAACTTCAGGATCAGGATCAAAAGTTCCTCTGATTCACAACTGATTGACGGTCACTCCATGGCTGCATCCGAAAACGTAGGCAGCTGACTTGCTGCCTTGCTGCTTAATCAGTTAATGGCTTAACTGACAGCTGTTTTGAATGAATGGAACTCTTATGGAAACTGGTCTCCTAACAGTTTGAAAAGCACCTTATTTTCATCCTGCCTCTGTATACAGCCTCCGAAGGCAGCATTTTCCTGGTTTCGGACGCAGACCATGACAATCCAAGCAGGCGATCCAGGCTGTTTAAACTGTCAGCAGATTGCGTCAGAGCGCGTGAGTGCATCTTCAAAGTAAAAGCGCTTCGTGTGCTATAAGTAAATGTCTTATTCACTATGCACTTTATGTGCAATTGGTTTAATTCGGTATGCTTTGAGAAAATGCGATTGCTAACATGGACATGCTTGGTTGCTGGACTACTGTGTGTACTGTTATTTCCTTCCTAATATATTAACAATTTCTTTGTGCAAATAAATAATAAATCAGAAGAAACCACTATATACCATTTAAAATTCAAATTTTTTTTTTTTTTTTCCCAATTTGGCATGCGCAATTCCCAATGCACTTTAAGTCATTGTGGTGGCGTAGTGACTCAACTCAGTCCGGGTGGCGGAGGACGAATCTCAGGGCATCTTATCACGTGGCTTGTTGAGCGCGTTGCCGTGGAGACCTAGCGCGTGTGGACGCTTCACGCTATTCTCTGCGGCATGCACGCACCACTCACCACGCACCCCACCGAGAGCGAGAAACACATTATAGTATCCGCGAGGAGGTTAACCCAATGTGACTCTACCCACTCTAGCAACCGGGACAATTGGTGGCTTAGGAAGCCTGACTGGAGTCACTCAACACGCCCTGGATTCGAACTTGCGACTCCAGGTGTGATAGTCAGCGTCTTTACTTGCTGAGCTATCCAGGCCCCCCAATATAATTAAAAAAAAATTTTTTTTTAAGTGTAGTGCTTAATAAAAGTTAGCAATTTTATGTTAATGTTATTTACTATATTAAATTGTGTGACATATTGGCATTGTATCGGCCTATCGGCCACCCTGCAATCTAGATATCAACATCTGCATCTGCATCAGGCATTAAAAAAAACCATATCGATCGACCACTAGTTTTGAGTGCGCTTTACTCAAGTCAAGAGCATAGATTTCTCAAAGATGTACCTCACAGGCTGCATTGCAGAAGCTCTCGCATGTTATTATCAGCAGTGTGCATGCTCTGCTGAGTGAGATGTAGGCTAGACACAACACAAGAACCTGTTGTGCATAGACGGGGACTTTCAATGCGTAGTTGTGCATCATAGCATCTTTCATGTGAGCCAATCAAAAATGAGATAACATCCCCATTGTGATAGTTTGTGTGTGCATGCATGTTACAGTATGTGTATGAAATGTGTATGAAATATATGTAGTATATTATACACTCATACACACTAGGGGTGTAATGGTTAAAATTTCTGACGGTTCGGTTTGTACCACGGTTTTAGGATCAGGGTTTCGGTGCGGTTCGGTATTTGCTATGTTCAGAAAATTTTTTTTTTTTTTTACGAAAACCAATAACAATCACTTCAACAGGTTTAACCTTACTAAAAATCACCATGGTTTTACTACAGTAACCAGAGTTTAACCATGGAATTTGTAGTAAAATCACAGTAACAAAAAAATTATCATGGTCATGGTTAATACAATATTAACTTCTTTAGTAAAATCATGGTTATTATATGGAACTACAGTATTACTGCATAAAACCATGGTTGATTGTATCAAAACCATGATTTCTGCCAAGAAAACCATGGTGACAGCAGGCATTGTTACTTCAGTCATGGTTACTACTATATTACTATAGTAAAACCATGGTTACTATATGGAACTACAGTATTACTGCATAAAACCATGGTTAATTGTATCAAAACCATGATTTCTGCTAAGGAAATGGTGACCGCAGTTATGGTTATTACAGTCATGTTTACTACAATATTACTAGTATATGGCACTCACGTCAAGCAATAACTGCAAATAATGTCTGTTTTTTAAAGGGTTTTTTTGACCGTCGCTGTTGTAATTGACTGCAGAAAGAAAATGTTCCCAGACAGGAGATTTGAATGATGCAGGGAGCTTCTCTATCTGCAGCTTGTTTTCTCTGCTTACCATTTTAAACTACACCAACGCGTGCAGAACTGTGATGTCATCAACTAATTTAACATACTAACAGTTAATTGGACAGCTTTTCTCTGTAGAAAGTTGACCCAAGTGAAAAAAGCAGAACGTATGTCCATCTACAGAGAGATACATGTGTGTTAGCCAAGATTGTAATTAGTGGTTGACCGATATGTGTTTTTTAATGGCCGATATCCAGAGAGCATGGTGGCTGATACAATGACAATATATCACATAATTTAATATAGTAAATAACAAAAACATAAAATTGCTAAAAAATGAATACATCTTATTTAGCACTATATTTACTCAATTTCAATATTAGTAAACTTTTTTTATTTTTCTATAAAAAATAAGATTGTATTATAAAAGGTAGATGGTAGTTTCTTCTGATTTCTGTTTAGTCATAAAATTTAGAAGAAATTGTTAATATATTATAAAGAAGGAAATGACAGTGCACACAGTAGTCCAGCAACAATGGATGGCATTTGCGCATTACCAATTGCATTTTCTCATAAAAGACCCAATAAAACCAATTGTACATGCAGTGCACAGTGAATATAGCATTTACTCATAGTGCACATGAGGCGCTTTTACTTTGTAAAACTTGTGCGGTTCCAGCAAGATCAGCAGCAATCTACTGGTTTAAATGGCATGGATCAGCTGCTTGGATTATCATGTACTGAACATCATGATTTGTGAATTATTAGAGGAACATTTGATCCTTATCCTCAAGTTTTGATTCTGGCTGATGGAATACACGCTTCAGAGGAAGATATTAGAAGAGCGCTGGATGGGAAGAAAACGCTAGATTTACATGAGGTTTGTGAATTACATCTGTTTAAACGAGATATCCACATATTTGTATTGATATTTGCTTTTTATCATTAGACAAGACCGTTAAGAGATACAGGGAACTGTTGAGGAGAGAGAGGGAGAATGAAATAGGTGTTGGGGCTTCGTTCAGGAGCGGATTTGATCATTAGCAATAATTAATAATTATCAAATATAATTATTCATTAATATAATCAATAGAACATTGATAAGAATCAGCATTAGCTTATTAATCCTTCAAATCAACAGTCATCAAAGATAACTATCAATTTTCAAAATCAATAGAATATTAATAAGAATTAATATTGCTGGGGCACCACCCTGGAATCAGGGACTAATAACCAGACAGTATAGCAGTCTTAAAGGATTGTTCTCTTAGGAAAGTCAATGTCCGGAGAACATCAAAATAAAAAAAAACGAACAATGAAGGCTTGAATCTGAGCTCTGACATCTCCTGCCAGCCCTTGACACAGGTGCATGCAGAACAATACCAAAACACTTCTCTTTAAAGTATAACAAAGTTTATTGATGCAGTAATATCAATTAATAATCAATACAATGCAGTCGATAAACTTCCGACTTCCAACTACAAACTAAACAGTAACATGAGTAGATATGGTAACAGATAAGCCTGTAATACATGAGGAGGGTAGAGGTGTGTGTGTGTACGCGTGCACATGCGTGTGTATCTGAGCACATGAGGCAAAACACAGGCGAGCACTTTAACATTATGAGCTCAAATGCGTCTACCACGGCACTGATATGCGGACCATTTAAATGACACTGTTTTCTGTTATTGTAACACGATGGCACGTAACAACAAAACGAACTGTGATTGGTTGTTAACATGTCTCAGATGCTCCTTCACATGCAGGCAGGCAATTCTCTGTGCCATTCTTGGCCAAACGGGAACATTTATCGGCCGATAATTAAATTCCGAATATCGGCCGATTTATTGGCCTTGGCGATATATCGGTCGACCACTAGTTTTTGTTTTTTTTTTTCTTCGCCAAACCTTGTGCCCTAGATGCGTCATTAAACTTGAGATGAACTGCGGTACAAATGTTTACTGAACTGTGGGTAGCGAACCGTACAGTTGTTTTTTTTTTTTTTTTACCGAGAACTGTTACACCCCTAATACCCCCACAAAGCACGAACACATGTTTAGGAGTCACAGTTAGAACAGAAACACACAAGCAAGTATGCTTTGGAGCCTAAGTTGTGACATGCATGAAAGGCATTGCACTCATACCAGAAGTGAGAAAACGGAAGTGTGTAATTTCTGCACCACTAGCATCACCAAACAGAATGATATGATTGATTTCAAACAGGTTTCCTGAACACTCCCCCATCTGCCATTAGTCGGTTACCAAGTGGGTTGCCCCACCCCAGACTCAAGCCATTAGTTGAGATAGTGTTGCTTTGTTGAGCATGCCAGGAAGCTCAAACAAACAGAGCAATATTTTTATAGCACCACAATGTTCACTCTTTTCAGGGGGAATTCAACTTAAAAATGGCACATCTACAGTTTTATCTGCATATTAAGCTGAAAAAATGACACACTTTATCTTTGTTGCAACATGAGCAAAAATAGTGTAAATAGTTCAGCTTTAGTTACGTAGCCAATTCCTCTCTCTCTCTCTCTCTCGCATGACTTCCCCAAAAATTCCTAACATGTTCCTCCCCTTTAGATCTTCTCTTATGTTCTTAAATGTGCAAAACGTACACAATCAAGACAGCTCTGTATTTGGAAATGTAGAGCAACATGCCTCTTCTGCTTTTTGTGTGCAAGACTTGAGTTTTTCTTATGATTTTGTCTGACAACTGAAGATCTGGCCAATAGTCAACATTGGTTATTTTGTTGGTGAGGTGTATGTTCACATTCCCATTGGACTTATCACAGGCAAACAAGTTTAATGGTTATCTTCTGATTTGCTTTCCTAGAAACACTGTTTAAAGTCAGGTGAGGATAAGACATGCACACACTGTGAAAGCCGTTCTGAAAGGCACATATGCTGAACTTCCTGTGTGAACTCCCTAGCAGACATCATCTCTTCAGATCGGCACAAAACAGCAGGCCACACTCTTTTGCTCTGTGTATGCCCAGTGAATTCAATGGTGTGGATTTACATGAAAGAATAGTCTTTAAAAGACAAAAGAGTGTTAGAGGACGAGTGAGAGAGCGAGAAAGCCATCGATTGTATGCTGGAAAGAACAGGCCAGAGAAAAAGAGGTGGTTTGGGGGGGGGGGCAATTACTTGTGAAGACACACCAAATGTAGGTCAAGACATGCGGGCCACTTCCATGCCAGTCTGGCACTGCCAGCTAGCAGTTAATCAGCTTTAGTTTTATTAAAAGAGCTACTGGACACCAGACTAATTCTGTCTCAATCTGCTGGGCTTTAGCATTCATCACCATCAGCCCAGCAGACATTTACACACAAGATGGTGTGATTACACACGGGCACACGCTCTGCAAATGTATGGTCTCTAAAGCCAAGTGCACACTACAGGACTGAAGCGGTGACAATGAGCTGAGGCTACAACAAATTTCCAACTGGTTTGAAATTTGGCTGACAAGTTGTCATGTGTGCACACTGTGCCAACAAGTGGAAGAGCAACAGCGAGCAAAAGCTAAGGACAATGCGAGTAAACATCAAACTGCATTGCTTTTTTGCGTAATTTTATTTGTTTGCAAATTTTGGGATCATAGCTACAGTTGGGGAGGAGAAAAATGTGGATTTTTTTTTTTTTTTTTTTTTTTTTTTTTTGCCCCTAATCTTTGATTAGTTGTGTAAAGTGCACACCAACACAACAGAATACAAGAAACTGTGAGTCTTTTAATGTTCGCAGGATGACTAGCTTCAGTCTTGTTGTGTGCCCTTTGGCAAAAGCAATTAATAATGGTGTATTATGTTTGTGAATTAACTGGTTCATAAGATGAACCCTTTAACAATTTTTTTTTCTTCTGTTCCCCTACATCTGTTCTTTCTCCCTCCTATGTCTCATTCGTCCATCTTTCACCTCCAACTGGCCCCTGTACCACCCCCCCCCCCTTCAATCCTTCCTTCCCCTCTTTTATCTTATCTGTGTGTACTGGCTTTCTTGCAGAAAAGCCTAGACTTCCTGTGGCAGGGTCTTGGTCTACCACCAGTAACAACGGTAGCATTTGTCATACCTCGTCTTTGGATGCACTAACAGCCCCCTACCTGTCTGGACACTGGCCTCGGGATGCCAACCACGCACCTTGTGCCCCGTGCATGAGGGACAAATCTACTCAGGTGAGCCACGCCCTCTTACTCGAAATCCCCCTACTTTTAATACCCACTTTAAACCGTAGAATTGGTTTATTGCCCAACATTGCATGCACACACAGCTCCCATCAATCAGCTTTTCACCCCTCCAAAAAAAGTTCTGCTCTAACCTCTCCATCAAAAAAACTATCAAATACTTACTTGCATAGACGTGTGTTTTGCAAACCACCAGCATGAATCACCTGAGAAACACTAGCTCTGATCAAATACAAACCCATTAAACTACCAAAGACATGTCTTTTGTACATGCTGTACTCACTCATCACCCGTGAGACTCAGATGACCTATAGTCTTATGTAGCCAGACTTTTGACTATCTGCATGAAGTCTGGTACACTTTGCAGCTTATTTTGGTCATCAACCGCCCACCTAAATGGGAGTAGATCATCTGATCAACATGTAAAAAGCACTGACAGTTCATTTTGTTTGTTTATTTTGGGACAGATTTATATGAAATAGTTCCTCAAAAGCTTTTAAGGACCTTTCCCACTGCTTGAACTAAAGCCTGTTTTAGGTACTTTTACTCAGAACTATTACTTTTCGTCATTTTTGCTCATGAGTAACAATAGTTCCCCTTAGCCATTTAGAGGGACTTTTTAGCCCCTACTCTGGGGTAGGTGATTTTTGGAAGATGTGGGACTGTGGGAGGTGTTGCAACCAATGATTGTTCAAACTCGTATGATGCACAAAGCAATGAGAAACAAACTTGTTGCAGCTACAGTGGCGTAACTACCGGCAGTGCAGGGTGTGCAGCCACACTGGGGCCCGGGGAGAGATGGATGCCCGAAAGCAGAGGATTGATAGGACTGGCCATTGGGTGAACCGGGAAAGTGGGCCAGCCACAAAATGGGGCAGCGGTATGCCAGAGTGGGCTGCGAAGTGATTAAGTGGGCCTGCGATATGCAGAAGGCGACAAAACCACAACCCAACAACAACAACCCCCCCCAAACAAATTTTTCTTAGGATAATGTACATAAATATGTTTGTTGAAAGTGAGTAATTGAAATCTATTATAAACGTAACCATCCTGAAATCTAATTTACATGAGGAAAATGTTGTGTGCCTGTTACTATGTGGTTAATGGGTGAGTAGTTCAGTACAGTATATTATATTGAATCATAAAAGCCTTTTTTGTCAAATATTGTTAAAAGGTTGATAAAATGGTTTATGGTTCATTTTCAACATGTTTTCCTCTGTTTTCAGCATGTGATACGTGGTAACAATAGGCTGAACTCATCTCTCCTCTCAATGCTGCTTCAGGGATGCAGCACCGCTCGCGCGACTCACAGGACTAGTGTAAAGACAGTAAACTGAAGACACAGTTTGTGTAAAACAGCCCTAACAAAAGTGTAGCTCTGATCCTGGCGTCCTCCATTGGTGTTGTTGATTTTGTTGTTATTTCTCTTTCTACTGAATTGTGTGTGCAAACAATTTCAGAAGATATATGGTGGACACTAGATGTCTTCTTTACAGGGGTTTCTTTTGTGTGTGCGAATGCAAGACAGAAAAGTCTCCTCGGGTGTGCTGCTCTTCTTAAGAGTTAAAGCAAGTTGTCTAGAAAGCTTTAGAAATTTCCAGAGGGGAAAGTACCGGGACTGTATGTGGGAATGGGGCTTACGTGAAGCAACCCGTTACCACTTGGTTTCCAGGCGTAAAATAAAAAAAACCTGCACATTCAAAATCAAATAAAATCAAATCACTTTTAACATGCTTTCTGACTCCTGGAAGCATGCTAATTCACACAAGCTGACTGGAGCTTGCGATTTTCTCAAATGTTTTCCAGTTATGTTTAATTTGAATTAAATGGTCAGTGAATGAACTCTGGCTATAGTTGACCTGAGTGGGTCTGTAGTGCACAGCTGATTTTGTCGGCAAGATAAATGTAAAACAGTCCAAGACAAACAAGCAAATATCAAAATAGTTTTAAGCTTGATGCATAGTTGCCCTAGTTAGCTGCCTGGTTAGAGTGTAGGCCACACAGACATGCCCTCACATGCACATGCTTGTCTCTGTTTGGGAGCAGCTATTAACATCTATTACTGTGGGAAATTAGTTTTGTTTTTCCACAGGGCCAAACCTCATAGATTGTGTAGATGTTAATTTAGCACTGCCTGACATTTTTAACTATAAAAATAAAAATTATTTAACTAAAATAAGAGTTGTGAAAGACTGATTTATTATGAATGAAAAGCAGGAGATCAAGGATTGGAACAGATAAATAGCCCCAGTCTATAGAGGGGAGAGAAGAGGAGGAAGCCTCTCCCTGGTTTGTTGAGAGATTAGAGGAAACTACAGCATATTTCTGGTGAAAGCAGACCGTCCACCATTAAGCTACATTCTTTCCTGAAGCCGGCTCTTATTAGGGCCCAAGCACTGAAAGTGTGGAGGCCCTTTTGTTCTTCTAAGGATGATTCTTCTTTTCAAGGTTTTTGGTACTTTTGGGGTACTTAACATGCGTGAAAACTCTTGAAAGTTTGGACACACATCAGAGTTGTCGGCCATTAGGGCTGGGCAAAGTTGCGGGGGGGTTCCTGTAGCGCCACCTAGAAGATGGGCATCTTCGGGGGGCTCTGTAGCACATCTCTTTTGAGCTACAGTCACCAAACTTTGTACACACACAGATCTCATCAAGCCTGACAACTTTCACGCTGACAGTCATAAGCTTCGCCCAGCAGGAAGTCGGCCATTTTTGATTGTTTGAAAAATGCATGCTCTGAAATTTGAAATACTCCTCCTAGGGATTTCTTGTTACAGCTACCAAATGTGGGTGACATCATGCCAAGACATTGGCGATGTTAAATTGTGAATGATTTTTGATATATCGAATGGTGGTGACGCAATAATGTCAAAAAATGGGTAAAGGGAAGTGTCTCATTTTCTACATGCATCGTGTGATTTACATCAAAATTGAGCCAAGTGTTTGGCCTTGCAGGCTGATCACATTGATGTGGCTATTGTGGGTCACGGTCATAGCTCCACCAACTGGTGGAAGGAAGTGTGGCACTTTTAACAGACTTTGAAATATCCCTCTTAAGTTTACCTGAATTGCTTCAATTTTTTTAGAATAATGTAAAGACAGTGCAGGTTTAAAATTGTGAAGGGATTCTTGATATCTTAAATAATGTTGCCATGGCAACGCATTAAATGTTATTATTCCTTTTTTCATATATTCACATGTTTTTGAGGTACTTTGCATGCTTAAAATTATGCCTTGGCAAAAATTAACACAGGGGTGTGGTTGGGGGGCTCTGTAGCGCCACCTTTTGACTAAAGTGGTGGGGTCAGTTTCTCCTGTGGTCACCAAACTCGTACATATATTGTTCTCATCAAGCCAGATAACTTACAAAATTACAGTCATTAGTTCCACCCAACAGGAAGTCGGCCATTTTGGATTGAATGTGCATTTTTTTTTTAATTGCAGACCCTGTAGTTTTGAATAATCCTCCTAGGGGATTCATGTGACAGGCACCAAACTTAGGCAACATCATGCCAAGACATTGAGGATGTTAAATTGCAAACTGATTTTTTATATTTTGAACGGTGTTGCCATGGCGAGGCACTAATTTAATGGCAAAAATAGGGATACAGGAAGTGTCTCATATCTTCTGCGTGCATTGTGTGATTTAGGTCAAAATTGAGCTGCATGTTTGGTAATGGGAGCTGATCACGGGGATGTGGCTATTGTGGTTCACAGTCTTAGTTCCACCAACTGGCAGCAGGAAGTGTTACATTTTCAACAGACTTTGAAATAGCCTTGTTATTTTACCTGAATTGCTAAAAAATTCCTAAGAAAAATGTCAAGACACTGATGTCAAACGGTTAAGGGATTTTTGATATCTTAAATAGTGTTGCCTTGGCAACGCATTAAATGTTATTATTCCTTTCCTCATATATTTGTGTGTTTTGAGGCACTTGGCATGTTTTCATGACATTCGGCACACACATCAGAGTTGCTGGCCATTAGGCATGGGCAAAAGTTAACACATGGGCTTGGCTGGCAGGCTCTGGAGAGCCACATTTTGACTAAAGTGATGGGGTCTGTTTCACCTACAGTCACCAAACTTGGTACATGTATTGTTCTCATCAAGCTGGACAACTTTAAAAGTTATAGTCATTAGCTCCACCCAACAGGAAGTTGACCAATTTGGCTTGAATTTGGATTTTTTGAAAAATGCATGCCCTGAACTTTTAAATACTCTTCCTAGGGGATTAATGTGACTGGCACCAAATGTGGGCAACATTATGCCAAGACATTGAAGATGCTAAATTGTGAGCAGATTTTTGATATATCGAACTGTGTTGCCATGGCGAGGTATTAAATTAATGGCGAAAAATGGGAAACAGGTTGTGTATCCTATCTTCTGTGTGCACTGTGGGATTTAGATCAAAATTGAGATGTATGTTTAGTCTTGGGGGCTTATCACATGGATGTGACTATTTTGGGTCACGGTCGTACCGCCACCACCTGGCAGCAGGAAGTGTGGCTCTTACAACATACTTTAAAATAGTCCTCTTATATTTACCCCAATTGCTTAAAAAAAAATTAGAATAATGTCAAATGCCTAATGCATCCAACTTGCATTGTTTTCCAAAAGCCACCTGGTGAAAATGGACCCATGGTGCTTGGGCCCGTCGTCGCTGCTTGCAGCTATATTTCCAGCTGCTTTTTTTTTTTTTTTTTTTGCCAACACAGATCCATATCTAAATGTTAAATGGATAGTTCACCAAAAAATTCATATTCTATCATCATTTACTCACCATCATGTCGTTCTAATTATCTATTATGTTTTATCAACAAGGGATGTTAGGAGAAATGTCAGAGAAGCTCTTTGATTGTGAAATATAATACCAAGCTCCAAAATGACAAAAGAGCATAATAAAAGTATCATAAAAGTAGCCCCTATGAAATCCTATATGTTTTTGCATGTCGTATTGGCATTTTGTATGTCGCATTGACTACTTTTTTAAGAAACGTTCATGGTGCTTTTGTGTCATTTTGGAGCTTGGCATTGTATAACCATCCATTTTCAATGTGACCAAACATCATGATTTCAAACCCGTACTAAAATTTATTTGTGAGCTATGGCAGAGGGGATGATTTTCAGTGAATAACAACTTAAAGCTGAAGTGTGTAACTTTTGGTGTCTTTATCTGGTCCCAGCTTTATCCGGTCTCAACTAAAAACATTCTTAAGTACATTTTTCGAAAACTGAAATATTGTGTCTCTGTGGCACTATAAAATTCCTCTTTGTTTCTGTTTGATCGAACAACAGCAGACGTGGGAGTATTCGGGAATATGTTTGGAAGAACACATGTTTTTGTTTTTTTGCGATTCTGTTCGGTTTTAGAAGAATTTCAGAAGAGAACTATGGAAAATAGCGCTCGAGTCAAATGGACCACTTTCATACTTTTATGGTCCTTTTTTTGGTCCTTTTTGAGTTGGCATTGTAAATTACTATCAACTTTTGTTTCATTGAAAAGAGCTGCTCAGACATTCTGCCACACACCTACTTTTGTAAGAAAGGAAATACAGGTTTGGAACAACATGTAGGTGAATAAATGATCATTTTATTTTTGTTTGAATTTTTCCTTTTAACAAATGCTTCATAAAATTCATAAGCTAATATGTAAAAGTTTTTATTCTTGTGTGTGTTTCATGTGTAGCTTGCTAGAGTTTCCCTTATATCAGCAATAGATTTATTTATTTGAGTTTTACATGTCTGCTATCATTAACAAGCAGGCAGATATTAAAAATGAAGTGATGTCACTGTCATGTTTTTAATTCAGACTCCGTCCTGCCGTCAATAAAGCATCACAGATTATAAGCCATGGGTCTCTGGGGTCATCTCTTAGGCTCTCACATCAAAGCCTGAGAGTCTGTGAGTGTATTTTTCCTCTGGAGATCCGAGGCCTCCACCCAGCTCTTTTTGTCATCAGCCTGCCTGCCTCACAATAAGTGCAAATGGAACTTGGCGAGTTGGGGGCGAGTGTGGAATTTGGACGACGTTTGCAGAGCTCACTTTTTCTCCCTGGACCATCACGCCAAAATAACCAGATCTTGGATCCGTACGACGGTGTCAGTTTCCAGGGAGCTGAGCTCACACCTAGTGACCAAACAACAACACAGAATTAAGCCCTTCGCTGCTCTCCTAGCCTCCTGCGTAGAGTTGACAAATATGCAGCCGCACACACATACACGGCCCCTATGAATACGCTTTGTGTGAGTCTGTATACACCAGCTGTAACAGATTAATAGCCAATACATATTAAATGGGAGTGTGAGACTGCGTTCTGTAATGTAGTGGTTTTATACTTGTATGGGCTACATGGTGTAGCTGCTAGAGTCAGGGCTGTAGGTTATGTTTCATGCTTTGTCAGGCACCATGAGATAGTCATGGGTGGGTAAATTGAGATGGGTACTACATGAGCCTTCTTCCATGGTGCATCATAATTACAATAATACAGAAACCTGATCAGACATGCATGTTAAGCTGTGCATAGAATGGATCTCAACAAGCCAGACCTTAAAACTTACTAATTTAAGATAAATGAGGGCTGAAATTGCATCAGAGCACACCCTTGGGGAAGAGCCCAGATCCCTTAAGTGAAATTTCTGAAACATTTTTATTGGGAATGTTTTATACCTTTTATACACTGGCCCTCTGGGTTAAGGAAAAAGGTTACTGATCATTTTTGCAGCTTAAGAGAGGCATTTGTGAGGTTCAGCTATACCCACTTTCACACATGAAACCCTTAAAAATTGCAATAAAATTGACAGTTGCAATTCACACACGCAGCGGTCTTCCGCCTTTTATCCATTTTACTACCATTCACTCATCGGCACCAGGAAGGCTTTTTGTCCTGTGTACACCTTGTTCCTAAGGGAGGCTAGTTATTTTATCATAAGTAATGGATTCAATTTTCCTGTAAGCTGTCAACAAATTTCTTTATCCGATCAGATGAAGAGAAGCGATTTAGTTACTGTGACTTTTTATTTTATTTTATTTTTTTACTCCAAATCACAGTTAAATGGTGCAGGGTTTTTATCATGATGTCCTGACCTCATACATGCCCATACCATGAACAGCTTACGGCTTTTAACGGTTAACGGCTTATGGCTTTGTTCGCACAAAGCATCATCTGAACATTTCCAGTAATCTTTCCTGGGAAATTGCCAGAGCCGATTAACCAGTATTTTCCAATGGGTCCTGTTAACACATGACCTCTAAATGGAAAAAATGGCATCGAGGCTGTATGGTTGAAAGTGTCTAATGTCATACCAGTTATTAGTGGTGCTTGCTAAGGTTTTTCATGGCCGATGCTGATATTGATATCTTGAGAGAAGGGTGTCAAATGACCAATATTATGCTGATACTGTGTATATAGAATACACTTTAGTGATGGCAAATCACTAATGAACAAAAGTATTCAAAATTGCTGAATATACAGTAAATGAACACTTATCGCCTTAAAAGCGTTTCTGACCAATCCTGTCTTAGCAATTGTTGCCCCGCTGCAATTACTCTGACAAGCGTTTGCATTTTTATAATGACAACCTATGTGTTTGAGTAGTTTCAAGTGGGTTTTTATCGAAATGATCCATAAAATAAAATAAATAAAAAAAACATTGTTGCTGGGTCACTTGTAATAGTGATAGGAGGTACCTATACATGCAGTGTTTTTTCTTTCTTTAAATAAATGAGAAGAGCATGCTATGGATTAAAGTGTGTCATTCCTCATTCACAAATGAGCGTGAATAAAATCAGCGAGGACACCAACATTTCCTCCAAGGTAAATTAAAGCTAACAACCTAACATGAATTCATTTACATATTGATTCAGGTCTTAGTACAAGTGATAGTAAATAAAGAGTTCACAGCATCAAAATGAGTGTGTTATAAGACAATATAAGCAGTTCTTTTCACTTACACTATGACTATGAGATTTGTAATCGCTATCAAGTGACGCTTTTCTCTTTTTATGTGACTGTGATAATTATTTGTCTCAATACTGTTTCACAGTCTCTACAGTTTTTAATTACTGTGTAATTTGACCATTTATTTTACAGAAAAGTTTAGATAAATATGCTTTACAATGTCATTCTTCATTCAATCCAGCCCACGTAATAATATTATCCATTACATTTATGAGAATATTTTGCCAAATACTGTACCATTCACAGCAATTTTCCATTTCCAATGGGGAGTTCTGCAGAGCTTGTCAGAGCGTGCAACAGTAGCCAAGTGGGGGCGGAGCTTAGCGAAGGGTCAATTGCTTATATTTGGGGTTAGGGATTGAACAATACCACAGTGTCAAACTTTGTCACTTAACTCACTGTTTGTGCCAGGAACATGGATACCTCAAATTCTGCAGCTTGTTCAGAAGACTTATTACCACACTTATATGAATGATCAATGATCAGACTTTTGCCTAGCGGGTGACAAAACTTGCAATAAAATCACATAGACTTGCATTGAAGCTTTTGTCATGATCAAGTAAAAGAATATCTTTTCGAGACAATGGGATGGGTCTTTTGACTTGTTCAAGTAACTAACCACCTAACAACAAACCAGAACATCCTATCAACCACCTAACCACGGCCTAGATACCACCCAGTTTCCAGAACACCTTAGCAATCACTTAGAAATGCATTGCCAAACACCCAGAACACCATAGCATTGTGGAAATTTTGCATCAGCATGCACCACTCAAATTTTCTTGAGAAATTTAAAAATCATCTTTTTCTTGCCACGGTCACCTTTAGCTTGCTCACTGGGGGCTTTAAAACATTGAGGCATGATTTTCTACAAGGCTGCTTTGAAATGATGTGCAATCTTAAAAGTGCTATATTAATAAAAAGAGAACGTCACATTTCCTAGCCATTTTTACTGGTCTCAAGGTGATTTTTAGTGGATGTATGAAGTCCGTTCCTCTTCAGGGGAACAATCCTTTTAAATTTCCTGATACTTTTTGGGGCCACTGTATTTATGACAGCCAGCAAGGGTTTGGCAGGAAATGCAAATACTGCAATTTACATAGCAGAATCAGGGATTTCCATTCTTTTCACACCTGTGCATGTTTCAAATGCCTGATGTTTGTTTGTTTCTCTTGACATCTGCCGCAGTAGAGTTCCTCTGCTGGAAATGTGATTAGTGTTTTTTTTTTTTTGTTTGTTTTTTTACTTTAGGTCCTTTTATTTAGGTCCAGAGCTTTGCATTTGCATGTTTTTAGCATTTTTTTCATGGTCTGCCAAATTCTAGTGACTTTCCTCATGAGTTTCCACTGGCTGACTGGGGTTACATCACACACCCAGGGCCACTCATGACCTGTGCTTCAAAGCGAGTCCAGACACAGTGCCCCTCTGTTTATAAAGAGCTCTTTGTTTCTCTGTTAATCTACTCCAATCATGGGCCCTTCTGTAACTTCAGCCCTCCCTCTCTCTCTCTCTTTCTCTCTCTCACACACACGCAGATACACCTATCCTACATAGAGCCTGATCCAAAAAACCAGACTCATGGTTCTCTTACAAAAATTTACCCTGGAAACTATAATTTCAGAAAAGTACTATAGTACAGGGTTTCCCAAATGGGTGTTTGCAAACCTCTGTGTGTTCATGAGGGATCTCCAGGAGGTCTGTGAGAGAGTGAAGAGTTTGCATATCAAAATATTTCTGTAATTTAGCTAATTTTAAAAACATTGATGGATAAATCCAAATGCCAAAAACAATTAAGCACATTCGTTTACCTTTTAAACCATCCTTTTTGTCTATGCAGCTTCACTCTCTCTATCTGCGCGCGCTTTGTGTATACAAGTTAGGGATGTAAAAAAAAAAATGTATTTTATCGTATCGATATAACACTCTCAATAAGATAACGTATGTATCGTTCGATGCATATATAAATTCATAACTGCAAAACAGAGCAGCTACTCTAAAATAGTCGAGTTGAGAGCTTGAAGAAGGTAGTAGATTGTAGCATTACAGCTTTATTAGCGAATTAGCCAAACAATGGTGTCATGTCCCGGTGCTACATCAAAAATATTGTTTTTTATTTATGCCAACATCACTGTGTAAACCAGTGAAACTCATAAAAAGTGTGAGGCAGAAACACAGCAGCAGCTAATTTGCCTCACTGCTGCATTTAACAGACAGCCTCTCCCAACCGACACTGAACGCGAATACATGAACAGCAGGATGCTGATGACAATCAAAATCCAGCTTATTAAAAAAAAAACATTGACGTATGAAACCCACGTTTACATGAGACTTATTGTTCTTTGCTTTTTAAGTCGAAAATGTGTACAGGTATGAGCACAACACATGTGATGAACCAGTAAGAATGCCAGTAAAGGTGTTTACAACAACATGGAATTGGGGGAAAAGGGCAAAAAATAGTAGGTGTGCTTTTTGGTTTTTCCTCAAACCGCTAAATAATATTGGCATATTTACTTATAAAGCCAGAGGTCAGGTTCCTCAAGGCTTTTTTCTCTCCACTAACATTGAATGTTTTGAGGGTTTTATTTCTTGCTGCAGTCGCATTTAGCTTGCTCACTGGGGGCTTTAAAACATTAAGGCATGATTTTCTACAAAGCTGCTTTGAAACTATATACAATAGTAGCACCTGTAAAGTCCAGAAACATGCGCACTTTCTCCGCGTTCCTGTCATCTCTTACCTCATGAGAGAGCACGTGTTCCCCTCGTTAAAGTTCAAGCAGCAACAAGTTAAAAATGAACTATTCATACAATCATCCAACTAAATGAAAAGGCAGGGAAGGAATTTATAAATATAATAATTCTTTATACAATGTTAAGATACCATAATTTAATGTATTAAATATAATGCAAAAATAAAATTGAAATCAAATGAGGAATAATAATAATTATATGAAATAATGTCACATTAAGTTTAATTGCACCTGAGTTATCAGTTTGTCTTCAGTTTGACACAAAGCTTCATTTTTTTTTTTTTATAGGGCTATTTATCTTATTTTGTTATAATATTTTGTTAGCCTGAACTTGTTTTAAAGTGTTATTAAAAAAAAAAGCTTTTTTTAACTAGGCAAAGTGATATTACTGGGAAGAGGACAATTCAGTTAATAGTGACAGTGTGCAGAAAGCTTGCATATAGCCAGTTATGACAGAGATCCTGATAAAAGTTGAAATAACCGGTATCACTAAATCCGCTGTCTGAAAGAGAGAGGGACTTGGTATTATCTATGGCTGTGTTCACACTAGGGATGCACCGATACCACTTTTTTCTCTTCCGATTCCGATATCTGAAATCTCAATATCGGCCGATCCCATACCAGTGTTGTTGTTGTTTTATTGCATAATCTGTTTAGAATATCTTTACATTATTGTGTGGATCTAATTGGGAGTACTCTTTAATATGTAAAGAAACACAAACCTCTAACTACACATTATTTCAATATAAATGTATAGCGTATTAAGAAAAACTTTATTGTTAACTAGTCTACTGGGTATTGTAGTAGCAAAATTAACAGTGATTCCAGTGTAAGTGTTCAGTAGAAAAGGCAGGTTTTGTTTTTTGTTTTTTTTGCAAAAAAATTTCAATTATGTATCTAGATTTGAAAGGATACAGATCTAGTTTTTTGTTCAGTTTAGTTGTAAGATATCAGTTGACTTTTCATTCACAGTTATTTTTTGGAACCCATTCAACTTAAATATTGTTATAAATTGTAAACAAATAATAATAATAATTATTTTCATCATTATTATTACTATTATAATTGACTTTTTAAATACAACAGTAATATTTCTCAATCGTGCACCTTCAGGAAGTCCTATAATTGTCTGTTTGTAGGAAAGTTTACAGCAGTTTAATTTGCTTCTTATTCAAATTCTGGTAAAATGCACCTCTGGTGCCATTCTAAATATTATAATACGATACTATAGGTGAACCAAACTATTGAGCATCTACATCTGAGATGTTGTTCGTGAGTAGCGCTCAAATATTGCGCACCGCGTGAAGGCTAAAAATAGAAGTGCGTGCGTGTGTGCCAACAGAGCAGCGCCATTCACTGACGTCTTCAAGTGGATTTGAATAAAATGCACGAGTCACATGAGCTGCTTTAATTGTGTTTTTATGGTTCTTTTATGACATTTTTGGAGCTTGACAGTAACGAACATGACTAACACACAGTATCGGATTTGGATCGGGCTCATCGGACCGATACCCGATCCATTTAAAAACGTCAGTATTGGGGGCGATACTGATCCAGGTATCGAATCAGTGCATCCCTAGTTCACACAGTCATTGTTTGGGAATGAGAACCACATTTACTAACAGGTTAGGCTCTCATTGTCCTAATGATTCTGAAATTGACGGAAGTGGAATCCTGCACCAAATACAGTGTGTATTAAAAATGAAATATAATCTCAGTGTCTATGATTGCATATCGCGCAGCAGCTTCACATTCAGTGTGGACCGACAAATTGCTTGTCGTTGAAGTTTTTCGCATCACGCCTAGCTAGGACACTGTGTTAGTATGCACTTGGTCACCATTCACTTCAAACACACAGAAAAAGAGGAAGCCTGCAGAGAGCATGAAAGAGAGGAGGTAGAAAAAGCAGAAGTATACAAAGGGAGTAGGCAGCAATGAAGAGGAGAAAAAAAGAAAAATGACGAAAAGAGGGATCAGAAAGATGAGTTTGTGGAAACGAGCAGAACAATGGTGGGAGAAACAAAAAAAAGCGATGGAACAAAGAAAGCACAAGCATGGATTAATTAAATGAAGAAAGGAATTTAAAGGAATAAATGTTGTGAGGGGGGTAAAAGAGGAATGTCCAGGCACAGAAGTGGTCTCCCCGGATTGACTTGGAGAGGTTCACTGTGCATGAAGTTAATTAAGAAGAGAAACTTGATCCCACTGGTTTATTTAGCCACCTCTCTCTCTCTCTCTCTCTCTTTCTCTATCTGTCTGTTCTCGATTTCCTTGTGTGATTTGACGTGTGATTTGCAAACTAATCATCAGTTGATCAGATTTGCGAACAAACGAACGAATCGTTTATTCGAACTGATTCGTGAACGGATCGTTCATTTAAACCAATTCTTTTTAATGACTTGATTGAACCGAATCGCCAAGTTTAGATAGATCACCCAACTGTAATTTCAATCTCTCTTCTACAAACTAAGTCTGACAAGTTTTCATGAATGGTCACTATTTATATTTCAAGTCAACCTGAAATCATAACTTTCTTAATACATTTTATTGTTCTCACTGAATGATAAAAAAATGTTTGTTTTTGTTTTTTGTACTAATGAGTCATGCACATTACGAACAGGAACATTCATGGAGGGCATAAATCAGGTCGATTTTGGTGTAATGTTTTGTTTAAGCTATTACAGAGCAAAGGTTTAGCTCTGATCTTACGGTCTTGATAATATGCATGTACATGTGTCAGCTGATATTAAGTATTTGTTCGAGGGGTAGTGTGAATCAGGGTACATGTAGTCTTTTATGAATTTAGAGACAGAGAGGCTGAACCTCGGGCTGTACAGAGCAAGAGAGAAGAGGAGTTGACTGTTTTCACTGCGTGTTTGTCACGATTTGTATCCAAGGCCAAAAGAAAGTGTGTCTCCCTGATGAATGAGGCTGTTCATTAATGGTGTGTGAGAGAGTTGTTCTTATGAAAACATGTTAATCATCAGTGAATTTTGACACCAGTATGGAACAGAACAGGTGAAAGTTTTTGAGAAAAACAAAAAGTGGAATTCAAAAAAGCAGAGTTTAAAAAAAGACTCTTCCCGTATTAAAAGTTTTTTTGATTGGTTATATTTCAGATCTAATGCCCCAGGCAGTTTCCAGGCCTCCATTACCACAGATTGTATTATCCTATACAGTGGAACAGCTTTGACTCACACCTTTGTGTGATTGAGAGAGGCAGAGAGAGAGAGAGAGATTACTTTTTAATACATCTTCCATATTAGATCTCACCTCATGTGTGCCAGATATCCTCCCTCCTGTTTTGTCTTTCTCTATAGCTGCTTATACTTTCAGGTTATAGATATGGTTTACTCAGATCCAAAAAAGCCTACAGCTGACTGGTAATACATTTTCCATTGGACATTTTGGGAATTTTCAGGTTGTGAATTTTCTAGTACAGACATGTTGAGTGGATGTGGCGTAGAATGCTAAAGTATTATGTGGAATTGTTTATGGTGTAAACTTTAAATCTCTGGTGTCTTGTCGCTAACGGCTGCTCATTATGGACGGCACGAAGACCGGCAGGGAGGGGCAAAGACAAGCCGAGATCAAGAGGTTTCCAAAGAAATCTTTGTGTGAGTGCGTGCAAGTCTGTTTTTGGCAATGCCCACTCACCTGTCATAATATTATTGTTTGTTCTCATACTGTAATTTTTTTGAGTGAGTACTAGGAAGTTGGGCATGGTACAGTGTATTGTCACAGCTGAGTGATTCCCGTAACTCTCCAAGCTGACATCGTGGATCTACTGCTTGTGAGATGTAGGTCAAGTTTTAGACAGTTTTATTTTTATTTATTTTTTCTTCGGTCACATTTTCAAACCCTGCACTCGTCTTGTCCCTCATTTTGTGTTTGAGACTCTATAGGTGCTTCACTTATAGAATACAGTGTTTTGGCAAAGTTTGTTATGTAGCTTTACACGTTTGAGGGATGTAGTTTATGTTTGAGAGAAGTGTGGCCTGCTGAGGGTACCTCAGGTATGTTTTTCCTGACACTTTGTTAGAGCTTTCATTCCCCTTATACAGGAAAGTGAAGTAAAGACCAAACACTTAAAGGAATAGTTCAACCAAAATGAAAATTTAAAAATGTATTTACTCACCCTAATGCCATCCCAAATGTGTATGACTTTCTTTTGTCTGCTGAACTCAAATGAAGATTTTTAGAAGAATGTCTCAGCTATTTCGGTCCATACAATGCAAGTGAATGGGTGCCAATATTTTGAAGCTCACAAAAATCACAAAAGTCAGCATAAAAGTAATCCATACGACTCCAGTGGTTAAATCCATGATTTCATAAGCGATACGATAGGTGTGGGTGAGAATCAGATCAATATGCAAGTCCTTTTTTTACTTTAAATTCTCCTCCCTGCTCAGTCAATCTCCACTTTCACTTTCACAATCTTCTTGTGTATTTGGTGATTCACATTCTTCATTCAGGGAGAAGAATTTCTAGCAACAAATTATTTAAATATTGATCTGTTTCTCACCCACAACTGTCATATCACTTCTGAAGATATGGATTAAAACACTGGAGTCGTATGGAGTACTTTTATGCTGCCTTTGGCACCCATTCACTTGCATTGTATGGACCTAAAGAGCTGAAATATTCTTCAAAAAATCTTAATTTGTGGAATATATGAAAATATCTGTTATGTAGCTTCTGAAGGGTAGTACTAAATGAGACAAAAGGGAGATGCAAACTGATGTACTCAACTGTATAAGATAATTTCAGTTTTTTTTTTTTTTTTCCCCAATTCAAATGGTGTAATAGTGGAATAGATATTATAGGTATTGATGCTTGTTTTCACTTGAGTTTTTTTTTTTTTTTTTTTTTTTTTTACAGGCTAAATAATTTTTTAACATTGACAGTCATATCTGTTTTTGGCCAATCATATACAAATATCTGACATTTATAAATGTTCAGTTCTGACTGGAGTGTTTGCTGTTTTTATGAAAAGTTATCTTTTTAGGGAGTTTCAACATACTGTTGAGCGACACACTGGCTCAAAGGAAGCTGAAAACCAGCTCAGCCCTGCACCCTGCATGCCTCTCCACACACATCTTTGTCAACATCAGCTGTATTCTTACATTTAGGAAGGAAGTTCGCAAAGATAGTTACACCAACCAAGTTCTCTTAAAAAATGAGCCTGAAGCGGATTGTTTGCAGGATGCAATTTTAATTTAGATTCACCCTCCCCCGGCATCTTTCATTTATCTGTCGTGTGTTGATGTTTTTGTGTTTGTGTGTTTGTGTGTTTGTGTGTGTGTGTGTGGGGTCTCTCTCCTGTCAGTAGTCTTTTTGTGAGATTGTGCTTGAATAACTGTAAAGGGCAGACAATTGATATGGTCATAAAACATGAAGAGCAGGGAGATCTAGTTTTTTCACTCATTCTCTAACAGAAAAGCAGCTCTTTATGACAGTATATCATCAAGAGCAGGGTCCTAAATTAACTTTATGCCTTACCTGCAACTGCAAGTGGTTGGTGAATTGAGGAAATGTACCGGCCACAGATACTCCTTCATTTATCTGTTTTTTCCTTATATATTTTTGACAAACAGCACAGGTCATTGTGTCATTTATTGCATCATATACAAGATGAGCTGGTCTCTGGGGAAACATTGTGAGACAGTGTGATTTTGATCCTCATATAATTTTGTTTTGGTGGCTAAGTGCGAGGAATATTCCATTTATGTGTTAGCACATGGAGCTCTGGAGATCAACTTGTGATGATACATTGTCCTTTGAGGTAAAAGTCGTTAGAAGATGTGCGAGTCGCGACATGTTTTCTGTTGTAGATGGTCTGTAGGTCTTGATTTTGTGAGGGTCAAACTATTGTTCTTACAGTTAAATTTAAACCTGGTAATGTTACAGTTCCTAATAAAGTTACAAGTTACTTGCCAAAGCCACTTTTACTCACATTCAGCGCTTGATGAGTGTTCATTTTAGACCCTGGTCAAGAGTCAACATCAACATGTACTTCTGAATTGAGGCAGGCTTTTTCAAACTATATGAAGTTTGCTATGATAGCATGTCTGTAAAGTTCTGTGATGCTTTATTTGTCTGATAATCTCATGTCTGTTTGTCTCTCACAGACCCCCAGCACCTGGATGGATGAATGTGGAGAGAAGAAGAGGGGCTGTCACAAGCGCTCAGCCTCCTGCGGCAGCACTGACCAGCTTAAAGAGGTCAGGACTCGTTTAGGGCCTGATCTCTTCTCCTCCCCCATGCTTTGTTCCATTCAGCGGGAGCAGGGCCAGGGCTGGACCCCCTCGCTGTTTTACTCTCCCACCATGTGAGATTGTAGATGGGGAGATGGGGCAACAGGCTGTTGGGGGGGAAAATGGAGGCGTTGTCATTATCATATTATTGACAGGCTCTAGTGAACCAGAAGCAGCTTGGGTGTCACATCACATTACACCCTCCCTTCCTCCTGTTTGTGTGTATGTGTGTGTGAACACTTCCTTCCATAGTCACATCCTCTAGTGGCTTTATAAATTGTTCTTTCTATTCAGCCTTTCTTTTTATTCTCTTCCACCACTTCAAATGTCTCCTACACTTATTTTCAGTCTATCTCAACCAGAGATAGTTGATTAGTGAGGTTGACTAGTTTTTCTCCCATTTTTGTTTTAGCTTTTATATTGCTATTGCTTGTGCTTTAAAGGTATAGTTTACCCAGAAATGAAAATTCTGTAATCATTTACTAACCCTCATGGTGTTCCAAACCCATATGACTTTCTTGCTTCCATGGAACTCAAATGGAAGACTTTAGGTAGAATGTGAGAGATTGACAGCCTTGGTCACCATTCACTTTTATCGTATGTAAAAAAGAGCAATGTCAACATATTTCAAAATTGTGTTCTATGGGGTTCAGAATAACCTACAAATAACAACAAAATTTATGTTTATGGGTAAACTATTCCTTTATAGGGGATGAATTCAGAGACGCAGCTTATCCGAGAAGGTTTTAGTGAGCTGAGTGCATATTGTGTTTTTGCATGCTGTTAGACATAGTACGGTAGAAATTTCTGTAAAGCTGTGCCTATTAATTCATCCCCCTTTGAAGCATCATTGCTACTGCCATCAAAACACCACATGTGTAACAAACTCACTTCCCTCAATAAAGTGAGAGTTACTAATTCAGATTTCAAATCACCTACAAAATTCTAGTAATCGTACATAATTCTATGATAGTTTTGTGCAATTAAAATGTAGATATTATACCTATTGGCTTATTTATATGTTGAATATCTGTCAGTTAACCTATTAAAGGGCTGTACAGTTTAGCATTTTGCTTCTTTTTTTTAAATGTTTGACTATGTACAGATGCAGATTTTTGGCTGTTGCAATGTATTTTTAAGATGGCTTGGCGTGTTAAAATTGAAAATGCATTTCAAAACCCCAACATTTTCTCTCAGTTATGTTGCAGTGCCGTCTTGCATTTTTTAATTCAAGAATGCATCTCCGGTGTGTGGTAGACATGACTAAAATCTGCCTATTTATACAGATCTCCCTTATGAGCGACTAGTCGTTCGGACAACCCACAAACTAGTTGAATATAAAAACATTTTCGTTTCCCACATCCCTAATCTCTACCCCTATCTAGCTCTCTGTAGCCTTTGTGTCTTTCTGTCAGTGTTGATAAATTTGCCTCCAGTTTCACACGTGTCTGTATATACAATTTCTTCCTGCCAGTTTATCAGAACTGCCATCACTCATAACGACTCTTAACTCTGGGTGTGAGCTGAGTGTTCTAGGACTGTGTGTGTGCGTGAGTGTACTTGTGTTTCACATCAGAGTTAATAATAATTTTCTACACAGTTAGCAGGTCATATGTGCTCTCAGACATGCTGTAAGCAAATCAGATGAATGCTTCAAAACCTAGTGAGCTGCTTACCGAGACAACCTTTATAGACATTATGAGCGAGCTGCAGACGCCGGCTGATCCAAACAGTAGGCAGCATAATTACTGTATTATATCTAGTTATAGCAACATTGCATGTATCTTTTGTGAAGGTATTCCCAGAATGCACTGCAACAAGCTTTGTGCAAAACAATTAAGATGGCGAACAGTCAAGGGAAACAAATTTGTATTAAATACTGAAAGTATTGATAGAAATACAGTTGCAATCAAAATTATTCAACCCCTCCTGACCAGCAATACATTCTGGTAATGTGAATTAAAACACATCAACTAAAACCTCAGTAAACAGTCAAAGTAAGTTTTTAATACACATTTGAGTGATTTTGAGAACAAAGAGTTCAGTTTACCCAAATTTTTAAATAAAAAATAACTAATTCTCTCCACAAATGTCATGTCAAAAATATTCAACCCCCTAAGTCAATCATTTGTGGAGCATCCTTTATCCTTAAATGTTTAAAGTGTTCTCAGGCTTCGGACACCTCTCTGTTAGAATTTTTACACATTTCTCATGAGCAAAAGCTTCCAGCTCATTGACATTCTTTGGTTTCTGTGCTGCTACTGCTTCCTTGAAATCCCAACAAAGGTTTGCAATGGGATTTCAATGAGGACTGAAAGGGCCATTTAAGGACATTCCATGGCCCAACCCTGAACCAAATTTTGGACAACTTGGATGTATCCTTGGTGTTATTGTCTTGCTGGAAAGTCCAGTGATCACCGAGCTTCAATTTACACACTGAAGGCATCAAATTTTTCATGCCAAAATGACCTGATACCTGAAAGAATCCATGGTGTCAGTCATATAGTCGGGATAGCTGTTCTTGCAGCCACAAAACACCCCATAACAGGACTAACCCACCTCAATGCTTGACTCTGGGGATGGTGTCGTTCTTGTCATCACCTTGTCATCTTACTCCAGACGTACTGCTGACCCATGGGTCTAAAACTCATTTTCAGTTTAGTGTCATACATCTATAAAACCTTCTTCCAGGACTCCACAGGTCTTTCCTAATTCCTTCTTGAATATTCAAGTCAACATTTCCCTTGGTGAAGTTTTGCTTTCTTCCACACCCCAAGAAGGTTGCTGTTGTACCATATTTAAAAATTTATGAATGGTGCTGCCAACTTTGTCTATTGGAAATTGAAGTGCCTTGGAAATGTACTTTTAGCCGTGACCTTTCTTGTGTAATGAAATAATCTCCTCTATTAGCTTTTGAGACAGCTTATTTTTAATTGCATTTTTTGCATAGAAATACATTTTTGCTTACAACGATAAACTTAAATTTTAAAACTTAAGTGCTATTGCAGACTGATGAATTAATTTTGTTTTAAAACAATTACTTGTGTAGCCTTACATATTTAAGAAACAGATACATGCAATAGGGGTTGAATAATTATGACATGGCTGTATTTTTTAAAAATCCTGCTATTTAGAAATATTACGTTATATATTCACACTATGACTTTGAATGTGTCGCTCAACTGATATAGATGTAAAGTTTAAAAATTCTGGGTCATCAGAAAAGCTTACCTTTGTAAATCTTTACTGTCTTGGGGGGTTGAATAATTTCGATTGCAACTGTAAGTTCCAAGAAATACGCAATTTCGCCCATTATTTGTATTTGTATATATTTTGTGCTGAGTAGAGTATCAAGTTGTTAGATTATGCAGATGCTAACTTCAGACATTATCAATGGTACAACTGTAGGAAATATGAAACATGAAATATGTCTTTAACTGCTAAAGCCGTTGCCAGTTTGGTTGTTTTTAAATGACCTTAAAATGGTCAAGTAAGAGAAGTCAAAGCTTTCATAAAATTCTTGAAATTCTTTATAAAGTTTCCAAATTGAATGTTTTTTTTAAATAGTTGAAATTGTGTAATTACAGCAATTCTACAATTTAGTGAATTCTTTTGTGCAGTTTGCATGAGGAACACCAGGCCTATTTGTGTGGCACGTGTGAATTAACCTTCAAAATGTTAAAATCTATCCTTCTGCAACAAAAACATGCAGGTTTGAAATATGTAATCTTTTTATTAAGCCCAAGAGGTCAGTGTGTGACATTTCACTCTTCTGTTGGTCACTCATGTTCTCGTCATGCAAATTCGCAGGTCAGAGTTCGCCAAACTTGAACTTTCATGCACAGTGGAATGCAAAATCTCATTAGGGGCTTCACTCATAGCCAGTGTTTACTGACTTAAGACTGGGCTTAAACTCGACATCAAATGCCATATGCACTGTCCTTCTCTGCCCTAGGCTAATGAAAAAGGCCTGGGGGTAAAAAGAGAGATAGTGGGTGGGTGTATCTCTTTTCTGTTTAAAGCGGATGTGTTTAAAGAGTGCAAGTGTAATTGAGCATATGGGTTTTTGGAAGCGTGTGCTTAGGATGGAGGGAGAGTAGGGGTGTTTGTTTGTGTGTAAAGGGAGAGTTCAGAGGGATGCAGTGCCAAGAGACACAGACCGTGAGGTCTCACCCATCCCATCTGTCTCTGTACTCTGGCTCACTCAGTGCTAACTAAAAAGTTAAATAATTAAGGGATATTAGACAATCACCCGGTCATTTTCACAAAATAAACCCAGACAGGGTGATCAGGACCCCATCTATTATCACCCAGAAGGGGTTTGTTTTATGGTAATGACTGGCTGACTGTGTATTATCCAGCTTATTATATGGCTACCTGTCAAATAAATAAAAAATTGGCATAAAATATTGATTTGAGTTTAAAAATGTTTTAAGTGAGAGAAAAGAGTCTGTGGAGTGATACGATAGACATGAAAATAGTGCTTTGTAGTAGGAAATCAGTTGCTTGGAAAAGTTGTCAGTTAGCACTTATTATGCAAAAATAAGTAATCACAGAATGCCTCAACTGACCAATCAGAATCAAGTATTCCAGAGAGGTGTGTCGTAAAACAGACCTGCACTCATAAGGCATAGTTATAGTGTCTAGTGTCTACATTACAACATATTCTGATTCAACTAGTGTTTAAACTATTGTTAAAAATGGACAAAAATTCATATACATACATTTTTTTTTTCTAGTGATGCTAAACCTAATATATCTGCAATTGTATCTTTTATTAAACTGTGATGGTACACAGCCACTGTTTTATTTTATTTATCATCAAACATATCTTGTGTCTTAGAGTGTGTCATTGTTCATTAATGTGTGTTAATTGGCAAAGGATTCTAGAATTTCAGATAAGCAAGATATCTTTGAAAAATGGATTTGCAGTAGGGAATGATCTGTATCCTGACAGTCTCGCTCACTCCATGTTTCAGATTGTGAAGTTGAGGCAGCAACTCCAACGCAGTAAACACAGTAGCCGTCACCATCGTGACAAAGACCGCAAATCTCCCTTCAATGGCAACCATGCTGCTATTAACCAATCACAGGTAAGCTCTTTTTCACGTGATCCCAGCAGACCTGGTGGAGGAGGTTACTAGGGTGTGTTGACACCCTCCCTCCCTCCCTCCCTCCCTCTCCCCCTCTTGCTATCTGATTGGCATGCTAAGCTGTTGCCTACAGATTGCATTGTGATCATATAGCCTTAAAAGATAGAATATCCTAGAGTTAGCATGCTAAGTGATAACCATGCATGCCAAACAGACCATTTTCTTTTGAACTAAAGGTGATGCTGTCTCCAAACTGAGCAGGTACCCTCAGGACATGTTGTGAATAAAGCATACACATTTTTATGTAAATTAAACAAGGGGTTTAAAAGATAAATCACTTTATATGAAAATTCGAAATGGTGGAAAGGCAATATGCGTGATATTGGACAATGTGGTATCGTTGGATTTCATGTGGTGCAAGGAGTTCAAAAACACAAATCTCATGATTTTATGACAAAAGGTTCAGAAGTTACAAGCAAAAATAGCAGTTTTGATATTTCTTGACCCATAGGTGGTGCTTTCACCAAACTTTGCAAGTACCCCCAGATCATGGTCTTTATGAAGCATACCAAATTTTGTTTTGAAAGGACAAAGCTTTTCCGAGATACAAGCTCACATCCTATTTTCGTCAACATCATTAACTTTGCATTAGTGTAACTTTTCAACAATTGCGTAAACCTAAATGTGGTGAAGTCAAGTCTGTGCAGATATCTGAAAATTATTTTGAGCCATTGATTGGGCAGATCAGATGAAGTTTGAAGGACATGAAAAGCTTAAACTGTAAACATCATAATCCAAGATGGCGGCTACTGTAATGGGTGGAATTTTGTTTCTAGGCCAAATTGTTAAAAAGATTTGCACAATGATATTTACTATAAGATACACATTCAACAAGACATTAATGAACATGAAGAATACTGTTACAGAAGGCATCTCTTCAATAGATGCACGAGTGTCCACATCTGCACTTTATATTTTTGTGACAATTTTGAAAGATGTGGAATGAAGTTTGAGAGTTTTAAGAGGTAAACTTATTACAGTGAAGGTGAAAGTTTGTCTGTTCTTTGTGTGTTAAGTGAGCACAGACTCCTTTTGCAAGCCATGTTTATCTGTGTCTACTTTTTTTCTATGCTAGACTGAGGTCACTGGGCCTGCATTTGGTGAGGATCCATCTCTGCTTTGTTGATGGTGAAGAAGTATTCTGCCTGATCATTATTTCTGTTTGAAGCCTTATTGCATTGCAATTTACTCTGATTTTTGCTTTCCTTTACCAATGGTCCAAATATGCATTTTTAGGGGCTACTCACACAGAAAACATTGTTGAATTTAAAAAAGCTAGACCGCGCTTGAACAGTATGAAACAAAACTTTGGTGCCTCAATCCGTGTGACTCATGCACAAAATGCTAAAACACAGCAATACACGTTGGGCTGATCAAAGACATCTGTCTAACGTACGTTTACTTTAGAAAATCTTTTAAAAAACTGTGCAGATGGAAGGCACCCTGTGTAAATGGCCCATTACTCATCATAGATAGATAGTTTTTTCCCTCAATAGAGAGAGAATCTGCCCCCCTACCCCCCCCCCCCGGCTTTTCTTTTCCCCAGTCCTTTTTTTCATTTTTTTTTTATGTTGAAAGCATGTGTGATTGAGTGTGGATACCAGTGAGTGAAAGCATGTAATGGTGCATGCGTGCGTGTGTGTGTGAGTACTTAAACATTGGTCTAAATTGGCAGGACCAGGTGCAAGCTTGGAGGCTGTTTCTGAGTTAAAGACCTCTGTTCGTGAAAACAGAAACAGTGAATAAATTACTGCGGCCTCTCGCTTGGCCGTGTCTCCCTCCCTAACTCCGTTATGCCTCTCTGCCTCTGTCTTTTTCTCACTCTATCACTCTGTTTTGTGTTTGTCCATGAATTAGTCCAGCATGTGGTGAATGTGCCGCACGCCTGCTCTTTACTGTACTATAGCTGCCAGCCAGTCAATTAAAGACCACACTCTGTCCAGCCCGCTCGATGTGTGTTGTGGGGCCCGTTGTGTGGCTGGGGCTTTTTTTTTTCTTTTCTTTTCTTTTTTTTTCTTTTTTTTTTTTTAAGAGCATGTGGCAGGCTCAAGCACCATCTGTCGTCTCACTATATTCATCTTTTGTATTTAATACTCTGAACTGTACTCAGACTCTGCCCCTCTTTTGCACAAAACACCAAACTATTCACAGCTCGACCCGAATTGGACCAGAATACTGATTTGGGATCAACGCAACACTTTGAGGCAGGCCAGTCTAACACTCGCACTCTCCGCTATGCAGCCATGCACTTGTAATCCAGGCAGTATGTGGTTTGGCGTTGTCCTGCTGGAAAATACAGGGATGTCCCTGTACGTCGTGGCCGAGCGACGTCTGTGGAGAGTGAGGCCGAGAGAGTGAGTGAGGTAAGGGTTGGCACCTGTGGGAGATCACCTCTAACAGCTGTTTTGTGTTTGTAGTGAGAGCGGAGGGTGATTTAAAGGGCTGAGGCTGCACGTGTGTGTCAGTGCAGCGAGCATTTGAGTTTTAAGCTTTTGAATTTTAGAAAATAAAAGTACCTTTTGAGTTTGATTTGACGTCTCCCGCTTCCTAAGAACTTAAGAACTTTTGCCACAGTGGTGCCGAAATCCGGGAAGGATACGCTGCCATGACTTCCTCGCAGCTGGAAGAAGTCTTCAAGTCCCTCGCCAGCATCCACCAAGCACAATACCAGGCCCTCATGGAGCTGCGGATGGAGGACCGGCAGGTGTTGCAGAGCTTGCTGCCCCGGGGGGGGGGGGCGCTACAGCCGTAACCCCAGCAGTAGCAGGACCTCATGTGAAGCAAGCAAAAATGACACCACAGGACGACCAGGAGGCCTTCATAGAGCTCTTCGAGCACAGAGCCAGAGCCCTGAAGTGGCCGCGCTCATGTCTGGGGAAGCCCAACTCACGGCACACCAACTTCCGGTGGCCAACCTCCTGGGGTATTCCGATTTGAAGAAAGCCATCTTGCAATGGGTCGGCCGCAGCCCGGAACAGCATCACCAGCGGTTCCACACTGATGCTGAGAGAGGTCAGCCGCCCGTTCGCCTTCACACAACAGCTCCACGACGCCTGCCGGCGGTGGTTGCTGGCTGAGGAGGAGGGCGATGCCGACAACGTAATTTACATCATGGTACTGGAGTAGTTAGTCTCCCGGCTGCTAAAGGGAATGGCAGAGTGTGTCCAGTGCCACCATACAGCATCGCTGGAGGCAGCGATCCAGTTGGCTGAGGACCATATAGCGGCATACCCAGGGGACAGTGAGCCATTCTCTCTCCCTCTCCCTCTCTCACTCTCACTCTCTCTCTCTCCCTCTCCCTCCCTCCCTCTTTTACATTGAGAAGTGAAGATATTTGTCCGGGTCCCTGACTTGCCATAGGCCGCCCCCCGATCGAGCAAGAGCATACCGAAACCTGTGAGTATAAAGGGGGGGTACATATCAAGCCTTGGTGGATTCTGGTTGTAATCAAACCTCCATTCACCAAAGCTTGATTCAATCCAAGGCTTTGGATACAAGCCGGCGGGTGAAGGTTAGGTGTGTACACGGGGATATTCACGATTACCCGTTAGTGATGGTCATCATTTGATTTCAGGGACAAAAGAATTGTGTAGAGGCTGCAGTTATTCCCCACCTCACCCATCCACTAATCTTGGGTACAAATTGGCCGGCATTTACTGCTTTGAGGTCAATCTGTGTGGATGGGTCCTGTAACAGTGTTTCGGTGTGTGGTTTGCGATGCACTGGTTAGGAGGTGGAGCCGGGGCCGTCTATGTCAGCTCCGCATCAGGATGACGTAAGGGAGAGGGAAGTGCCGGCTTCCCCCGCCCTTAGAGGATTCCCTGCATGGAATTTCCCTCTTGAGCAGATGTGAGACGAGACCCTTAGGCATGCCTTTGATCAAGTGAAAATGATTGATGGACAACATCTCCAGCCAGACATTGCTCTCGCATATCCATATTTTTCAGTTATCAGGGATCGGTTGTATCGATTGACAGGATGCTCAGACAAAGAAAAATACAACCCAGTTGTTAGTACCGAAGAGCCGTCGGGAAATGTTATACCAGACAGCTCATTATAATCCGATGGTGGGTCACTTGGGGCACTGAACCATCTAATGGTCCATTTCTATTGGCCGGGAATTCACGGGGATGTTCATAGATGGTGTGCGGCATGCTGTGAATGTCAGCTGGTGAATCCGCCATTCACCCCAAGAGCACCATTGCAACCCCTACCCTTGAACGAGGTCCCCTTTGAATGAATTGACATGGACCTTGTCGGGCCATTAAAGCGGATGGCACACAGGCATCACTTTGTGTTGGTTCTGGTGGACTACGCAGCACGATATCCGGAAGCAGTGCCTCCGCGCAATATCTCAGCACATAGTGTTGCGGAGGCACTCTTCAAAATTATCTCCCGAGTGGGGATTCCGAAAGAAATCCTCACTGATCAGGGCACAACGTTTATGCCATTTACACTACGTGAACTGTATGAATTATTGGGGATTAAATCAATTCGGACCAGCGTTTATCACCTCCAAACAGACGGCTTGGTCGAACGATTTAATCAGACACTAAAGAATATGATTCGTAAGTTCGTGCACGAAGATGCTTGAAATTGGGACAAGTGGCTTGAGCCCCTATAATTTGCAGTACGAGAGGTCCCGCAAGCCTCCACGGGGTTCTCCCCATTCAAATTATTGTATGGGCATCGACCGTGTGGCATGCTCGACGTCCTACGGGAAAATTGTGAGGAGGGACCTTCAAACAGCAAAAACAAAATTCAATACATTCTTGACCTGAGAGCAAAACTCCACACATTGGAGAGTCGTGTGGCGCCATGTGGGGGTCGGACGTGTGAATGGCGAACTCTGCGCACTTTGCTAGTTTTTAATTATTTTTGTGCACAAAGTGAGATTCAATGCACCCTGCTACATAACTGTTCAATGAAGTCAACATGTCAAAGAATTCAAAATCCTCTGGAGACATTAAAAGACACTTGCATGCTCAAGCTGATACCCCAGACAGGGCCGCAGACCAGGAACTCAGTTTGGACGGTGCGGTGGGAGAAATTCAACGTCAACTGTCGAGCATGTCTGTAATGCTGGCGAAGGTCGTGGCAGACTTGGAGGATCTTGCTGTAATACGTCGATCGATCACTGCGATGGAGACGAAATTCCTGAGTTGCTTACAAGAATCAGGGATGTCGAGAAACGGATCGATTATCTGGAGTCATCGGAGAGGAAATTAGCTGCTAATCCGCTAGCAACCAAAGTAGATTTGGAACGTGTTTGGGAAAAGCTGGAAGACCATGAGAATCGTAATCGTCGAAACAGTGTCAGAATTGTTGGAATTCCTGAGCATGAGGAAGGCCGAGATATGGTAAAATTCCTAGACCAGCTCTTTCCAAGTCTGCTCAACATAACAGGCCATAAGCTGGAAATTGAGCGAGCTCACAGAGTTCCGGCTCGGAGATCCGCTGAAGGAGACAGGCCCCGGTCAATTCTGGCCAAATTTCTGAAATAATCCGATGAAGATCTCGTATTACGCAAGGCGAGGAGTAAAGGAAGGCTTTCTAGGAAGAACCACAACATTTTCTTGTTCCCAGACTTTGCGAATTCGACAAGAGAGAAACGTGATCGATTCAAGGAATGCAAGAAACTCTAACATCAACGGAAGTTCACTTTTGCACTGATGTTTCCAGCCAAATTGAGAATAGATACTAAGGATGGCCACAAAATATTTACATGCCCACAGCAAGCATTGTCCTTCATAGAGACAATGGGTTGAGTAAACCATTTGGTGATTTTCATGTTGCTGCCTAGTGGACCTGACTCGCTGAACATACACTTGACTGGCTGAGGAAACTGTGTGCCTTTTTGTTTCTTTTTGTGCTGGTTCCGCCTGGCGGCTGGAGTTTGTTTTGTGGAATGGCACTCCTTCGGGAAAGTGTGCGGGTGAATCTGCTCGTTCTTTGTGTTTATGCTTCCTCTTGGCTGAAGTTTGTTTTGTGGAGTAGTATTTGCAGGACATTGGAAGGATTAGGTCATCTACTGCACTCATTTTTTGTGCTGGTTCCGTTACAGGCTGGAGTTCTGTGAAGGATCGCACCTTCGGGACAGTTATTCAAAGGAATCTACACATTCTTTGTGTTTAATCTGCCTGTTGGCTGGAGTTTGTATTATAGATTTTCTTCTGTTATGTAATTCTGTCTCACAAAATTTGTACAGAAGCACCGGACTTGAGCAATCCGATGGTAAAGTTGTCGTGGGGACTCTAGTAGGCGTACATGGACTGTTTGAGTTTAGAGGGATGGACGCTGGTTGGTGCGTGGGGTTAATGCGTACGTTTTTCTTTTTTCTGTTAGTTTTTTTTTGGGGGAAGTTCAGGGTTTGACTGTTGCACTAATGTTGGAATGTGGTCTTTATAATTTTATTTTTGACACACAATCTGTTTTTTCTCTTATGTCAATGTCAGTTGTTAATATGAGTGGATTATCTCTCTCCATGTGGAATGTGAATGGGTTGGGGCACCCCATAAAAAGAAGGAAGGTTATTTCTTTTCTTAAACGAAGGAAGTATGACAGTGTGTTTCTTCAAGAAACGCATCTTTTCCTACAGGAAGCTGAAAAATTTGAGAAAATATAGTGTGGACATGTTTTCTTTAGTGCTGGCTCAAGTAAGAGCTGGGGAGTCATTACATTGATAAGTAAACATCTACAATTCAAATATCTCAAACAGATTAAAGATCAATTAGGAAGAGTCATTATTGTTTTAGCAGAAATTCAGGGGCAAAGGTTGATTTTGGCTAATATTTACGGACCTAATGCTGATGATTAGGTCTTTTTTATAGATCTTGAAGGGATGTTGCAAGCCGCTGGCACCCCTCATGATATAATATTGGGAGGAGACTTTAATCTTTTGATGGACTCAGTCCTTGATCATAGTGAAGCAAATGTGTATAAGCCACCTAGAGCAACATTGACACTTCACAGGATGTGTAAAAATCTTGGTCTTAAAGATATTTGGATACTTTTAAACACATCTGGTAGGGACTATACATTTTTCTTCATCAGTCCATAAGATTTATTCTAGAATATATATTTTTTATATCTAAGTCCCTTATTTCACATGTTGTTGATTGCTCAATTGGAAACATCTTAGTCTCAGATCATGCCCTGGTGAGTTTAGAGCTGTTGCCTCATATGGAGAAAAAAAAATCATATAGTTGCCGCTTTAATGTATCCCTTTTGCAAAATCCTAATTTCCAACATATGTTAAAGGCTGAAATCAATGTTTATATGGAGACCAACTGGTACTCAGTATCCTCTGTGGGCTTGGCTTGGGAGGCACTTAAGGCAGTTCTTAGGGGTTGGATCATACAGTATGCCTCATTCATCAAAAAATCCAAAGCACGAGAACTCATGGAGTTGGAAGGGAAGGAGTTTTGGCTATTCAGGGCAAGACAGTCATATTTTGAGTTGGGGGACAAAGCAAGGAAGCTTTTGTCTAGATACATAAAACAGAGAGATTCTTTTTCTACCATTCTATCTGTGAAATCCACTGGTGGTGAAATATTTACCTCGGGCATTGATATTAATAATGCTTTTAAAGAATTTTATCTTGATCTTTATAGTTCCACATCTTCATCTACTGATGAAGATATTAGGAACTTTGTGGAACCATTAGAACCCCCTAAATTGACAATTGAGCAAAAACATTCTCTTGATCCTGAGATAACCTTAGAGGAGCTTGGCGAGGTAATAAAGACTTTGCCTACAGGCAAGGCTCTGGGGCCAGATGGCGTTGTCGCTGAATTTTTTAGATCTTATGTTACAGATCTGGCTCCACTTTCGTTAGAAGTTTATACGGAATCATTAAAGAATGGAAAGCTTCCTCCAACCATGACGCAAGCCCAGATCAGTCTGATTCTTAAAAAGGACAAAGATCCAAGCAAGTGTAAGAGTTATAGTCCAATTTCCATTGTCAAAAATTCTGGATAACCAATTAAGTTATGACATCTCTTATACATGTAGATCAGGTGGGGTTTATTCGGGTCGTAGCTCTTCTGATAACATCATCAATATCATGTGGTCAGTGACGAATGGTCAGACTCTGGTCGCTGCCATCTCACTTGAAGCCAAAAAGGCGTTTGATATGGTAGAATGGGATTATCTTTTTAAGATTTTGGAAATATAAGGGTTCGAGAGAACTTTTATTGGATCGATTAAGTAACTTTGTACACACCTGGTAGCGGCGGTAAAAAAGAATGGATTAATTCAGATTATTTTACTCTGGATAGGGTTGCCCTCTTTCCTCATTGCTGTTCTGTCTTGCCCTGGAACCATTAGTAGCCGTGATAAGGAAGGAGGATGATTTTCCAGGAGTGGTGGTGGTGGGTGGTATGGCGCATAAGCTTTTGCTTTATGCAGATGCTAATTATATTATTTGTCTCTGACCCTACTAGATCTATGCCTTGCCTCAACAGAATTATTAATTCCTTTTCTAAGTTTTCAGGATACAGATTCAATTGGTCTAAATCCGAAGCTTTGGCTCTGACAGCATACTGCCCAGTATCGGCTTTAAAGCCGTGCGCCTTCCAGTGGCCCAAACAGGGCATTAAGTATTTGGGCATTTTATACCCAGCAAAGCTGTCTGATATAGTTAGTTAATTTTGACCCCTTAATAAAAAGGTTTTCGAGCGATGTGGGCAGGTGGGCTTCATTACATTTATCTATGATTGGGAAGGTTAATGTTATTAAATTAAATTGTATTCCAAAATGTAACTACTTGCTACAATCTCTCCCTGTAGATGTCCCCCTCTCTTATTTCAAGCAATTTGATAGTATGGCGAAGTCCTTCATTTGGAATGGTAAACTTCCCAGATTACATTTTAATAAGTTACATAGGCCGATTGACAAAGGTGGGCTAGGCCTACCCAAGATTTTGTTTTATTATGCATTCGGTCTCAGACATTTGGCTCATTGGTCGCTTCCACCTGAAAGAGCCCCTCTCTGGTTTTGTATTGAACAGGATGTTCTTGCCCCTATTTTGCCATTACAAAGCCTTTCTATTAAACTAACTGGAGAAGTTAAGTCACACACCGTTATCTCGCATTTGCATGCGGTATGGACAAAAGTGTCCAGAGTGTTTAATTCTGACATTTATTTAAATGTTGCCTCGAGCATATGGCTAAACTCTAAATTATGTATTGAAAGGTCACCTTTCTGCTGGTCAGAGTGGATTGTGAGGGGAATTACTACACTCAGTGACTATATGAGAGTGGAGTGTTGAGATCTTTTGAAAACTTGGTTCAACACTTTGAGATTCCCAGATCTCAGTTCTATAGGTATTTACAGCTGCACCACCTGCTCTGTACTGTTTTTGGGAGTAGCTCACACCCCCCTAAAGTGGCAGATACTCTGGGAGAGGTGATTACTGCTTTTGGAAAAGGTCATGAGGCATCAGTGTATTACTCCTTGTTAATTCAGAGTCTGGGCGACAGAGCTTTAACTTCTATCAAGAGATTATGGGAGAAAGATTTAAACTTAGTATTGGAGGAGGAAGTGTGGGCTAGGATTCAAAAAAATGTCAAGTCTAGAGATGCAAGGGTGCACCTTATGCAGTTCAAGATATTACGTAGATTCTATTGGACCCCCCTAGATTGCATAGGCTTGGTCTTAAAGACACACCCACCTGCTGGCGATGCCAATCAGAAGATGGAGACACAATCCATGTTATTTGGGGGGGGGGGGGGGGTGTTAAGATCCAAGAATTTTAGTTGTAAGTTCAGAGTTGTATGTGTGACGTTTTGAGCACTCAAATTTTACTTTGTCCGAGACTCTGTATTTTGGGTGAGGGGTGGTCACAAATTTGGGGGATAATCACATAAAAAATTGGGTTCTCAATCTCATGATTGGCAGGCAAATTATTTTAAGGGGATGGAAGTCAGATGGAGCACCCTCATTTTCAGAGTAGTTTGTGGAAATGGGGAGGGTGGCTGCTTTTGAGGAGGTGGCAAGTAGAAGGCTGTCCACCAGAACTAATGCAAAGCGATGTCCGTGTGCGGTCTGTTCTAATGGCCTGATGAGGTCCATACCAATTCTTTCATAGGGTACCTCGATTAACGGTAGAGGGCACAATGGCGCTTTTGAGGTGGCTGTTGGATTCACCAAATGACATTCACAGCACGCCGCACACCACCTGCGAACGTCCCCGTGAATGCCTGGCAAAAGAAAAAAATTATTGGGTTAAGTGTTCTTTCCTGTCCTAAATGGCCAGCCATTGGATTATGGTGAGCTGCCTTTTTTTTTTTTTGATTTGATTGTCCTGCATCACTCAATACAACCTATCTTTGATAACTGAAAAATACGGTTATGTGAGCATGACGTTAGGCTGGAGCTGTTGACCATCAATTACTCTCACTTAGTCAAATGTGTGTTTGAGGGACTCGTCACGTGACTGCTCTAGAGGGAAATCCCCTTCACGGAACTCCCTGAGGGCGGGGACCTCCTCCCTTGCGTCATTTTGACACGGAGCAGAAGTAGATGGCCCTGGCACTGCCTCTCCAGCCATAGCATCGCACATCACACACCGAGACATTATTTCACAGGACCTATCCGCACATATTTCCCTTAACAAATTCTTGAAATCAGGCCAATTCATCCCCAAAATTAGCGGGTGGGTGAGGCGGGAATTAACCACAGCCTCCAATCTGTTTTCTTCCCCTGAATAGTATGTCAATGGTAACCACTGGATACGTGTGAATATCCCCATGCACACACCGCACCTTCACCCAACAATTTGTGCCCAATGCCCTGTCTTGTACCAAACGTTGGTGGATGGAGGTTTGAGAACAGCTAGAATCCACCAAAGCTTGATATGTATCCCCCTGGGTACTCACCGGTGTGCTGGAGCTGTGGGGATCCAGGGCATTTTCAGGACTGTTGTCCTGTAATGAAGGTGGGTACGCAGTGTTTTCAACTTCTGCTCCAGGCCCAAGCAGAGGGCCGACTTCACTTCCTCCAGTGACGCCGGATGGTGGCACTAGACCCATTTTCACAAGGGTGACTGGCTGGACAGTTGAGGTGGGCTCCAGGGCCTCCGCAGCAACCCCCTCTTGTCTGATCAGGCTCCGGGAACACCTGTCGGTCCTCCGCTTGGGCCTGGAGCAGTAGAAGAAAACACTGCATACCCACCTCCATTACGGGGCAACGGTCCTGGAAATGTCCTGGATCCCCACAGCTCCAACAGACCGGCCGAGGCCCCCCTCCTACACCTGTGGGAATGGACTCACCAACCTGGGGGGGATAGCAGAGAGAGGCAGAGTTAGCAGGGGAGACAGGGGGAAGACACCCCTAAGTGAGAAAGAAACCTGGGTAACCAATTCCAGCAGGCGTCCCGGAGCTGCTGTGCGAAGGCGAACGGGCAGCCATATTTGCCCAGCTTCTGGGTGCGGAAGTGTTGTCGGCTGGACAGTTGAGGTGGGCTCCGGGGCCTCCGCAGCAACCCCCTCTTGTCTGATCAGGCTCCGGAATGCCTGTCCATCCTCCGCTTGGGCCTGGAGCAGGAGTTGAAAACGCTGCTCCTGCTCCAGCCACAGATGCTGCCAGATGCTGGTTCTGCTGGATGCTGGCGAGGGTCTTGATCACCTCGCCCAGTGGTGAGGACTCCATGACGACTTATCTCCTCAAATCCTGGGTTTCAGCACCAGTGTGACACCATGTTAGGGTTTGTATGTGGAAAAGAGGAGACAGAGAGCAGTGATACACTTAAGGTCAGATTTTTATTCTCTTTCTTTGGTGTGCAGTGTATGTACTTTTTGCTGGCTTTTCACTCAGTCAATGATTCACTCTCAAAATAAACAAACTTCTTCACAATACTCAATGGATTAAACCTTCAATATAAACCGATGCCAACGCTGCACACTCGTTCTCTCTCCCCCTTCTGTGATGTGCTCCGTTGTTTTAAGGATTCTCTCCTCTATCACTGTAATGAGAAACGGCTGTTAGAAATCAAGTTAACCAGCTTGACAAGCCACACCACTCCCTCTTCTGCAGACAGACACACGACCATGCCCCAATCACACAGTGACTGGGCCAACCTGGTGGTGTTGGTTCCGAAGAGTGACTGCTCGGTCCGGTTCTGTGTGGATTATAGAAAAGTCAGTGCGGTGTCTAAATTTGATGTGTACCCGATGCCTCGGATTGATGAGCTGTTCGATCTGTTAGGTGCGGCTTGCTTTTATTCAACACTGGATTTAACAAAGGGATATTAGCAGATCCCCTTAACTCCCATGTCCCGTGAAAAAACTGCATTTTCCACACCGTTCGTCTTACACCAATTTGTCACCCTTTCTTTAAGTTTGTTCGGAGCTCCGGCTACGTTTCAGCAGCTCATGGACCGAATCCTCACACCACAGGCTGCTTACACCGCTGCCTATCTGGATGATATCATCATTTACAGTAATGATTGGCAGCAGCATCCGAGTGTGGTCCTGAAGTTGTTGAGACGGGCGGGAGTCACGGCAAACCCTAAGAAGTGTGCAAGTGTGGGAGAAGTAAGTGACAGGCCAGATGGCTCCCTGGCCTGAATCGGGCAATTGGGGTATGTGATGATGGGGGCGTGGCTGAGCAACCTTTGTGGAGAAAGAGGCCAAGAGAGTAAGTGCATAAGGGTTTTAAGAATTAAGAACTTTTGCCACAATGTTGCTCCAAAATTTCTACACATCTTTCTGCATTAATGGTGCCCTCACAGATGTGCAAGTTACCCATGCCACAGGCACTGACACAACCCCATACCATGACAGACACTAGCTTTTGGACCTGATGCTGATAACAGGTTGGATGGTCACTTTTCCTCTTTGGCCCGGAGAACACGGCAGCTGTTTTTTCCAGAAACTATTTGAAATGTGGACTCGTCGAGCCACAAAACATGATTCTACTGTTCTACATTCCTTCTCAGAGAAGTCAGTGGCTTCTGCACAATGTTGATGTATGGCTACTGCCTTGCATAGTAAAGCCTTAACTTGCATCTGTAGACGCAGTGGCGAATTGTGTTGACTGACATAGGTTTACCGAAGTATTCCTGAGCCCATGTCATGTTATCAACACCAAATTACATACTGCCCGGATTACAAGTGCATGGCTGCGTAAAAGAGTGCGGATGCTAGATTGGCATGCTTGCAGTCCTGACCTGTCTCTTATTGAGAATGTGTGGTGCATTATGAAGCATACAATACGGCAATGAAGGCCCTGTACAATTGTGCAGCTGAAGACCTGCAATGGATGAATGGGGGGAAATTCTACTTGCTAAACTTAACAAACTTGTGTCTTCAGTGCCCAAGCGCTCGAAGAAATTATGTTACACAGTGGTAAACACTCGACTGTCCTAACTTTTTGGGGAGTGTGTTGCAACAGAGACTATTTAGCAGAGACGCCAGAGAATTTTTATTAAAATGATTGGGAGAAATTCAAATTTTCAACAGTCAAGGGATTTAGAAAAGGAAGTCCCGCCATACTGGTAAAAGTCAATCACTCTCAACTTGAGAATGCGCATTAGATATACAAGCTGGGAAAATGTTATTTTTTTTGCATTATCTAAGCTAAAGAAGCGTAATTTATGATACAAATGTGTCAGATTTTACTTTTGATTTGAAATATGTTCTTTGATCATAATCTAGGCCAACACAGTTTTGGTGATTTCAGTCTTTCCTCATTCAAGTAGATTGGAGCTGCACTTGAATGCTGCTTGTTTACATAATAAAAAGAAGCTGCCAGAAGCGTTCCAAAGATATCCGCTGAGTGAAGACTTGCTAAAAAGACTTTGGTTGCAATCATCTGATTTGAAATGTGTATATCCACCATTTTCACAGGCAGTGAAATTACCCATTATGCTTAGTGCGTTCTTCCAATGCGGATGCAACAGACTTCTGCTTTGCCTCTTATTCCCATTACCAAGCATTATACTGTCACTAACAACAGTCAAAAACGGAAGAACAGTCTGTGTTTACTTAACGTAAATCACTTTCTCACTAATGTCTGCATATGGACATTAGGTTTTGATGGCAATCCCGAATACATGAGAACATAATCACACACACATTTGCATGATAAAGTTACTGGACTCTAGCACTCGCTACACGCACCCTGTATGTGTGTGTGTGAAAGAGAGAGAGACACACACAGACATACAGCACGCAGAGAGAGAGAGAATCCATGAATATGATGTGCTAGATTTCATTGCGTTTCTTGTTGTGCACTTCAATATGAAAACAACCAAATCCCAGACATTTAGGGAATCTAGAAATCCAACCGGATGCTTTATTAAGGTTCGAAAAAGAGGACATGTCTGTGAAAAGAGGGTGTATGGTCATCATAGGTTCCATTTTAAAATCTTCCGATTTATGGCATTATTTTTGCATTAACAAGTGCCGCCTTCTCACGCGCTCTGCCGACAACAACTCTGCCTCTACCTCATTCACATACACTCACAGCGCGACATTTGAGATATGAACCTCGTAAAGATGATTAATAAAAAAAAAAAACAACAAGGAGCTTGGTTTAAATGTTTTTCATCTTTTTTATCTTCCAAAATGATGGACATCATTTGGAATTATCTATCAGTGTTTTAAAAACTAGGCAAGTTACAGAGAATTAGTTTAATGCAACCTCTGCTTATTACATCTGGTTTGACTTTAAATGTTTCAGCATTGGCAGCTTTTGTGGGGGCTTATTGTTTTGATATTCATTTTACAGTAGTTTTTAAGCCACCTGTAGTTGTTATAGCACCCTATAACAGCGCATATTCATCCAGAGCCTCCGCTGCATGCCATCACCAGTAATGTTAGTCTAGCTGATAACAACAACTAAGTGGAAGTGTGTAGCATCCGAGGAAGTCTCTCGCCGTAATGGCGCCACCCATGGAGAAGTCAGGAAAAAAGTGGATTTAAAAGAAGAAAAAAAAAAGAAATTCACAATGTAAAACATAAAAGAATGTGTTGTTGTGCTTTCAACATAGCACAGGGTGAATACAATTTGCAGACCACTCTTTTTTTTAATCTTTTATTTATTAGCATTTTCCATACTGTCCCAACTTTTTCGGAATTGAGGTTGTACTTGCTGAACACTGCGAAGTATATACTGTATACTCTGCCGTGCAAAGGTAAAAGTATCTTCACATTTTGTCAAAATTGAGTAACAACCAAAATCAGGTCTGTCCTGTGACAGAAACGTTTAAATAATCAGTCCTATCATAGATTGGTTTGGCTTAACTCTGCTTAGATTCAGAGAAAACAGACTGTGAAATCTTTTTGAAATTTAATAACTGCAAAGTCCGGTTTCATCATTGGCATAGTTACTGCGGTTTGTCATTGCAGAGCAATACTATGTACTATTTATTTATTTTTATTTTTTTTAATTGTAAGTGAAAGTACACATTATTCCAAGATAAACATTGAAAAAAAATAGTACACATTGTTCTCGCTTGACATCACTTTCCATGTGAGTGCCGTGTTATCAGTTTATCAGCTGTTTTATACGGTTGTTTTTTTTTAATTCAGTTTTGTGTAAATATGTCTAACTTTTGGCAGTCAAAACAAGAGATGTTACATTGTGGGATACAGTAGCTTATTCCATGCAGTGTGCTCTGTTGTATACTGCACTTTTTGGCAAATGTAGTAGGTCATTACAGAAAATCAGCAGAAAATGTGTAGTATGTTAGAATGCACTTCTGATTATAGCCATACTCTCACCCTCAACACTGTAACGTGATTTTGTGAACCTGTGTGTGAAGGAGAGCTGTAAGACATATGTTCTTGGTTTCAGCCCCTCAAGACCAAAACGGTTCTCTCCACAGACTCTGCCTCATTGTTTTTTTTTTTCAGTGAGGGTTTCACAGTGCAGCATCAGTGTGAGAAAACTTATAAAAATGGTAACCTGCATTTTCAGGAACCATGTCTACCATGTGATAATTTAGCTCCATACACAAATACACACTCGCATCTGCAAGGGATGTCTATTCCAGCAGATGTACGTAGTGTTTATTGATCAGTGTATCATTAGTTGTTGTCATTTCGCTCTGCCTCCAGGTTCTTGTAGTTCTCTTCATAGCAGGCATGGTGGAGTTGGATTTGCCTTTGAAGGTTTATTTTTTCTGAGGGGGTTCTCTGCTGTGTATTATCTGTAGTTTGAAGCAGATGAGGTTTGGTTTAGGGCTGAATAGAGAGTGGCAGGCAGAGGTATGCCCAGGCCAGGTAATTATACAAGCCTGCATTTATTTGGACGTGAGGTGAGGGGGCATGTTTCTATGGCTCAGGCTGAGTGGTTGTGATGTTTCTCACTGGGGCCGGTGTCTGCTGGTACATGGAGGGGGTGATATAGACAAAACGCTCTCCCCTCCATCACATGAACTGGCTATTCAGCTTTAATTTTGTGTGTGCGTGGGGGGGTTGTGTTTGTGGTGTGAGGCAGAACATGTGTTTAGTAACCATACCCACTTCTTGTTGCGGTCACATTAGGCTGTAAGCATGCAAAATTACTTCGGACCCAGCGAAGAATATGAGGAACAGGATTTGATGTCACACTCTAGAGATTCTGTTTTTAATACATCATAAATCACACATAACAAATAAAAATACATTTAAAATGTTCAAATATGCTGTCTACTCCACTTTCCCTCAATTATGCAAAGCATGCAGCTTTGAAGTTAGTATTCGTTGTTTTTAGCCAAAAGAGGTCAATCAGTGACGTTTAGATCCTCAATTGTTCAAACGTCTTTTCACTATTCACAGGTCAGAGTTCACCAGACTTGAACTTTGGTGTGCAGTGAAAGAAAAAACTTCTTCATGTGTGTGCATTTCCACTCTCCTGTGTTCACATGCACATAAATCAAAGTGAATTAAATGCAAAATTTAGTGTGACCACACCTTTAGTGTGATCAAATTCAACCCCCATTTTTATTGTACACTTCAATCTCTCTCTCTCTCTCTCTCTCTCTCTCTCTCTCTCTCTCTCTCTCTCTCTCTCTCTCTCTCTCTCTCTCTCTCTATATATATATATATATATATATATATATATATATATATATATATATATATATCTCACTCTCTCTCTCTCTCTCTCTCTTTCTCTCTCTCTCTATCTATCTATCTATATATATATATATATATATATATATATATATATATATATATATATATATATATCTCATATATATATATATATATCTTCTAGTTCATATTTGCCTTGGCACACCTATGTAAAACACTTTCCTAAAGAACACACACAGCTTGACCTCCGAGTGAAGGGGGAGGGCAACATTGACAAGAGCAGGGGGTGTGTGGGAATGAAAGAGGGGGAATGAAAACTGCATTTGAAAACCTTTATGATCAGGCCATAAGGTCAGCAGCTCCTTGAGAAGAACAGAGAACATCAGACTAAGAGACCAAAACCTGGTGGAACGGCCGTGGATATGTGCATCTCTTCTTTAGGCTCTGGACATGGATTTCAGATGTAGCGAATTTGGTAGTATAAATGTACACGGGATGGGTTAAAGTGCCCACATACCTCCACCATTATATGTAGGGAAACAGTATGTGTGAGCTAGGAATTAAATTAAACTGTCCTTATTCTACATTATTATGTAAGGAAATTTATTATGGAATTAGTCACGTTCGACAACCATTATAAATTAGATAAATGACAAATAACTAGATTATTTATCTGAATAAAATTCCCCACCATTAAAATCGTAATACAATGTCTCGTTGTATCCACTCACAATTTCTGTTGTAAGGAATTAGCTTTAAAAAGGGAATTATGATTAATTCTCATATTAGAGTAATATTATTCTCATGGCTTATTGAAAATAATATTACACATATTTAGGTACAGCTTTGAAGCGAAATCTTTTAAAAACAGGGATGAGATTATTTATCAAAATATACCACAGTCAAATTATTTTTAAAATGGAAATATGAATAATTAATCATAACTCATTATAATTAATAATAAATATTTGGATCAGTTAATAGAATTAACAATGTAGCTGAATTAACATTACATCAATTAATCTGTTCGTCCAGCGAACACTCAGTATTTATCGTCTATCAACTTTCAGAAAGGATATTTTTCATGGCCACAGAAAAATAACTCTTTCTTAGCATGTAGCTGTGATCAAATCGTTAAATTGACGTTGATTTACAAGCAGACCAGAATCAACTCGCAAGAATGTACACAAAAGCTTTATTTAACTAAATTATGAACACATAACTAATCTAAACAACACATACACACAAATCAGGCATACATGGGAAATGGAAAAGTGAAAGTGAATGAAACAGGAACAGAACAGGGGAATGAAGCTATGAAAAGAGTAATTTAACCATCTGAAAGAACCATCAGTTTCTTACTTCAGAGCACCTTTGTTAACAAAGGGGTTCACAGCTTATACTAAACCTCTGTTTAGTTAGTTAATTGTACGATACTTGCAATGCCTTGGCTGTTGAGAGAGCGCCTGGATGCAGTCTCAGGAGAAAGTCTTGATGGTTCCTTGAGTCGATGGTGTTGAAGTTGCAATCAATTTCTTCCGTGTTGAATGATGAAATGATGATGAACTTACGGTGTTAGTTTGACACTGTTATGGTCAAGGAAATTACACATAGCTTGATGTGTTAAGGCCTGCCGGCCCACGACCTCGCGGTCGGACCGGGTGTTTCCGGTCCCACACGAACAGCAACCATGAGCAGAAGGGAGAGAGAGAGAAGAGAGAAGAAGAGGGAAGAGAGAGAGAGGGAAAGAGAGGAAGGTCACTCTGACAGTGCCCTTTAACTCCTGAGGGAGGTCACTCCTCTCGAGTTTGGCTTGACCAATGGGAAAGGTCCAATTTTCCAGCGGGAAAAGTTCCTTTGTTTGGAAGCTGACTCATTTGCATGATTGGAGTAAGCTAGCAGTTTGTGCCCCTTTATGCTCTGATTAATATAACAAGCACACAATGCATGCTATAAGGGGGTGCTATACTCCAATGTTTAGGGCATCACACAAGGACTAATTTGATAGGAAGCATGATACCAGTAATTTTACATTATCTAGTGGTTCTGTCATAAAGCATGCACAAAACGGTATACAGTACAAAAGACACTATACGAGACAGTAATAATCAAACAAATAATGTCCTGAGGATATGCATGTTCATTTATAGAACAGTTTGTCTATAAATTAATGAAGAAAAGTCTGTTTTATGGGTTTTATGTGTGTTTCCTATGGGGGAATGGAGTGAGTTTCTTCTCAGCCACATTCCTTTGCTTTTGCATGTGGCTACCTTCCACCACCTGGAATGTCTCTGAGGTCCACTAGTTGCTGGACCAGTGTCAGCAAAGGGGGAGTAAAAACTGATAATGATTAGTGGGAGAGCAGCCATCTTGGAGTCTGCTTGGGCCTACTTGGACCTTTGTTTGTTATGGTCTTGAGACGTCTGTTGGATTATTCATTAAATAATGAATAATTGTGTGTCTGATTGGTCCAGATGCTACACAGAACTGACAAACTACACAGAACTGATCATAGACTTTCGAGAGGGTAGTTGCCATATGTGTAATTTGATGCAAATGAAAATGAGGCTGTGAGGAGTAGATGTTCAGTCCAGTAGTGTTGTGTTCCTGTGTTGATCGTTCAGCTGATCAAACATTGAAAAAAAAAAGTATTTTCACAAATTTCAAGGTTGCTATGAAAAACATGGATTGTGAAAATTAGACATGGCCTGACCCTAAGACTGTACGGGATGTTGAACGGATTTTACTTCCATCCCTCACAGCCTTTTTTTCGCTCGTGTCCAATTAAATTTGGTGTCAACTCTGACTAAGGTCCACAGCAATAACATCCATCAAGTGCTCTGTTGTACTCCTTAGCCATGCTAGATGTATTAGCATGGGGCTAGTTCTAGCATATCTGTTTGATATGTCGCACTATGTGAACCTGGGTGTCAGTCATTTAGCCAACAGAATAGTGAAAATGTGGGGAAAATTTGGGTTGTGAAAATTAATGACCTGGGACATTACCCTGCTGAAACATCTTAAACTAACTTAAGGGGGGTTGCTGTTCTTAGGTTTTCTCCCAGCTGGATTTTAGAAGGGTTTGGGGCATTTGTCAGCTGGTGGACTGGCTGGCCAATCAGCCAGATCAGCTGAACACAAGCTTGGCCAGGCCAGGATACCAGCTAGAACAGCAAACCAGTGTAGGCTAGGGTTAAGGTATCCCTAACCCTAATAGTTAGAGTTAATACAACATAATGAACCAACTCTTATTTCCATCTCTCACAGCCTGATTTTGGTTTACATCTGAGTAAATATGATGTAGGCTGAGCCTACTGTATACTCTTACTAAGATCCATTACAATAACTTCCAAGTTAGTCCTCAATTTATACTCCTTAACCATGCTAGGTGTATTTGCATGGGCCTGAAGTAAGCCAGTAAGCGGGCACTTGTTAACAGTACTATAGAGATACAGAATGTTGAATCTGAACGCTGTACTGTCGGGTTGTTAGTCATGTCACGGATATTGGAATACCGAACTCTTTTAACAGATCTCCTTGACATTAAGTTTGAGCGATCATGTATGATGGATTACAGGGTAAAGGCCAGTGATAAAAAATCCAGCAGAGGCCGGTAACACACACACCTTATAGCTTTGTTCTCTATCTCCTCTGCTCTTCCTGTCTGTCATGTGCTTTGCCCGATAACCAATAATTAGCCATTTTGACTGCTTTCTGTGCTTAGCAGCTCATGTTTCTGTGAGAATGTCTGAGGAATTAAGTGTGACCTTCTCTGCATTCTTGCTATTCTCTGGGTGGAGTACACAACACCTACTAGTGTCAGAAATGAGGAGTGCAGAGGCCATTTTTATTTGTGGTTACAAACTGAGGTATGAATCAGGGGAATCATTGGTGTCAATCAAATTATTCTTTTAACATATTGTTTTATTTGAGGAACTGTTATTATTAAAACTAAATTATTTTCTGTGGTTTGATTCATGCTGTCGATTACCACAGAAAATGATTTCTACTTTGCAACAACAGGTTTCTCAAATGAACTAAGATGGTAAAAGAACTGTTTGATTGAGCTTAACCTCCTTTTCAATATAATTGTGATTTTTAATGTTATATTTGGGGGGGTTGATAAATTCATTGGCAGGACTTCTGATGGATTAGGTTTCTTATGAATATTTTTCTAAACTTTTATTCAAATAGTGACCAAACAATTAGTTTGATCTGCTGTGAGATACTGCAGAGAATGTCGGGTGGTTCTAAAAGCTGAATGTGTTGTGAATCCAGGGAGACAGAAGAGATCACGCACATGTGCATATGTGTTTTGTGAGTCATTTGTACTTGAGAGATGTTGCGTGAGGGTTATGCCTTTTGAGTCTCTCTACAAACCTTTAGTGAAGCACTGGTCAACAGTTGCAGCCCCATGAATCTCTTGTTTTTACAAAGACCACAGTGGTCAAATAAAGGCTGATGTGAAAGTGCTCATTATAGCTATCAAGGCCTGGAGGCCTTTGAAAGGGATTCTTGTGTCTAACCTCTTGTTTTAAAGGCAGACTGTGGCAACCAATACAGTCCTACATACATGAAAAATAGCCTTTTTACATGCTGTCAGGAAGACATTCAGTACTGTTTTACTAAGGCTACAGTATGTGTCCATGGACACTGAGTTTTTAGCCCATCTCATAATTTTGGCGCAGCTAAAAGCAAGTTTTTTTTATTTTATTTTTTTTACGTTTTTTTACGTGAAGATTACGTTTATTCGTATTCAGTTTTATTTGTAGTTATGTTCACCCCTCAATTGTCTACTGTTTATTTCACTTGCTCACTTCAAGAATGCAGGAGTCACAATTGCTCTGTTAAAAAAGGTGCCTTGCTGTCTGCTCTCTAAGGATGGCTCCGATTCCTGGATCGATACCGGCTCCGATACTGACGTTTTTAGATGGATACTGTGTGTTAGTCATGTTCGTTACTGTCAAGCTCCAAAAATGACATAAAAGAACCATAAAACACCATTAAAGTAGTTCATATGACTCGTGCATTTTATTCAAAGCTATTTGAAGACATGCGATAGCTCTGTGTATCACAAAAGGCTGTGTTTAATAAGTAAATATATAATATGCATGCACAATGGCACTGCTCTGTTGACACACACACACACACACACACACACTCGCGGCTATTTTTAACCTTCACGCAGTGCGCAATATTTGAGCGCTACTCACGAACAACAGCTCAGATGTAGATGCTCAATAGTTTGGTTCATTTATAGCTATGGCTCGTGAGCCACAAGTGGCTCTTTGTTAAAAATCAAGTGGCTCGCCGGGTGTCTCACCATTCACCAACACATGCTCGTTTAAAACTTTCTAGAGATAATTTTCCAGCAGAAAGTGTGGGTGCGACTGCAAAGCTTGAAGTCAATGACACTGTTTTGATTTCCTGTCTTCCGAATTTGTCGTACAGCCTACTACTGGTGAACAAGGTTTGAAATTAACACCCGCCAAATGAGGATTTTTCATACGGAGTGTTTAGCTGATGTACTGTACCAGCCACTGTGGAAGGCGACCAGTAAGACTTCTCGGAATGATATATTACAAGAAATTTGACACAAAGATGCTTGTTTGATGAAATGTGATTCTATTTTGAAGAACAGATGAAAGAAAAGCCGCCGATGCACGTCTCATTTGATATGTGAGCAGTGAGCTCCACTGTTCACGAGTGCAATGAAAGCACTTCTCCTAGACACGCACATGCATAGAGTTCTGGGCCTCGTTTCCCAATAACTATTGATCTTAGCTGAACATTTTCTATGAGCGATTTTATGAAAGTTTTTTTTATGTGCACCCAGGGTGTTATATAGCATCCGCCACCCGCAAAATGCGACGAGGCTCAATCCAGTTCGCGAGCTCCTCATTTCATGCGCGAGTAATTTTGCTCATCTGCCCGCAACAGGTGGGTGACCTGTAAGACGTCTCGTTTTCTTTTCTTTAGGCAGCATAAACTGTATTAACAAACGCACAAACACATTTGATAAGAACACATTTGGCAGCATTTTTTGGGAACACAAGGGAATTTATTAGGCTTGTTTATTATATTGATTATTATAATTATATTTACATTTATAATTGTCTTTAGTTCTTAATTTGTATGCTGTTAGTAATTTTTCACCTGTTGCTGCATACTGATGCTTGTGTGATGGCAAATGGGGCTGTTGGAGACGGTAATTGTTTGGATTTGGGGAGGTGGTTATATATAACTTTTTTTTAATCACTTCGATATTTTAATTGCTTTTTTCGTTTCATTTAAAGTGCAGTTTGAATTTAGAAATGTCTTTTAAGTTTTTCATGTTTCAATAAATTAATTTTTAAAGCAAAAACATTCACCGACCTTGGGGGTTGACCAATCAGATATCGCGATATTTTAAATGCGATTATCAGTAAAATATTTTTTACATATCGCCCAGCCCAAAAGGGAAGTTACATTTTTCATGAACAATTGTAAAATGAAGTAATTTTATGGAGACCTGCACAAACACATGTACTCAATTCCATATTGCAACATGTTACCTAATAATTTTTGCATATTTGTTTGTTTTTGAGTAGTCTATGTGTAATATAAACATTTTATTTTATTGAAAAATGTTTTTGAAAATAGTAAATTATTAGTTTTTGGTATGGCTCTTTCGAAAAAATGCATCAACCAAAAATACAAAAATTGGCTCCTTAGTGAAAAAAGATTCCCGACCCCTGACTTATAGTATCATATTATAATATTTAGAACAGCACCGGAGGTGCATTTTACCAAAATTTGAATAAGAAGCAAATTAAACTACTGTGAACTTGCTTACAAACAGACAAATACAGGACTTCCTGGAGAGTTCAGAATGTCAAAATAAAAGCCTGAGGGTTTTAAAGTTAAAGGTGCACAATTGAGAAATATAACTAATGTATTTAAAATTCTAAAAGTAAATAATAATAATAGTAATAATAATAATAGAATCAGAATCAGAATGAGCTTTATTGCCAAGGATGCTTACACATACAAGGAATTTGTCTTGGTGACAGGAGCTTCCAGTATACAACAATACAAAAACAGCAGCAAGACATAGATAATAATAAAAAATACAAAATAATTATACACATACATACATAGACACACACATACATACATACATACACATACGTAGTGCAAATCTAATACAAATCTGTTATGTACAATGCAAATACAAATCTGTTATGTACAGTGCAAATGTTTTATTTTTTTAATTTATTTATTTTTATTCAGAGGAATGAAATGGCAGAAGAGGTTGGATGTGTTGGATAAATATAAAAGTTTTTTAAAAAGACAACTGTGTATTGCACATAGTTATTGCTTAATGGGGCAATTTAACTGTTGATGAGATAGATAGCCTGAGGGAAAAAACTGTTCCTGTGCCTGACGGTTCTGGTGCTCAAGCTCTGAAGCGTCAGCCAGAAGGCAACAGTTCAAAAAGGTAGTGGGCAGGGTGAGTGGGGTCCAGAGTGATTTTTCCAGCTTTTTTCCTCACTCTGGAAGTGTATAGTTCTTGAAGGGGGGGGGGGCAGGGGGCAACCAATAATCCTCTCAGCAGTCTGAACTGTCCTTTTTAGTCTTCTGATGTCTGATTTCGTAGCTGAACCAAACCAGACCGTTATTGAAGTGCAGAGGACAGACTCAATGACTGCTGAGTAGAACTGTATCAGCAGCACCTGTGGCAGGTTGAACTTCCTCAGCTGGCGAAGGAAGTACAACCTCTGCTGGGCCTTTTTCACAATGGAGTCAACATGTGTCTCCCACTTCAGGTCCTGTGAGATGGTAGTGCCAAGGAACCTGAATGACTCCACTGCTGTCACAGTGCTGTTTAGAATGGTGAGGGGGGTCAGTGTTGGGGTGTTCCTCCTAAAGTCCACAATCATCTCCACCGTTTTGAGCGTGTTCAGCTCAAGGTTGTTTTGATTGCACCAGACAGCCAACTGTTCAACCTCCCTTCTGTATGCAGACTCATCGTCATCTCGGATGAGGCCGATGACAGTGGTGTCGTCTGCAAACTTCAAGAGCTTGACAGAGGGGTCCTTGGCGATGCAGTCATTGGTGTAGAGGGAGAAGAGTAGTGGGGAGACAACACATCCCTGGGGGGCACCAGTGCTGATTGTACAGGTGCTAGAAGTGAGTTTCCCCTGTCTCACAAGCTGCTGCCTGTCCGTCAGAAAGCTGGTAATCCTCTGACAGATAGATATGGGAACAGAGAGTTGGTGTAATTTATTCTGGAGTATAGCTGGGATGATGGTGTTGAAAGCCGAACTGAAGTCCACAAAAAGGATCCTTGCATATGTCCCTAGTCTGTCCAGATGTTGCAGGATATGATGCAATCCCATGTTGACTGCATCATCCACAGACCTGTTTGCTCAATAAGCAAATTGAAGGGGATCTAGAAAGGGTCCAGTGATGTTCTTCAGGTGGGCGAACACCAGTCTCTCAAATGATTTCATGACCACAGATGTCAGGGCTACAGGTCTGTAGTCATTAAGTCCTGTGATTTTTGGTTTCTTTGGGACAGGAATTATGATTGAGCGTTTGAAGCAGCATGGGACTTCACACTGCTCCAGTGATCTATTGAAGATCTGTGTGAAGATGGGTGCCAGCTGGTTAGCACAGGATGGAAGACACGCTGGTGAGACGCCATCTGGGCCTGAAGCTTTCCTCGTCTTTTGTTTCCGAAAGACCCGGCTCACATCATCTTCACAGATCTTAAGTGCAGGTTGAGTAGCAGGAGGGGGGAGGAGGGGGGTTGCAGGAGGTGTTGGTGTTTGTGTGAAGTGAAGGTCAGAGTGGGTGTGGGGTGTGAGATTGGGCCTTTCAGTGTAATAATAGTAATAATAATTTATTGAATGGGTTCCAAAAAATAACTGTGAATGAAAAGTGAACTGATATCTTTAACTATATTGAACAAAAAATAGATCTGAATCCTTTAAAATCCAGATACAAAATGTAAAAAAAAAAAAATTTAAACTGCTTTTCTATTAAACGCTAAGACAGGAATTACTGTTAATTTTGCTGCTACACTATCCAGTAGACTAGTTAACAATAAAAAAATTTTTTTTTAATAAGCTATACATTTATATTGAAATGTGTAGTTAGAGGTTTGTGCTTAACTTATTACAGAGTACCCCCAATTAGTTCCACACAATGATGTAAAGATATTCTAAACTGATTATGCAAAAAACAACAACACTGGTATCGGATCAGAATTGTTATTGGCCGATACTGAGATTTCAGATATCGGAATCGGATCAGAAGAGAAAAAAGTGGTATCGGTGCATCCCTACTCTCTACATAGGCAGCTTCCTTCAAAGGCAGCATCGTAACTGTAAAACTACTCACCTCTTGGCTAAAGTCACTCTTTTTTAAGCTAATTTGTCCAAATTGTTTGGTGAATTTATTTATTTTTTTTACTTTTTAAAATCACTTGAAATGGGTACTTTAAGCTTTAAAAACATTAAACAAATCACTGAAAATATACCCCTGGAACCAGGGCCATTTCAAGGTATGGGCAAACTAGGTGGTCACCTAGGGCACCACTAGTGGGTCTGTTCCAAAACCTAGTGAGCTGCCTCAGGAGGTAGCACTTTTAAGACAATATAGCTGCACTCCCGACACGAAGGCTGTTCCCAAAGGTAGGTATCTAAATTATGCTGCCTCCTAGGGGCCTGGGTGTCTCAGTGGTAAAGGACGCTGGCTACCACCCCTGGAGTTCGCTAGTTCGAATCCCAGGGTGTGCTGAGTGACTCCAGCCAGGTCTCCTAGGCAACCAAATTGGCCTGGTTGCTGGGGAGGGTAGAGTCACATGGGGTAGCCTCCTCGTGGTTGCTATGGTGTGGTTCGTTCTCGGTGGGGCGCTTGGTGAGTTGGGCGTGGATGCCGCGGTGGATGGCGTGAAGCCTCCACACGCGCTATGTCTCCGTGGCGGCACGCTCAATGGGCCACATGATAAGATACACGGGTTGGCAGTCTCAGACACGGAGGCAGCTGGGATTTGTCCTCCGCCACCCGGACTGAGGCGAATCACTACGCAACCACGAGGACTTAAAAAGTGCATAGGGAATTGGGCATTCCAAATTGGTTGAACATTTAAAAAAAAAAAAAAATTATGCTGCCTCCTAAGATATCTCATTTTTTCTCATTCTTAGATGGCATCATATGTATCCTTCCCCAAATAGGTGATCCCAGAATGCACCTTGCTGAGCTCGGTGGAAAAAATAAATCCAATATGGCGGACGAAGCAAGATAAATATTCATTATAAATATACAGTACATATAATCCATTCAATACTGGAAAGTACTGTAAAAACATAGTTTCATTTGATAGAAAACTGACTATTTTACCCAAAATGTGTGTGTGCTGTGCGTATTTATGCTCATTCAAGTATCACGTTGTTCCTCTGGCATCACTTGAATTGAAATTTGCGAGTCGAGTCTCTCATGTGCACGGTGCGCAATATTTGAATGATGCAAGGAGTGGCCTTCTATGTTCCAAATCGGTCTCTTATGAGGCTCCATTTCAGTTCCGGATGCTGCCATAGCAGACAGCTCCCGAAGTAGGCAGGAAGACAGCAAGCCAGCTCACAAAGTTTTGGAACATACCCAGTGTTTGTGTCGGGAGCATGCCTATGATGCCTTTAAATGCTGTGTAGGTAGGCAGCTCACTAGGTTTTGGAGTAATGCTAAAGCTTCATTTATATTATTGAAACTGGAGCCATTCCCAGCAGTTAGTGCATGTGCTCATGTGTGAGATGAAAATTTGAGTCCAGCCTGCAATGGGTCCTAATTCTGTTTTGCCCTCTTCTCCCTGTCATTTCCTGTCATCGCTCTATGACTGTATAATAAAATGACCAGAGGCCCCAAAAATTATGATCATTTTTCGTGCTCCTCCTCTTGTATCCACCCTCTGCCTGCTGTTGTCCAACTTTTCCATTCCTTTAGTTAATATACCTTATTCTGGACCCCAGAGACTAGTGTCTGTGGTCAAGTGGTTAGGATAAATTCGCTATCATATGTGGTCTCTATATGCCCCCAAAGTGCTGACCTATTTGTCTTCTAACTAAAGAAGTCCACGACTAGATCAGTAGAGCTGATAGTGTGGGAATGACCCAAGGGTCTAAGTCATCCTTCATTGCAGTCAGGCTATATATTATTTCTGTTAATGTCACAGCACACCACCGGAAATCTGATATGTAAACAAATATTTAGCTCCTAGCGACCGCTCGCTAAGAAGTTGCTAGGAAATAGACAAAATCACTTAACCAGCGTATTGTTTTGCATTGACCTTAAGGGTCAGGGATTTTCGCAGTTAATGTTGTCCTCTATCTACACTAACGTTCAAAAGTTTGGGGTCACTTGCCTGAAATGTTTCTCATGATCTTAAAAACCTTTTGATCTGAAGGCGTATACTTAAATGTTTGCAATTCCTTTTGTAGACAAAAATATAATTGTGCCAACATATTAATTTATTTCATTACAAAACTAAAATTGTATTAAAAAAAAAAAAAACATTTTGAAATTAATGACTTGGACCAAATAATAAAGAAAAGCTGCCAATAAGTGCCCAACATAGATGGGAACTCCTTCAATACTGTTTAAAAAGCATCCCAGGGTGATACCTCAAGAAGTTGGTTGAGAAAATGTCAAGAGTTCATGTCTGTAAATTCCAGGCAAAGGGTGACTACTTTGAAGATGCTAAAATATAACACAGTTTTGATTTATTTCAACATAATTCACAACATAATTCCCATAGTTCCATTTCTATTAATCCATAGTTTAATCCAGACTTTACTATTATTCTAAGATGTGAAAAAAATAAAGAATAAGTAAGTGACCCTAAACTTTTGAACGGTAGTGTGTACTGATGAGCAGATAACAACCAAACCATCCAGACGAAAGGCTTCCAGAGGACTTTTATGTTGAAACAGTGTGATTTTCAAAGTTGTAGAGGTTAGTCTTTTATTCATAGCTCATTTTGCATTTTGAATAGAATATTATTTTTTTTTTTTGCATTCGAATAGAAATAATTCGGTGTTGACTTAATGTTGCAGTATGTTTTGTCATCTTGCACATTTGCTTTGAGTGGTGTTCAATGACATTTTACAAAGTTATATTTTAGAATATTAATGTAAAAAAGTAACTAAAAAATATAGGTTATTAGCGTTTAAATATTGATACAGTTTTATGAGGTAAAATATCTTGAGACTTTGAAATAATGATGTCTGATTTCATACTTGCATACTAGGCTCTGTGAAGACAGGGATGGATTGATGGTGTATGTGAATTTAGTGCCAGGGACGCTGTATTGACATGGTCTGGCGTGCTTTAACAACTGCAGGGCCACACAACTCTCTGTAACATTCTGCTGTTGCCCTCACATTGTTCCCTCATACTCTGAGAAAGAAGAGGGGCAGGGCCGGACAGCCAGAGTGGTAGCAGATGTTTTCAAAAAGGGGGTGGAATTGAGAAATACACAGAGTAAAAATCAGAAAAGAGAGAGTGTGATCAGAGATGATGAAGAGACACAGGATGGAGGGGGTGCTGAGACAACTGAAATCCTGATCATGAGATCTGAGAGCCAGACAGAGCAGAGAAGAGGAAAATGGAGAGAGGTAGACTCGGAGGAGGACGGGACCCCTCTGTCAGAATGACAGGAAGTGGGCTCTCAGGAAATGTGAAGTTTTTGTTTAGTGTCTCATTTGTATGTTATGAAAGACATCACAAACAGTGCAGCCTTTAGCATAGATGGCACATGGCTCATACAGATTTAACAGTAAGGTGCTGTTCACAGGACACGTTTTTGCATTCGTCTACACAATTACACAAAGTTATTTCGCAATATAAATATGCACTAGACAGACGTTATTGAGTTTTAATAGAGCTACAGCAGGCTTTTGCATAGTCAAGTGTAAGGGGGTTCAGTGGAAAGGAGGAGGCGAGAACCGGCTTAAGAATATAAATAATAATTTAATAAACAAACAAAACACACAACTATAAACACACAGTACAGCTGCCTGTCATTCTCTCTCTCTCGAACTGTCATCCCCGGCCACCTTTATCCCTCGCGCGCCCCATTAGGCTGATTAGGGACCAGGCGTGCGTCATTCCAGCCCGGCCCCGCCCTCCTCGGCTCTACACTCCTCCCGGCGTTGCCTCAGACCGGGGAGCCCCCGGCATGACGTACATGGGGGGGGGCATGCCTTGCGCCCCGACTCCCGGCGGGTCATCCCCGCCTTCCTTGACCTGGGAGGAGACAGGAGGGGAAAAACAACAAAACAAAATGGCGAGGGAAAGGCCAACACGGAGCGACAGAGAGAGAGAGAGAGAGAGAGAGGAGAGAGAAAAAGAAACTCACCGGTTCTCTGATGCGCCGTCGCGTGGTCCTCGATCACTACTCCACTCTCTCAGGCGGATGGCAGCCGCTCCTCCCCAGGCGGACCGGAGTCAGACCTCCGACCCCCAGCGGACAGAATGCCCCTCCGCGTTCCCGGCGTCCCGTGGGGACACTCCTCTGCCCCTGGCAGCGGCCCTACCACTCCAGGCGGTCGGGGAGTCGCTTCACTCCTCCCCCCGCGGATGGCGGTCTTCTCTCGACCCCTCCGTGTTCCTGGAGGATGGCAGGGCACTCCTCCACCCCCGGCAGCGGCTCCCTCGCTCCAGGCGGTCGGGGAGTCCCGTCCCCACTCGCCTCGCGGACGGCGGCTGTTCCCCGCGTCCGGGTGGTCGAGCTACTCCATCCCCCGTCGGATGGCAGCAGCGCTCCCCTGGGTGGACGGCAGTGTCGAGGACTCTGCGACGGGAATCCCTCCTCCTTCCCGGGTTTCGGCACCAGCGTAAGAGGGTTCAGTGGAAAGGAGGAGGCGAGAACTGGCTTAAGAATATAAATAATAATTTAATAAACAACTTAAACAAAACACACAACTATAAACACACAGTACAGCTGCCTGTCATTCTCTCTCTCTCGAACTGTCGTCCCCGGCCGCCTTTATCCCTCGCGCACCCCATCAGGCTGATTAGGGACCGGGCGTGCGTCATTCCAGCCCGGCCCCGCCCTCCTCGGCTCTACATCAAGTTACAGTCTTTATCTGTCTGTCAAAGTATACATGACACGATGTGTAATCGAATATTTGAAGGAAGGGTGTCCGCTGAGGAAGTGGCAGCAATTCACTTTGCACGGCACCTCTTTCAGAAGTCTTTAAGAACACACGCACAACGTCGAGGCCAACTGCGGTCCGCTTAACGTGTATGCTGGATGAAGCCAAACTGCAATCACATTATCAAGGTCTGTTAGTCAGACTGCGTACAATTTTGGTCAGACTAAACCATTTACATGACATTTTAAAAAGACAAATTATTGTTTTAGTGTGACTGAAATAAAACTTTTAAAGTACATGTAAATGTACTGACTGTTGCGACATGTCTCATGTCACGAGTGCCACGTTTTAAAACGATATGTCATGGTAAAACAGAAAAACGTGTTTCAAGACATCTGCATTTTTATTTATTTCATGCATCCAGTGTCATTTTATCCTTCACTTTATCTCGCTATGAGTCTGTAATGGATGGGATGGGCAAGGAGGAGGCGGGAACTGGCTGAACAGCAATGTAAACTTTAATGACAAACTCAGCTTATAACAACATAAAACATAAGACCCCCACACACACACAGAGCAGCCGCATGCGTCTCTCTCTTGACATGTCGTTTCCGGCTCCCCTTTATCTCACTCTCCTGCTGATCAGTTGACTCCGTGCCAGCTGTGCACCCTCACGGCCCAGCTACACCCTCCTCCTCGCCACAGAGTCCCAGTATAGTCATGAGTTGTGCATCGCAGGCGAGAATATGAAATCTGTCAGGGAGGCCAAGTTACATAACACATTGATCTGCAGAGGAGACAAGCACGCTAGCTTGCAGTGTGTCTGTAAGTGTGTTGTGGGTCCGATAAGATATACCCCTGTTAGTGTTAGTGTAAAATGGAAATTAGAGTGTCTGCTGACAGTGTGTGAATGTGCAGGGCTTGATTCAGCTGCTGTGTGATGCTGTTGCTGTAACTCTACACACACAAAGTGCAGGCTGCTTTTCCTTCAGTGCGTCGTATCTGGTCTAATTTTGAGGTCACCACTCTTTGTGCTGTATTATCTTGCGTACTGCACCCACACACACCAACCAACATATTTTAATTTACCTTCATTCAGTGGAGGTTCCTACGGTCATGGAATATTTGGAAATATCAGGGAACTTTAAAATTGTGATTTCCAGGCCTGGAAAAGTTATGGAATTCTTAATTCATGGAAAAATCATATTTCTATTTCTATAGTGAATATAAATGTTTCTAGTTATGCTAAGCTCTGCAATATTCTCTTGGCTAAGAATTGTTCTTTGTGAATGCAATCTCTCTCAAATTATTTAAAAAAAATCCTTATCCAGTATCACAAGGCACTGAAAAAGTCATTTTAAGTTCAATTTCAAGATGTGGGAAGGCCAATTCCTGTTCTAATGCTGTCACAAACTTGTGGAAAAAGCAAAAACCAGCATGTTAGTGTCAAACCTAAGCTTGCATAAATTTTTTTAATTATAAAAATGGTAGAGAGAGTAATCATAAGGAAAGGAGAGGCCCGGACTTGAACCCACTTCTCCCACATGAGCATATGGCTCAGTGTGTCAGAGCATTTAACCAAACCACTAGGTCACGAATCCAACTATTTCTGCTTTAACATAACATGCAACAAATACTCACTTGGGCTGGGAATCGATGAATGTTTCCCAATTTGAACTGATTTGATCTGATTTTGTTTCAATCTAATTTGATTCTGTTCTGATTCATTTCAGTTGTAATGTCCTGAATGTAAGTTGAATATGTAATGTCATATTCAGTTTAAATATGAAAGAAATTCTCTCTTGGTTAATGTTGTAAATTATACAGGGAATCTTCTTACTTGGTACATTATGCAGGGGTGTAAAGTACTTGATTAATTATACTTTATTACTATACTTAAGTATTAGTTTTGGGGATTTGTACTTTTCTCAAGTGCAATTGAAACTGAATACTTGTACTTTTTTTGGGGGGGGGGGGGGATTTTTTCCCCTTTTGGGAATTTGGAATGCCCAATTCCCAATGTGCTTTTTAAGTCCTCGTGGTCGAGTAATGATTCACCTCAGTCCGGGTGGTGGAGGACGAATCCCAGTTGCCTCCGCATCTGAGACCACCAACCCACACATCTTATCATGTGGCTTGTTGAGTGCGTTGCCACAGAGACATAGCGAGTGTGGAGGCTTCACACCATCCACCACGGCAACCATGCTCAACTCACCACGCGCCCCACTGAGAACGAACCACATTATATTACCCCATGTGACTACCCTCCCTTGCAACCAGGCCATTTTGGTTGCTTAGGAGACCTGGCTGGAGTCACTCAGCACGCCCTGGGATTTGAACTAGCGAGCTAGCGAACTCCAGGGGTGGTAGCCAGCGTATTTTACCACTGAGCTACCCAGGCCTAGTATTATATTTATTGATTAAATACATTGATTTGTTCAGTTTTAAAAAGCTAAAATGTGACAAATGATGAAAAACTAATGCAATATAATGAGTAAAATTAATATTTTCATAGTGTACCTAGTTAGAAGGTCCGCTGTATAATTCACAACATTAGCTGAGAGAGAATTTATTTAATATGTAAGCAAAAGGGACATTATAACTGAAATATACCCATATGAATCGATATCGAATCGAATCTTGATTTTTTGAATCAGAATCGAATCGGGAAATCTGTATCAATACCCAGCCCTAGGGACTATGTTAGTGAATTATTTTCCTTTAGTAGAGTTTGTAAGGATTCATTCAAGATGAAATGTCTCCTTTGTCTCCCACTCAGCAAGGAAATTTTCAAAAATTCGCCATCAAATCTGTTTTCATTCTTACTGTTACTTTTACGTTTTTACTTTCACTCAAGTATGTTTCTGGTTAGATACTTGGACTTTTAATTGAGTGCAATTTTCACTCAGTATCCATACTTTCATTTAAGTATAATTTCTGAGTACTTTTTACACCCCTGACATTATGAACATTTTAATTTAAGAATTTAACAACAGGGCCCAAACATCCAGTTCAATAGCTGATAAACATCACAACCAAAACTGAAAGAAACTTTGAAGTACAAGAAAAGATTAGATATTTTGATTTTTAAGACACTATCTGGATTGTACAAGTAAAGATCCGGATTCTTTTGAAGCCCTAATACTCACACTTGTTGTTCTCTCTTGTGCCAGGCTCCTATTCCAAAGAGTGTCCTGATCTCAATCCCCATTTCTAAGTCTTCCGTCTCTCGTTTCCGGAACAGCGTGGAAGGGCTGAATCAGGAGATCGAGCGCATCGTTATCCGAGACACAGGAGACAGAGAGGAGCAGCTTATTGTGAGTGAACTTGACCTGATTCTGCAAAAACACTGTTGTTTTTGGATACTTTTGGACACTTACGTTAATCTTAAAAATATATAAATTTCATTGCATCAAAAAACAAAATGACAAACCATCTGCAAATAAATGATGCTACTGTAGAGCTTTTATCAGGACTAACTTAATGTTTCTTCACCATTTATGTATGTATTTATTTATTTTATAATTGGTCTCAGTGTGATTTTTAGTGGATGTATGAAGTCACTTCCCCTAAAGTTCACACAGGTGTCTATTTAACCACAGATGTAGTTCATCAATTTAACTTAATGGACATCAAAACAAAAACCAAAGGTCTCTAAATGCTTTTTGTCTTACTTTTGAGCCATACATCTCTTGTTTTAATTGAAAACCCAAATAAAACTTAGCAGACTTTAAAAATGTGAAAATGTTTTGCTTGAAAAGTGTTTTTGTTTTTTTCTTTAAAATTAAATGCCACTTGGTTTGATATTTTATGTAATATAAAGACACTGATATGTTTTCATGCGTGGCTTAAGTGTGCAAATACTTTCTGGCCCCACTGTATACTTTTTCTGTTCTGTTTTGCTGTAGCCTAATATGATCTTTGCACCTTTTCTCTCAGCCTCCAGAGGCTCCAGACGGGCACCGGGCTCCTCCTCCCCTTTGCCAACATAGCGCCAGCTCCCGCAGCATCGACACCCAGACACCCCTGGGCAACGCAGCAGGCAGTAACCATAGCAACAGCAGCAGCCGTTCTCCGTCCATCTCACCCATGTTCCTGAATGTGCCCAGCGAGCACTTCAGGGATAGTCCGTCTCCCATCGAGGACGAGACACTAATTGATGGCCGTGAGAAAGGTACGACACACGCATAATTTCCCACCCACATACATACTCAAGGCTGTACATATCATTAGGCCCACACAGAATCTGCAGTCTTTTTTCACCTTTGTGTATGAGATGTGTATGACTTTTTTTTCTTCTACTGAACACAAATAAATATTTTTAGAAGAAAATTTCAGCTCTTTAGGTCAATTCAATGCAAGTGAATGGTGGCCAAAACTCTTAAGGTCCAAAAATCATATAAAGTCAGCATAAAAGTAATCCATATGACTCCAGTGTTAATCCATGTCTTCTGAAGTGATCCAATTGGTTTTGGGTGAGAACAGACCAAAGTATAACTAATTTTTCACTGTACATCTTGTCACTGGAGTCTCTAGGCACGATCATGATTTCAAGCTCGATTACACTTCCTAGTGCTTCCTAGTGCTCGATTACACTTTAGGAAGTGTAGTTTAGCTTGAAATCACAATCGCCAAGGAGAATGCTTTCAAGATTTATATTGAAAAAGGAATTACATTTTGGCCTGTTCTCACCCAAAACCATTTGGATCGCTTCTGGAGACATGGATTTAACCACTGGAGTCATGGACCTACAGAGCTGAAATATTCTTCTAAAAATCTTCATTTGTGTTCTGAAGAAGAAAGAATGTCATACACATTTGATGGCATGAGGTTGAGTAAATCATGAGAAAATTCATTTTTGAGTGAACTATCCCTTTATATAATGGAGATGAGAGTACTACAGTCTGATTGGTAGCTGAAAGCATCATGAAATTAACCAAAATGCTTAATAAATTAACCTCTAAGGGGTAGGGATGTGTTAGGATGGATAGACGATTAGTCATCCACCTACAGACAAGTCAGTTTGTGAGGCTGACTAGTTTTTGATTTTTCTCAATGTTTTGTTTGTTTTATATATTATATATTTTAGCAACAGTTTCGTCTATGTACACATGCAGACCAATGTCTTAGGCCATTGTATCTTGTCTCATATCATGAGCATCGCATTTTTAAAAGGCTGTGCCAAAAATAATTGAATTTGTAAAAATACTTCTCGAGACTTCTGCGTTTCATTCTGTTGCACTCCAATCAACCGTTTTTGAACTCAAGAACACATCTTATATGAACACTCCCTAAGAAACTCGTCTGATCGGTGTCTGATGGACACTAAAGTACAAACTATGCTTCAGTTTTCCATATGTCAGTACAGTACGTCTTGTGCACAGTCAAATTTCATAATTTCATCACTTACTTTATCTAGACACGTGGACAGTCCACGTTGTGGGTGAAAATAGCTAGGTCCCCAATATGAGTAATGGATAATAAACCACTCAGAGTCAGGATTCAATCAATTTAAGAGAATACACTGAATTTAGATTGTTCTCTGCAGTTTCATAAAATATGAACAAAATAAAAGTCAAGTGAAGAGCTAGTTAACAGCAATCAGTAATTATAGTCATCTGCAAAATTGGAAACAAGATGTCATTGTAACTGATTTTTGTATGATTCTGATATATTACAAGATAAAACTATTCTAAATCCGCCTTTGTACAATAGTTAAGTAGCCACAACATTAATCATGTTCCCATTTTAGGCTTAACAGTGTAAAATGCAAGTGTCATAGGTTAGATGTAAGTTGTGAACACTCTTTACTGAATGTCTCTGAGGTTCCAATTATTTTGCAATGGCAGAGTCACATGTCAAAATGGCCTTGGTAGTAGAACACAGGGCCTCACCTTCTGCAAAACACTGGGGCATAACTGATAGAAAGAACTAAAGTCTAACACAGAATGAGTCTACAAACTATTTAAGAAGTAGAACTTGAAAGTTGGAAAATACCTTTAAGTAATTTAAGGTGCGCTCAGTAATTTATTCCTCATTAAAAAAGTTTAACTCCTATAGACATGAAATATAATTTTTGCAATATATGTAGGAAATCATGAGCACTCACATTAAAATGAAGACTCCAGTCATATTAGTAACCTTATAAAAGCGGCTTGATTCGACATGGAGAGGGTCCGCACATTGGGGTTGCCATGTTAGAATCACATGACCAGCCGAATACTACTCACTTAATCTCAGTAACCGTCCTGTTATTTGACACTTTCACTCATTGATGAAAGTAATCATGGCAAACTGTGAATACTAAATTTCTACAATGGTATCTGAAACAAAAAACTATTTATTTTAAATGATGCTGCATCCAAGCCGCTCAGTGTCAGTGTAAGTCCAAGATGACACAAAGACGAAAGTTACTGAGTGCGCCTTTAAAATATGTACAGTTGAAGTTTACATACACTTAGGTTGAAGTCATTAAAACTCATTTTTTTAACCACTTCACAGATTTCTTATTAGCAAACTATAGTTTTGGCAAGTCGTTTAGGACATCTACTTTGTGCATGACATGAGTAATTTTTCTAACAATTGTTTTCAGACAGATTGTTTCACTTTTAATTGACTATATCACAATTCCAGTGGGTCAGAAGTTTGCATACACTATGTTAATTGGGCCTTTAAGCAGCTTGGAAAATTCCAGAAAATGATGTCAAGCCTTTAGACAATTAGCCAGTTAGCTTTTGTACTGAATTTGAGGTGTACTTGTGGATGTATTTTAAGGCCTACCTTCAAACTCAGTGCCTCTTTGCTTGACATCATTGGAAAATCAAAAGAAATCAGCCAAGACCTCAGAAAACAAATTGTGGACCTCCACAAGTCTGGTTCATCCTTGGGAGCAATTTCCAAATGCCTGAAGGTACCACGTTCATCTGTACAAAAAATAGTATGCAAGTATAAACACCATGGGACCACGCAGCCATCATACCACTCAGGAAGGAGACACATTCAGTCTCCTAGAGATGAACGTAGTTTGTAGCAAACAGTGCAAATCAATCCCAGAACAACAGCAAAGGACCTTGTGAAGATGCTGGAGGAAACAGGTAGACAAGTATCTATATCCACAGTAAAACGAGTCCTATATAGACATAACCTGAAAGGCTGCTCAGCAAGGAAGAAGCCAATGCTCCAAAACCACCATAAAAAAGCCAGACTACAGTTTGCAAGTGCACATGGGGACAAAGATCTTACTTTTTGGAGAAATGCCCTCTGGTCTAATGAAACAACAATTGAACCGTTTGGCCATAATGACCATCGTGAGGCTTGAAAGCCTAAGAAAACCATCCCAACCGTGAAGCATGGGGTGGCAGCATCATGTTGTGGGGGTGCTTTGCTGCAGGAGGGACTGGTGTACTTCACAAAATAGATGGCATCATGAGGAAGGAAAATTTTGTGGATATATTGAAGCAAAATCTCAAGATATCAGCCAGGAAGTTAAAGCTCGGTCGCAAATGGGTCTTGCAAATGGACAGTGACCCCAAGCATACCTCCAAAGTTGTGGCAAAATGGCTTAAGGACAACAAAGTCAAGGTATTGGAGTGGCCGTCGCAAAGCTCTGACCTCAGTCTGATAGAAAATTTGTGGGTAGAACTAAAAATGCATGTGCAAGGAGGCCTACAAACCTGACTCAGTTACACCAGTTCTGTCTGGAGGAATGGGCCAAAATTCCAGCAACTTATTGTGAGAAGCTTGTGGAAGGCTACCCAAAACGTTTGATCCAAGTTAAACAATTTAAAGGCAATGCTACCAAATACTAACAAAGTGTATGTAAACTTCTGACCCACTGGGAATGTGATGAAAGAAATAAAAGCTGAAATAAATCATTCTCTCTACTATTATTCTGACATTTCACATTCTTAAAATAAAGTAGTGATCCTAACTGTCCTAAGACAGGGAATGTTTTCTGTGATTAAATGTCAGGAATTGTGAAAAACTGAGTTTAAATGTATTTGACTAAGGTGTATGTAAACTTCTGACTTCAACTGTATTTTAAATGTTTGTTTTTTGTTTTTCAAACCACGAAGTAATCTACAATAAAATTGGAAGTCAACATAAAAAGCATGTAATGGAATTTATTAAAGTGTGAATTAAAGGAATAGTTCACAGGGATGAACCAAAAATGAACATTCTCATCATTTGCTCACCCTCATGCCATCACAGATGTGTACGACTTTCTTTCCTCTGCAGAACACTTTATCAAAAACAGATAAAGATTTTTAGAAGAATATTTCAGCTCTGTTGGTTCATTCAATGCAAGTGAATGGTGGCCAAAACTTTTAAGCTTCAAAAAGCACAAAGCCAGCATAAAAGTAATCCATACGACTCCAGTGGTTAAATCCATATCTTCAGAAGCGATATGAGATGTGTGGGTTAGAAACAGATCAATATTTAATCCTTTTTTACTATAAATTCTCCTCCCTGCCCAGTAGGTGGTGATATGCATGAAGAATGCGAATCGCCAAAAACAATTTATAGTAACATTGGACTAAAATATTGATGTTTCTCACCCATAGGATGATTAAAAAATATGTAAAGATAAGGGGTTCAAAAAAGCCACCCCTGCACCATCTTTATGCGTCTTGGATCATGCGTCTAACAAGTCCATACGGGCTTGCGGTCAAAAGAGTGTACTTTGAAGGGCTGAGCTCTTGACCATGCACGAGACGGAATAGAATGTGGAAAAACAAAGTATTCCTTAGCCTTAATTGTACGGTGGTTACTTAAAGGCATGTTCCGGGTTCAAGACAAGTTCAGCTCAATCCACAACATTTATGTCATAATGTTGATTACCACAAAAATTAATTTCGACTCGTTCCTCCTTTTCTTTAAAAAAAGCAAAAATGGAGGTTACAGTGAGGCACTTACAATGGAAGTGAATGTGGCCAATTTTTAGAGGGTTTAAACAGAACTGTGAAGCTTATAATTTTATAAATGCACTTGCATTAATTCTTCTGTTAAAATGTGTGTATTATTTGAGCTGTAAAGTTCTTTAAATCGTCGTTTTTACAGTCGTTTTAGGGTTTTAGTGTTTGTTGTAAGTGCCTCACTGAAACCCAGATTTTTGCTTTTTTAAAGAAAAGGTGGAACGAGTCGAAATTAATTTTTGTGGTAATCAACATTATGCCACAAATGCTGTTGATTGAGCTTAATGTTTATTGAACCCGGAGCATTCCTTTAAGACCAACTAGTCAATTATTTGTTTAGAGTGGACAAACCACTGAATAGTCTATTTTGTTTACAGGTAGTTTTGCATCCCTAGTAATGTGTTGAACTTACTTACTGCATAAACTACACTAATACGCCAAGTTTTACTTTCATATACTAATTGTTTCTTGTACCATTTCCACAGATTTGTCCCCCGGCTCACCCCTACCCAAATACGCCTCATCCCCGAAGCCAAACAACAGCTACATGTTCAAACGCGAGCCACCTGAGGGCTGTGAGAGAGTCAAGGTTTTCACAGAGGAAATACAGTCAGTGCTTTTATCTGTTCTCTGTACACTCTGTTCTCCACTGTTGTGTTCTGCTTTTAGCCCAGTCAAGCCTTGAAATGATGAAAGTGTAACATTTACACTTGTCTTCAAAGCTGAGTCAGTTCTCTCAGCTGATTCTTACTCTCTCTTATCTCTCCACCTTGTTTTTCATGTCCTCAGGCCCAGGCCTCCACGAGAGATCCCACAGTTCCTGTGCCCAGACAGAAACAAGGTCAACTTCATCCCCAAGAGTGGCTCAGCCTTCTGCCTGGTCAGCATTACCAAACCACTGATGCCCACACAGGAACTCAACAACGTCAAGAATCAGGCCAGCGCCCGCCTCACGCCAGAGCCTGAGCAGCGAGTCTCACGAAGAAGTTGCATGCTTTCCCATCAGTCCTCAGGCTCCTCACCCTCCTCCTGCCTGTCGGAGAGTTAGACACACCCCCTCAAACAAGTCTCCACAAACTCAGCACATTTTTAATAATCGCACATGACAAAATGTGGTTGACTCTCAGAGAACAAAGCAATTATTAATAACCAATGGCTTTTGTTGGCTGACACCTGCTTATATTTGATGAGAATATTAAATGGTTGCCTTTTCCTATGCAGCTTTTTAAGTTTGTTCTTGATTTGTAAGAACATGCAGGCCAATGTTGGGGATTGGTTTTGTAAAAAACATATTTAGCTTTGTATTGTTCCTCTACCTTTCATAGATAAGAGTGAAACTAAGAATGTGTCTCAGATCACTGAATACACACATAAACTCTTAGGAATCGGATCTGAATTGCTTTCTTAAATATTCAATAACGAGGTGGCTACATAGATCAGTTTTTCTGAGACATTGATGTATATTTTATAATAGTTTGCAGTGGATCGCTTTTATCTTACTTGGACCAGCACATCATTTAATACAAATTATGATTCCTTAATCGTAAAATAGAGCCCAAGAGACCTTGTATTTTGAGTCTGGTTTGATGAAGGTCTCTCTGAATCATTTTCATAGTTGCAGGCCTTATTTTTTCAGTCCAGTCCAGACAAAAGCAACAACAGGAGAGCAGGAGAGACCAGTTCTCTGCCTTTTTCCTTTTCCTGGCAGTGAGGAGACAGAAAGGTGCTAAAGATAAGAATAGAGTGTGAGAGAGAGATCTGCTTAACGGATCACCATTGAAGACTGCCAGTCGACTACAGGACAAGTGGCCTGTAAACCTGATTCTTTTGTTTGCATAGCTGTAAAATGCATTTCAAATGCATATGTGTCCAAACTCTGAACTTCAAACCCAGCAGGGAACAAAGTGAGAGAGGGAGAGGAGGCTATGGCAGGATCTGGGTAGACAGATTAGATGTTTTCTCACCTCGCACAATGATTAAGACGATTTAGTTTGAGGAATGTTTGAAAGAAGGGCATAGCAAAAGAAAAAAAAATGTAATAAATGTCCAGGGACGTGGCCTTTAAATGCTAATTAACAATTCAGATATCTATCCAAACATTAATGTAATGTTTCCCATGATATCCATTGAAATCGTTTACAAAGTCAGAGCACAGTATTGTCACATTTGTCATTAGAATGATTTGTCTCTGTGTGTGCATTTTGGGGAATTCTGTGTATGTCACCAAGATTCAATCAAATAAAAATCGTTCCGGTTTTCTCTCCGTTTCAGTGTCTAAATGTCATTTCAGGTGTCTAGGGTCCTTTCATTTTTATTTTTCCATTTTAATTGACATTTTGTATCGCTATCCTTTCCAAACACTCCTTGAAGTGCGTTTAAGCTTTTTGCAGATTTTTTTTTTTTGAAGGACAAAAAATGTGATGTCAATACAGTCTGATAAGACACTGCTGCTCTATGCAGCTCACACAAGTGCTTTTGTAGACTTGGCCAAAGAGAACATTCCCTGTGGGTCAGTGACGGTCATTGTAGATGAAAGACACTGAAAGATAAGGTGACTTAAAGGGGTCTTGACATGCCTTTTTTAAATTATTTTAAAATTTGAGGTTCACTTATAATATCAGTAAAGTTTTTTGCCACAAAAAACAGTCATAGATTTGTAAAACATGATCATTTTCCACCCTCATTCTGACCATCTGCCAGAAACGCTCTGTTTTGGTGCTGTTTCTCCTTCAAGACATGACAGTAAACACCAACTGTTATGATTGGCTCTCTGCTCTTGCCATTTCACTGCTTGGCTCAGATGTAATAAGGTAAAGTAGGTGTTGATGTGTTGTTGTGGAGGTGGTCAGATGCTAATGTCTATCACAGTGTGACATCACAATGTGAAGGAGGTAGAGAACAAGTCGTTTTGACAGTTTGATTTCAACAAATGCTCTTTTTGTAGTGATAAGGAAGTTTTGAGTTCTGAAACTTACAGTAACATTTTATAGTACAATGAACTCTTATGTTAAAAGAGCAAGGAAAATGTGATTCCTCATGTCATGACCCCTTTTAAACAAAACAGCAGAGCCAGTAGAATGTTGTGTTATTCAGTTACAGGAATAATAAAATTAGGCTTTTTCGCTTAAATCTCAGAAGTGCTTTTGGAAAGTTGTCAGAGTTTTTTACAGGCCACAAGACTGTCTGCCTGCATTTCCCACTAGCAGCTTGGCTTGTGACATCTCTCACTCATGTTGTGTGAGCTGTATGCAGGGTGGGGTGCATTTTTGCAGAGTTCCTGTTCTTTTGTTCAACGTTGTAGGTATTATTTTGAGCTTTAGACGAAATGCTATGCACTGTCACGACTGCTATGTTGATCGGAACTGCACCCAAGACTTTCACACACCATTGCACTTGTGTATATGGCTGTGTGACAAAGTGATTTGATTTGATACAACATGAAGCTGCAATATTTTAGTACTTTTACCAGCATTACTAATCATTTAGGGCATCTTCTCGTAGCCTCTGTCTTTGAACTGAAATAAGCTCACAACCTATCGTAGATCAGTTCTCAGGAATGTAAAAGCAGTAATCTCTTCTGGCAACGACACAAGAATTTGAGCATTTCTCGCTTGAACACAAATTGATAGTTTTATCAGCTGCTTTGTATATCTCCTTAGGATATGTATTGAAGTAGAGGACTCTCCCGCCGAAAGGCCAATATTAATAAACTTTTATACGGAAGTGGCCTTAATTTTCTCTTTCTAATATGTATGGCATCTAGTCAGTAAGAGGGAAAGGAGAATCAGTGAAGTGGCAGTGCTGCTGTCAAATATTACCAATCCATATGTACAGTACAACTTATTAACATGGGGTCAATGATGTATGTTTGAATACTGTGTTGTATGCTGTCTGTCTCAATGGATGTTTTTCATCTTACACCATGAAGTCTTCAGTGTTATGCCCGTATAAGACTCAACAAAATAAAGTTGCACTCGCTCCAAATGTCTGAAGGTGTTATTTGAAGTTTGAGTTGAGTTTGGGGTCAACTGTTTTTCCAGAAATGACTTGTCTTTGTTGGATGATGTAAAGTTTGATCATTATTTGTTGCTAATATCAAAGAGAGCCCAAGAATATTAAACAAAATCTTTCAACCTTGAGTGTCATTAGAAATGTGTTTCATCCTTCCCACTGAGAACAGAAATGAGGAGTAATTAAAATATTTTTACTTTGGCTCTCTAACATGTTTAGGATGAGGTCACACACACACACACACACACACACCACCTATTGGTAAACACTGTAATAGGGCATCATCACAATCAAGACATGCTGCTACAAAAGTATTAAAATAGTTTTTCATACTTTCCTCTGGCTGCTAAATATTTTGGATGATGTATTAGCTAAAAATAGTATTGTTTTATAAGGAAAAAGTCAGACCTAGAGAAGAACAATGTACATGTATTTCTGTGATTGTGAAATAAAGGATGTTACCAAATGTTCAAGATTGTGGGGAAACTAATGTAAAAGGTTAAAAATATTTATTTGAAAAACCAATGTAGGCAGACCATTTATCTGAATATTAGGATGAATATGTCACTCTCAATGTTTATTGTTTGGTAGCACTTTATTTTACAGTACTGTTCTACATTTACGTACTACATGTATATAATTACAACAACTACAGTCGTTACTAGGTACTAACCCTAAACCTAACCCTAACCTTAACCCATTTTAAGTACATGTAGTTACCTAATATTACTCAGTACTTTCTTGGGTAAGTACACCTTAAGTATACCGAAAGTACAAGTACTGTAATATAAAATGCATCCAGTTGCTTGCTATGTTCCTCATTTGTGAGTCACACTGGATAAAAGTGTCTGCTAAATGTAAATGTATATGCAAAAATGAACAGTAACCAAGATTTATAATTGCTGTAAAAGTATTAGGCGTTGTTAGTTCATGTGCTTTACTATTATAGTAATGAATAAAACCTTTTTGCAAAGTGTTCATTGAAAAATATTCTAGTGCCTAAAGCCATCTGTACACTGTGAAGGTGGCACAAAAGCTGCATCTGAAGTGGAGCATTTGTGTATTTACACAGACTGTTTAATGTAGCGCACAGCAAATGCACAAATAAAGTTATTATTAAATTATAAATATAGAAATATGAAATACATGAGAATATGAAATTATACTTTTAAATCATGACAATAACAAAGTTTAAGGCTGCTCTGATGCTGCATTTCATTTCCACAGAACCAAAGCAGCATCAGGGATGATCTAGTCTGGCTTTTATACAGCATTGCATCTTTACACAAAATTTTGAGAAGTCACAGAGCAGCCTTACCTTGGCTGTGTAAAGACACTTTAACATGTTCCACCCTGATTTACATAGAATTTGTCTTCATTGCTTTACATCACCCCAACTCAGTTGATTCTGAGCTGAAGTTTGACAGTTCAGTTGACAGTTCATGAGAATTCATAACAACAAACGTGAGTGCATTTAACTTGAAATGCTATCAGTGATCAGAAATATTCTTATATCAAAACTTGTTTTGTTTGGCCATCTCATAGTCCTTTCTTCATCCACTGACTAGAACAATAGAGGCCTTCTTATTAATAATTTTTTTGTGGAGTTATTGAGTTCATATCAATGAACCCATCAGTGTCAGAGGATTATTGAACGGGTGCTGTCGCTCATACGAGCTCTTGTGTGTGCAAAAGTGTAGATGAGGGGTGTTTGAAATGGTTCAGTCATGCAAGCTCTTTGATCAGCCATCATCCAGTAGTCCTCTGATACCTCTTCTCTCTTTTTTTGCAAGGGCATTTTTGAATGTAGGGGCAAAAATGTTCACACGGAGGACAGTCCAAATGGGCTTTTTCCCCGGTGACTCCTCAGCCCACCTCATCCCCCGCTGGAGACAGGGCCATTACACAGCAGTATTTCAGGCCAGTCCCTGGACTCACAGAGCACACATCTATCCCACAAAGCATCACAATCTCATCTCCAATCAACATGTTACATTTAAGCCCCACTAATATTGGCCAACACAACTTACCCTTTTTAGGCCATCCCAGATGTGTATTACTTTCTTTCTTCTTCTGAACACAAACAAAGATTTTTTTGTGGGAGAATATTTCAGCTTTGGAGGGCCATATAATGCAAGTGAATGGTGGCCAGAACTTTGAAGCTCAAAAAAGCACATAAAGGCAGCATAAAAGCAATCCAGACGACTCTAGTGTTTAAATCCATATCTTCAGAAGTGACATAATAGGTGTGGGTGAGAAACAGATCAATATTTAAGTCCTTTTTTACTATCAATCTCCACATTCACTTTCACTTCCATATTCTTTTTTTGTTTTTGTTTTTTTGGTGATTTGCATTCTTCATGCATATCGCCACCTACTGGTCAGGTCTGGTCAAAGGTGGAGATTTATAGTAAAAAGGACTTAAATATTGATCTGTTTCTCACCCACACCTATCATATCACTTCTGAAGACATGGATTTAACAACTGGTATGGATTACTTTTATGCAGCCTTTATGTGCTTGTTGGAGCTTCAAAGTTTTTGTTACCATTCATTTGCATTGTATGGACCTACAGAGCTGAAATATTCTTCGAAAAATCTTCATTTGTGTTCTGCAGAGAAAAGACAGTCATACACAGATATCATGAGGGTGAGAAAAGGATAAGAGAATTTTCATTTTTCGGTGATCTATTCCTTTGAATGCCCAAATACCTTAGGGTCCACTTTACTGTACAAATTGAAATGGATGATCCTAGAAAATGAATCTTATAGGCACACGACAGCATTCTTGCAATTCAAGGAGGAGCCCACATAATTGGACTAGCATGTGTTTAGCATAGTGGGGGGTTTCTGTTTGAATGAACTAAGACATATCACCCTTTTTCAATATGCCTTGATTGTATAATATTGTATAACTGTAAACCTTCCCAGTGCCAGATCTCTTATAATGAACCTTTGCGTACAGCAAATTGTTCTCTTCATGAGTCTGTTTCTCTGTTCTTCTTTTCTTGAGCTCAAAATGGACCTGTTGACATCTTCCGTGAAAACCTCAGTGTGAGACTCTGAGCCTACGTGTGAACATGCCGTGCTCCCGTCTGGAGTCCCTTGGGCAGCTCATGCTCTAATCTCTGTGGTTGTGGGGCAGTCCTGGCCAGGGTTCACTCCCAGCCTGGGATTATAGGCCCAGATTCCTCACGTTTTCTCTCTGCTCTGAGCGTGCAAGGCTCATTGTTACAGGCTCAGCTCAAACACTGTCTTGTTAGTTTAGATCTGACAAAGGATCAGCTGTTTCAACACAGTCATACAGACAGACTCTTCCAGGTCCAGCACACCCACACATCTTTTCCTGTGTTGTTTTTTCTTTCTAGAGATGGCATTCATGTGCTTAACATTTGAGAGTGGTAATTAAAGTCTTCCATTTATTCAAGCAAATGCAGAATATGTAATAAACACGTTAATTTCAAATTATTTAAAGATGGGCCTGAGACTGGTTTTGTACTTTAATATGTAGCGCCCCTTATCGGTGAGAAATATGTATAGCAAGTTTTATGTTGTCGTGCAGAATCATCCACTGAATGCATTGATTAAAGAATATTGATATTTGTTCAATAAATGTTTTAAACTCTCAAGTTGCTCAAGTTACTAAATAGTTAGTTTCTTATAGGAGTTTCCCCACAAAAACAAAAAACAACAACATTAAATATAAATTAAAATACAATAAATGTATCTCAGTCACCTGGATGCTGCCTTATTTAATAACGTAAACAGAATCATATTGCAAGTGAACTGTTACTATATTTTTATGATTATTTGGCAAAACGTATAGAAAAGGAGTTTAAATCAAGGTTAAAATCTCTCTTTTCTTCATAAACAATTGAGACAAATTATTTTCCTCATTCATAAACTTACAATTGCCATATTAAAACATATATATATATATATATATATATATATATATATATATATATATATATATATATATATATATATATATATATATGTATTCAATGCCATAAGAACAACAGGTACTGTTTTTGTGCATAGTCACATTAATAACATAATTAACGTGGACAGACAAAATACTTTTTTTTATTGTTTGTTTGTTTTTCCCCAACAGGTATGATTATAATATATATATTATAATATTATATTATATTAATATGATTCAAAGTCATGTATAAAATTAAAGACATTTGTTTTACAACGAGCAAATTTTTTGTTGTGTATGTGGTATTTTCCCAATTAAACAGTAAATTGTAATTAAATATAAAAAATAAATAAAAAATAAATAAATAACAAATTGTGTTTCTACGGAAGCCGCGAAGCATCAAAACCCCAGGCAGTTGACGCGTATGCACCCGCGTTTTTCGGCGTGAGGAATCCTGGACGAAGACGAGGTTGAGGAGACTCGTTTTGAATTTTAGGTACTTCCTTCTGCATAAAGCTCGGGCTCGACCGTCTCTGTGCATTGAGATACGCAGTCAGACCGAGCTGGCATGTTAAGATGATGTATATTCAGCTGTTTGAGCGAGCTGTTTTCTCTTATTTAAACGCATATTTAAAGTGCTTTTTGATGAAAGTGCTGCGCTAGCAAGCAGTGATCCAACATGGCGTTTATACCTAAAATGATGTTAATTTGTTACGTGTGTGTAACTCTGTTTAGCATTTGCAAAGCATAAAAATACAAGTGTTGCCTTAAATAGTTAATAATAATATTCCCATTTAAATGTTCGTGCATTACAGAATGGCTTCATAATAACTGTCAATTCACTTTATTTTTATATTTCTTTTTAATGCAATACATAAAGGTCCAAATCAGCTTTACAGAAATAGTTACTAAATTCATATTGACTAAATTCATGACTCCACACACATATTAGTTTTTAAATCATACACAGCTCAGCTGTATCTCTGATTTTCTGTCTTGATTTAGACTGGTGTGTATATCTGATAGATTGAAAATAAATGGAGGAGGAAGAGAGAGATGTGGAGAATGCTGTCAAGTCTGAAGAGAGAGATGACGCAGATTCACAACCTAAAAAGACTGGGGCAGGACTGGTAAGGACAGGATATTTTGACTTGTTGAAATTTTGTCCAGTATTTAATAATATTTGATTAGATCCAGTCTTCACTTGAAGCTCAAAAATCAACTAATTTTAATAAACTTCCAGTCATATTTCACCCCCACAACAAAAGAAAAAATATATTTATTTATATGTATATATTATTATTATTATTATTATTTTATTTATTTATTTTATTTTGTAAAATCAATATTTTATGTTAATGTGTTTATTTATTTGGTTAGTAGCCGTGTAATAAGCAGGATAATATAAAGTCAGTCCGTTACCGCAGAATAAACCCCTTCAGAGTGATACAAGACCCCTCCGCAACGCGTTGCGGTCCTGATCACCTTGATGAACTGGCTGACTGTATATTATCCCTTACATAATATATGTACATATATTGGACCGTGGCATGATTGTTGGTGCCAGACGGGCTGGTTTGAGTACTTCAGACAGGTCTGTGGATGATGCTGTCAACATGGGACTGCATTATATCCTGTAACACCTTGACAGACCTGGGATTTATGCAAGGATCCTATTTGTGGACTTCAGTTCAGCCTTCATTACCATCATGCCTGATCTTCTCTCAACCAAACTGACCCAGCTCTCCGTGCCCACCCCAATCTGTCGATGGATCACAAGCTTTCTGACAGATAGGCAGCAGCTAGTGACCTTCACTATTAGCACTGGTGCTCCTCAGGGATGCGTTCTCTCCAATGCTACACGAATGACAGCACTGCAAAAGACCCCACTGTCAAACTCCTGAAGTTTGCAGACAACACCACTGTCATCGGCCTCATCCGTGACGGTGACGAGGTTGATCAGCTGGCTGGCTGGTACGGTCACAAAAACCTTGAGCTGAACACGCCCAAAACAGTAGAGATGATAATGGACTTAAGGAGAAATCCCCCCGCACACCCTACCTCTACCTTCTCTCAGGACCTGAAGTGGGACATGATCATAGACTCCATTGTGAAGAATGCTCAGCAGAGGTTGTACTTCCTTCACCAGCTGAGGAAGTTCAACCTGCCACAGGAGCTGCTGACACAGTTCTACTCGGCTGTCATTGAGTCTGTCCTGTGTACATCTATAACTGTTCAGCCACCAAATCAGACAGAAGGAAACCACAACGGACAGTCAGGACTGCTGAGAGGATTATTGGTGCCCCCCTGCTCACCCTCCAAGACCTGTACATCTCCAGAGTGAGGAAACATGCAGGTAGAATCACTCTGGACCCCACACACCCTGCCCACTTCCTCTTTGAACTGTTGCCCTCTGGCCGATGCTACAGAGAACTGAGCGCCAGGACATCCAGGCACAAGAACCGTTTCTACCCTCAGGCCATTTTCCACATGAACAATTAAACTGCCTCAGGTCTCCCCATAGTGCAATAATGTAAATAAATATCTCATGTACATATGTAAATTCACTCAGATTTAATTAAATAACTGCACATACCTCTACCTTGCACATACATTACCACTTGCACATGTACATAAAATCAAATCAATTCAAATCCCTTTATTGTCACTCAACCATATACACAAGTGCAACAGTGGGTGAAAGTCTTGGATGCAGTTCCGAGCAACATAGCAGTATGACAATTACAATAAACATCTGATTTACACATAACACAATTTACACATCTTGTTACACAACACAATATACAATATACACCTAATAATATACAATATACAGTATACACAAAATAAGAAGACTGTATACAAAAAAATTATAATATACAGTATACACAAAATAAGAAGACTGTATACACTAAAAATACACTGTACCCCACCCCCCCAATGTAATCAGTAATCAGCCATTCTGTGTTATATATCCTAATATTTGTATGTCTATTTATACTCTTACCTTGTTTTTTACTCTTTGTCTCACTATAATATTCTGTGTGCACTTGTTTCTCCTATCACCAAAAAAAAAAAAAAAAAAAAAAGCATTGTGTACGCAAGAACACTTGGCAATAAAGCTCATTCTGATTCCGAAATGTTATATAACAGTCAAATTTTGAATGTAATGAACATTACGGAAATTATAAAGTATCAGCTGTCAGTTATTTGTGTCCAAACTATTCAGTTGTGTTGTTTTGCTTTGTTTTAGGAACCTCATAAAAACTCAGAAACAGAGGCTAAAGAACATCTATATGTACAAAATCTTCCATCAGCCTTTCCAGCCCCAGAAACAGCAGCAGCCAATCAGAAGTCCTCCACAGTCCCTGTTCAAACAGACAACTTAGTCATACTTGACCAAGATGGAGAGCCTATTCAGTATCAACGGATGGTAAGGACATTACATCATGACCCAAAGGAGGCCCATAAGCATACACTGTATTACTCCACATTAGATGGCATGTGAATCAGTCACTGAAAGTACAGAAATGTTAAAATATGCGTGTCATCTTAAGCATTTCACCCATAAATGCTTATTCATTTTAAATGATATATTTATGGCAGTCTTTCCAAACACAGATATCCTTAATTTTTAAGGTGATCGTGACAGGGAAGTGTGGAGAGTTATTTGCTGTCCCATCTGTCCCTGTCCCATCTGTCCCTCACATGTTACTACCTCATTGTCAGCTGCTGGATGTAGCACAGTCATCAGGTCATTAAATATGTTATTATAAATAAATATATTGAATGGTACAATCTAATTATGAAGAAATCTTGATTTTCTGTCTTGCCGTTTCTTTCTATTCTGTTTAATAGGTGCCTTTGTTGAGAAAACAAGACACCAGTCAGTCATCACATCCATAATAAACAATGATGGCACTAATAGTTTAGCTGCAGTAGCAGCTCAGAGTGTCACTGCTGCTAAAAGTCAGAAGAAAGGGTACAGTAAACCTTATGTATAATAACGATGTGTGCTTGTATATTACATCTGCCACATTCTGTCTCCTACCTGACAGTCAGAATGAACAGTGTGTTTATTGCTTTTTATAACCGCTTTATTATAAACCGTATTTTTTTTTCCTTTTCCTTTCCCAAATTAACCCCTGGTTGTACACACAGATTATTCCTGGAGTTCAAGCCTTATTATCACACTGCAATAACTGATTTCTTCTTTAAATGTCTTCTCATCCCTTTCAGATTTCCTGATGTATTTGGGACCCCAGTGAAGCCACTGCCACCAGGGGCACCAAACTGGGCTCTGAGACTGTGCGAGTGTGAGGTTCGTCAAGTACAAAATAGCTAAACTAAATGTCTGTTGATTTTTGACATTGCTTTATTCATGTTAATTTAGACCACTGGTTCCCAAACTTTTTACAGTGGCGTACCCCTCCAAACATTTAACATCCTTTTGCGTACCACCTATCCAATGCATAGAAAACATTCCCACAAGGTATTTTGAAATTATGTATATTTTAATACAATTTGCACTGTAAAACAACTCACTTATACCAGACATGCTATATTTTCACGTTTTTTACGTTATATTTATCATACTGCATACTGTACCTATATATAAAAAAAAAGGCTAACTGATTAATTAGAAGGGTGTGCTAGATATGACAGACCTGTAACTGCATAACTTGCAAATGACCCCCTCATTGTGTCGTGGGAGCAGGACTTTATAAGAGCAGCTGGATCGCAAGAATAACTGCCTGTACTGTGTCAGGAATTGTCAGGCAGGGGCGTTTCTAGGATTTCAAAACATCAGGGGCTGAGGCCAAAAGATTAGGGGCTAAGTGAATCTGCATAAATGTATAAGCCATTAATGTATAAATAAACATGCAAACCAAAACATGTACAAAGATGTTCAAAAGCAATGAAAAAATAAATAAAAATAAGAGCATGTCTATATTTTGTTTTCCACATTGAAGGGGTGTTTCTAGCCTTTCATTATTCACCCATCAAGTCACATAGTGCTTGCTTATTACACAGAGGGGTTTGGTGGGTCATGCTCCCCCTTGAGATTTTTATTTATTTATTTTTTTTTTTTACAGTGTGATTCTGGTAACATTTGGAGCAGCATTTTTACATTTTCAAAGCATCTCTAGACTTAAGTATTCACATGACGTTGCCAAAGTTTCTTACAGTGACCTTCAAAAAAGTAGGCAGCTGTAACAGTACCATGGTAAAGTGATAGTAATATAATGGTGATTTTTATATAGTCTAAACATCGGGAACCTTTTGAATGAAACTTAAATTAATCAACACATTATTTGAAGTAGTTATTTGGACTTATTAAGAGTAGTTACTTATTATAGGACTAGTTATAATAGACCGACTGTATCCATGAGAACACCACTTTACTGAGTTGGGACTGTTCTAGTGAAACATTTTGTTTCCTACTCAATTTCCAACAGATACTGTTTTCCTTTCATCAGGCTTCTAATGATTTAAGTAATTATTATTAGAGTTGGGGTACTCGAGTTCGGACTTGGAATTGACACTGACTGCATTTTTACTCTGACTTGACTCGGACTGGAGCCTCTCGGACTTGGGATTTTTTTCTGGTACAGCTGTTAAATCGTGATACATTTTACCGTGATGTGTAATGAAAAACTTAACCTTTCTTTTCCTCCTCAGTGCTGTTTATAATGTTGGCGCTGTCTGTTCAAGAGGTTTCTCCACAGCGCTTAAAAGGAGAAAATTGTCAGAAGAAATCAAATATGTTGTATAAATTTGCACTGTGATATCGAGGAAAGTCTGGTTTCACTTGTGTAAGTAATCCGCTCTGCGCTATCCTTCACTCGCGCCACGCTCACGCGAAAACCAGGTTTTAATTGTGCGCCTTTCAGATAAGAAGCATATTTAGCTCATGTAAGGCGCCGAACGTGAGATGAATATAATTTAATCCACTCAACAATACCTGGGCAGTTGATCTGAAAGACCTGCGCTGTGCGGCTGAAGCTTGGTTTTCGCGTTTGTTCCGAACAGAAAACATTCAGGGCTAGACCAGATTCATTCGGGGCTCGAGCCCCGAATGTTTTGCCCTAACGACGCCTCTGATTGCAGGTACGGAATTGCCGGCCGACTTTGCATGGCGGGGAAGTACAGAATTTTTTCCGAGTACCCCCAGTGTCACCTCATGTACCCCCAGGTGTATGCATACCCCAGTTTGGGAAACATTTATTTAGACAATTAAAACTAATGTGTAGCTCAAATGCTTGATTTTTTTTTGGTGAGTGTAGAGCCAAAAACAGTCTTCGGTCAAACAGGCCCAATTTTCAGCAATACAATCTAATTATGGCTGTTAAATCTGTTTTCTTTGTAATCATCTCACTGGAAGCAGAAGATCGGAGAGTCGTACCGTGGTTACTGTAACTCAGAGGCCGAGCTGGAGGCTGTTTTGCTTCTACACAAGCAGCAGACTTACACTGTGTTCGGCACCCGTCAGTCACCATCACCTGCAAAACCTGCCACCCGACTCATGTGGAAATCACTATATGTGCCCTACGATGGCATTCCTTTTGTTAATGCAGGTAATCAGTGTTGTAAGTTTTTGTTAAAAGGTGCACACATTATTTGTTTCCTCAGTAAAAAAGTTCTACTCCTAAAGAAATCAGTTGCAATTTTGAAACATATATATAATTATGAGCACTCACTTAAAATGAAGACTCCAGTCATATTAGTAACCTTATAAAAGCTGTTTTCTTCCACATAGAGTCTTCCACATGACTAGCTGAAAACTACTCGCTTAATCTCAGTAACCACCCTGTTATTGGACACTTTCACTCATGGATTAAATTAATCATGGCTGACGGTGAATAATGAATTTCTACAATGGCATCTTTTAAAAATCTGAAAACTACTGTATTGTGTTTGAATAATGGTGTATCCATGCCACTAGGCGTCAGTGTAAGTCCAAGACAAAGTGAACAAAAACGTACTGAGTGCACCTTTAATGCCATATACTGTAGTTACACTAAGTTTTAGAAACTAATGTAATGCTGTTTGAAAAGTTAAAAATCCAATAAAATTCGAAATTTGACTTTTGTTGCTTTTAGTCTATGTCTCTTAGCTTGGAGGCCATTTATATGCTGGTTGTAGAAGTTAACAAAATTTATATTTAGCAGATATACACATTTAAAATTTAGTCTTTCTCTTCATATAAAATGGATCGAAAATATTGATGACTTATCTTGCACTCAAAGACATATTCAAAATGTAATCAGATGTTATCTAGAAAGAGAATGCCCCTCCCGCTAATACCACCTGCCTCTGACTAGCAGTATTAAGTAGAAAATCATAGTTCACGGCTGTCATAAATAAGTATATTTTTAACTAAAGGCTATTGGCTATTTAAAAATAGAGATGAGCCCTTCGATATGTACTACCCAACTTCCTGTTTCAATGGAAAAATATGTCAACACAGGAAATAAAACTGCAGTCATCAAGCCATTTCATGGGGTCTTTAAAACTATGCATTGGTATTGTGATTACAATTGATTATTTATGGTTCTGGTACCTAGATCTAATGTTGTTGGAGATAAAGTCATAGTAAAGTCAATATGTTCATGGAGTAGATCTTCACTTTTAATGTGGTTTTAAGGGAGCAGAGCCATTGTGATGGAATGCCAGTTTGGTCCACGGAGGAAGGGTATCCAACCTAAAAAAGGGTCTGAGCAAGAAACGAATCAAAGTTTCCAATACAAAGCAACCTGCCCTGCCAGGTACACAAGCTACAGATGGGCAAACACAACAGCCAGATGTGTATTTATTTACATTGTGTTATGCACAGGATGCTTATTATTAAACAGGCACTGTTCCTCTCTCAGGATATATATTAAGAAAGTACGAAAATTCCCAGAGTACAAGGTTCCAACAGATCCCAAAATAGACAAGAAGGTAGTGCGCCAAGAGCAGGAGAAAGCCTTTATCAGCCTCAAGAAGAGTTCTTGGGATGTCGGAGGGGTTGAAAGGTATAAACATCTTTTCAGTTCAAAGTCCATCACATGACATAACTGCCTCACAGCACGGTTCACTTGTTTACTGTTTGTTACATTCATATGTAGGTATTACATACAACTCCCTACAGAGAATGCCCATCTTTACCATGATCTGGACACTGCAAAGCTACCTCCACTTCCAGAGCAGATCTGCTTTACAGAGGACCAACGGAATGAGGAAGAAGAGTCAGAGGAGGTGGAAGATAATCAAAACGAGGATGGCACATCTGCCCCCTCTCGACTGCACCCACTTGTGGCAGATAAGATCTGGGAGTTGGTGGCACAAGGCTTTAACCAGGTTTACACTGTCCGCAAGCAGCTCAGGTATGACTCCAATTGAATGTGCAAAATGTGTTTCTTTACCTAAAAAAACATATAGGTTATTACTGTTCCTTTGTGAATGCACTGGCTTTTATTTACTTCATAGCAGGAGGTTTGTGGAACATGAGATTTTCAAGTCAGATGAGGTGCTTGAGAGACATAATCTGTGTTACTTTCCCACTGTCAATGACATCAAGAACCACATCCATGAGGCTCAGAAAGCTCTTCAGCTGACAGGGGCACCACTGGCTACCTCAGATGCAGAGGTGTGGACACAACATACATTCCTAACACGGTGTCCTAACTAGTTGTGACATCACAAAACGACAGGCTATAAAATCTCTCTTCCATGTAAATCCATGTAAAGTTTTTGTTCTAACCAGCCACGTCAAGTGACAGGACACATTGTTGGCTTATTAAGCATAATTGGTGAAAGATTTTTCATATGTAAACAAGCTCAATTGCTACACATAACTGTACATTTAGACATCATCTGATTGGCTATGATTGTGTGTAAGACTCGGTGTAAGGGATTAGATGGATGAGTACATAGATGCTAATAATTTTCCCTGGTAAATGTAAATCTTCCGTTTTTGTGTGTTTGGCTTTTTCTCGCAGTGGAAAGCAGATGCTGATGACCTGTTATCAGAGACTGTAACCTATACCTTGACTCCTGCTACTAAGGATGGTAATGTTGTGGAAATCCTGTTTGAAATTTGACCTACATTATTTCTAACAACAAGTAGATAACAAGTAATGTTTGCTGTCCTAATGCCATATTTGTATTGTTCTTTAATACAACTTAGAGAATGTTGAGGGAAAGTCCTGCTTCAAAAGGACAGCACAAATCTGTGGTCAAATCATGTTCATTGTTTACCCTACTACAATACCTTGTATATTGGCAGTATCCTTTCAGAAGGAAGGACTCTTGGATGGGAGTGACACTCTTTCTCCGAAGGCTGTGCAGCTCTTCAGCTCTCTGACATCACTGCAGCCCAGGATCTTTGCACATTTCCAGGTGAACTGGCCTGAGTTGATAAATACTATCAGTACTAAAAAATGCTGCATGTGAAAGATGGATAGACAGATAGATAGGTAGATAGATAGACAGACAGACAGAAAGACAGATAGAGGATGAACAGATGGATGGACAGAAAGACAGACAGACAGATAGAGGATGGATGGACAGACAGATAGATAGAGGATGGATGGAAGGAAATGTATTGCAAATGCTTTGGCAATACATTGTAACGTTTGTCATGCCAGTAAAGCACATTTGAATTTAACTGAATTGAATTGGATGGACAGAGAGATAGATGATGGATGGATGGATGGACGGACGGACGGATGAACGGATAGACAGACAGACAGATAGATGGATGGATGGATGGTTAGGAATGTTTGTGCTCTTCTCTGATAGGGTATCCAGCTACATTCAGTGGAAGGCAATCCTCAGCAGACTACAGCAACATCAGAACCCACAGATCCATCTAGTCTCCCATAGGCTGTCCTGCTGAGTCCGTCTAAAGATGTCTCAGCAGAGTTATGCCAAGGCCAGAAATACAGCTTACAACAATAAGGAAGGAAATAAACAGCGACTCTGCACTTCTGTTTTGGAGTAAGAGAACTGTCTGTGACACATGGTTTACTTTTATAATCACTGGAGGACAGATTCACTGTATAAATTACAGTATTGTGTGAACATGGCCTCATATGCAAAGTTTTTTTGTACATTTTTGTTTTTCAAGCTTTCATCTCATGAAGACTGGAGAAAAATTGCTCATTAAAGTTAAAGTGAATGAATAAGGTCAAAAATTGATATTTAAAGGTAATAGTCCTGTATTTCAAGAGTCATTATCAGTCAGTTGTCACACAGACAGCGTGTTTATCCCAACTGTCTACTCTTTGAATAGAGGCTTTTAAGCATTTTACATTCTAATAAGCCTAACGATGTGATATCATATTCTCAATTGTTGTGGATATACTGTATATGGCGATGTACATACAAGTGAAAATATGAAATTAATTATACTGTGTTTCAAAGGTTTGGACACTTCGATCACAATGAGGGTGAATATTCACAAGCAATAGACCAGCACTGGCTTAGCAAGGTCCCTGTTTCTGACTGTATTACACATGTAATTATTTAGATTTATTTCGCTAGATAAAGTATAACCCTCTGTGATATTATAAGTTAATATAATATGATAATTGATGCTACTTCAGCTTCACAGCAAATGCTGGAGTGAACGATAATATAATTCTTAACGCAGTGACTCTTACTTTAACCACACAATTTGTCTAATAGTGGTCAATGTTAGTTTATTGTATTGTATTTATGCAGTATAATATCATTTTCACTTTCAGTAAAATTTGCGTTAATAAAAATCGTGCGTTAATAAAAAGAGATTTGTCGTGCAGAAGAGAGCACTGATGATGGACGAATGCTTTTTAGAAGTGAACCTTTCTCCTTTTTTCTTTTATTTGCAAAAAGTAAAAATGAGTAAATATAGATTCAGTTGTGTGTTAACACTTTACAATAAGCTTCCGTTCGTTAATATGCATTAACGTATTAGGGATCATGATCAAACAACAATATATAGATTTTTTTTTTTACAGTATTTATTAACCTTTGTCAATATTAGTTAATAAAAATACAATTGTTCTTTGTTAGTTCATAATGCATTAACTAATGTTAACTTTTGATTTTTAATCATTGAAATTAATAAAATAATAAACATTTTATAGCATTAATAAATGCTGTAAAAGTATTGTTCATTGTTAATTCATGTTAACTAATGTTAACAAATAACCTTATTGTAAAGCATTACCAATTGTGTTATTGTATCATTTTATTCATGAATATTGTTGTGTGATATTACAGATTATATTAATAAAATCAAATGAATCTGTATGAAAATTTTAAGTTTTTATTTTTTCTCAGTAGTGCTTTACTCATGTGTAATCTCATGCTTTGACTAGGGGGAAAATATAGCCTAATAATTTACAAAACAAATCAGTCCTATGTGTAGTGTTCTCAGTGATGTTTCGTTGCCCTGCGGATGGCTCTAAAACCTCAGCTGAGCAACTGGTGATAGTTTGTGCTCTCGAATCGCTTGTGTTGCTGTATTTCTCACTTGTAAATCTCAGTACAATCGCTGGATGTAAATACTTTGCACACAGAGGAAGCCTTACACAACAGAATAGCAGTGCTCGGCTATTCTGGTAAGCTTCAAAACGTTTTTACACTTTTGGAGCTCATTACTGAGCTCATTTTATATATATATATATATATATATATACTTTTACTAAATAAAATAACATTTGTTGTGATAAATCGCTTTATTTGGGAAAGAACAGGAATTTGCTAGAACTATTGACACTTTAGCGTTAGCTGAATATGATACCGGAAGATTGTTATCCCCCTGAGATTTGACCGGAAATACGTAGGCTACGTTCCCTGCATAGAGTGGTCGTGTCTATAAGGGATCCCTCTTACGCAGTGTTGCCGACTTAGCGAATTTGTCGCTAGATTTAGTGACTTTTCAGACCCCTTTAGCGACTTGTTTTCTAAAAGGCACCTAGCGAAAAATCATCCATTGCGATTATCTAATCAGCCAATCGTGTGGCAGCAGTGCATAAAATCAGGCAGATATGGGTCAGGAGCTTCAGTTAATGTTCACATCAACCAACGGAATGGGGAAAAAAATATGATCTCAGTGATTTGGAGCATGGCATGATTGTTGGTGCCAGATGGGCTGGTTTGAGTATTTCTGTAACTGCTGATCTCCTGGGATTTTCACGCACAACAGTTTCTATAATTTACTCAGAATGGTGCCAAAAACAAAAAAACATCCAGTGAGCGGTGTTCTGTGGATGGAAATGCCTTGTTGATGAAAGAGGTCAACAGAGAATGGCCAGGCTGGTTAGAAGTCTATGTTAACTCAGATAACCACTCTGTACAATTGTGGTGAGAAGAATAGCATCTCAGAATGCTATTCTGAGATGCGGGTTGGCGTTGTTCTGGCGGCACGAGGGGGACCTACATAATATTAGGCAGGTAGTTTTAATTTTGTGGCTGATCGTTGTATATACCTTGCCTCTGCAGAAACATCCAACTGCACCAAGCCGGGCTTTGACCAATGCCTCACCAAAAACTCACAGCTTAACTGGTTTTCACTTGGCTTTCACTGAACTGTCCATAGGAAGACATATCCTAATGGATCACTCTCCAGTAAGTAAGACTGCCCAAAGAATTCTCTCCCAGCCCTTTATCGAGAAAGCTCCTGTGTTCCCAGCTTAAAAGACCAGCATCGCTGGTCACCAGCTGTTGTGCGTTGGGTTCATGAAATGCTGGTGTCTCCACCAGCTTCATCAGAAAGACCATGCTGGTTTACCAGGTTTTGCTGGTAAAAAGCATGTTCAATTTGAGATACTACATTTTGGAAATTCATACATTAGTTGGACAAGTGCATAGTGTGAGTGTACAGTGCATAGTGCCTAATTTGGGACAGAGCTAATTAATTATTAACTTTGACATGAGAAAATGTGTAAGCCCTATTAGTTTTCCCATTCACACTAAATTATGTATTAGTTTTCCTATTCATACTGGACCACTCATCCCTAAATTATTTATCTAAAAATAAAAGTGAACTGTCTTTTTAAATGATATGATGAAGAGGAAGTGAAATAATTTTAGCCTTTAAAGGAGCCATTTTCAAACTTTTGTAAGTTGTACTCTCTTTTCGAGAGAAACGTACTCATGAAGGGTTGTCTCATAATTATTTATAATATCACGTAATAATAGTTTCAAACTGTTTACATTAATATCAAACGCACAGCAGCACTTCAGTAAGTTGATACCAACTAGTTCTAATACACCTGGAGAGAGCTATCTTTTAGCATTTATCTCTAAGGCAGTGGTAAATATACACATTCAGAGATAAATAGTTAACCGTCTCCAACTAAATTGTTCATTATAGATTTTATTTATTTATTTGAATACTGTTGGGGACTTCTAGCTAAGATGTCAGTACAATGCACATAAATTTAATGAAAGAAGAGCTCAGGCCAAAATGTTACTCTTCATGTAGAAACAAATAATCTGCATACACTTACTGTATATACAGTACTATTGCTTACAAACTTAATTCACACTATAATCTTCTTAAATGATTGAACTGACAAGAAATATTAAGGTGTCTGTTTGGTTTAAAGACGATTTACTTTAAATCGTTAGAACAACTGAGCAGTGAAATCCTGCTGTTTTTTAGAGGTGGAGAAGGGGCCTTTTGCAGCACTACAATAGACGCATTAGTGTCTTCTGCATCTTGTAAATCATTATAATCATCTCTGTAACATTGGCTATGTCCACACCGCAGCTGAATGTGGCCCAAATCTAATTTTTTCACTCACAGGTGACATAGATCTGTTAATTGCATGACCGTATGAACAGCCAAAAGCGCTTTGAATCTGACATTTTCAAATCCGATCTGGGCCACTTTCATATGTGGAAATAAATTGGATACGTATCTGATTTTTTTCAAAGTGTCTTTGGTGTGAACAGCCAGGTCAGATTTAATGTGATTTTTACATGAATCTACCTCAACATTCATCATTTACACGCTTGATTTTCAACGTAGGCCTATATACGCCTGTTATATTTGAAAACTTTTAAGTGTGAGTCATATTGGTCTAGTTAATGCATTGAGTTTCTTTTTAAGGAAAGAAATACAGTAAAGTATAGGCTTCAACAGTTGGGTTCAGCAATTTGTTTGGATTGCATGTTAAATATGAAAAGATACAGATGTAGATTTATATATCAGCGCTCTTTGCTTGTGTCACTCGCTCAGAAAACGGTTCCCTATTGATTCAGTTCACTCAACATTGCATTTGAACGCTATGGGGAATTCCTTTTCCAGGACCTAGTTGAAGCCATTGTTTCATAATGGCAATCTTATTTTTGGCAATGATGTTTGAGCCCCGGCCTTTAAAGCACGCGTTTGCCCTATATAAGCGGGCTCTCAAACACCATTTCTTCAGAATTTTCTTCCTTCAAGACTAACATCGTGTCGTCTTGTCTATGCATCTGGATCAGCCCTCTTTTCACCATCGACAGACACCCATCAGCGGACGGGATTCCCTGCAGATGCATCAGGACATTCTTTGCCTGACTCTTAAGTGCCTGCAGTGAAAGATTCACCCGCCCCCTCTAGTGTTCCGGCAAAGAAGTCTCTCCACCTCACTGCCAGATCGGGTTCTTTGCTCAGCGAGCTTCCCACAGCCTTCAGGCAGGAGCTGTATCCTTTGATATATATATATATATATATATATATATATATATATATATATATATATGTATATATGTAATATTCCATCAAAGTGATGTAAAACACTTTATAAAGAGCTAATTGTGTGTACACGTCTTTTTAAAGATATCGTATCACAAGTATTACTGTGAGTGACACATCGCTCCCTCAGAACAACATGAGAGATGTACGCTGCCTAGGCCTCACTCATGCCGAAGCAGCTCTCATTGGGACAGACTGCCCTCACTGTGAGGACATGAGTCTCAAGATGCTTTGCTCTAGGGTTGCCCTTGTGAGGGACAATTCTGCCTCCCATGCCCTCCCGACTGCTTCCTCTGTGTTAAGTCTTGAGGGACCACATGAGAAAGCACGGTGGGGCCGCGATGTAGAGATGGAAGAATCAGAGGAGGATCTCGTGCTGGTGCAAGCCCCATGAGCCCCTCGATCATCACACGCAGCACCTTCGCCAGTGCAGTATGCACGTGACGACCTTCGGCCCTCTATGAATGAGCATGGTGTTGTCGTATTCGGCGGGTCTAATGATAATAATAATGCTGTGTCCCTTGCAGCATCAGAGAATGGTCCATGAAGGATGTTGCAGCCCCTCCCCCTAGCGAGGTTGAGGAGGGCACACTGGCCATTGATACAACGTGTCATTGCACAGGTGGTTGAGGAGCACAGCCTTGAGTGGACGCCTCCTGTCGAGCCGGAAAATTCAAAATCAAAACATAGAAAGATGGTGGCCTCCGGCCTATCTGCATCTGTGATATTTGAATTGAGCCCTCTTTGGGTTCTGTTCATAATGATCACATACAAACAATTCTCTCTCTTAAGTTTGCATGCTCATAAACCATACCTTAGTGTACTTATTAACTTTGGCTCAGGCCATTCCTGAGAATTTGGCTTTCTTCTCCATTTCACACACTGTGCAAAACCATTTCCCAATGGTGAGCAGCGTGCTATCACAATTAGTGTCAAATATAAAGCACCTGCTATTCCGAACACGTGGCGGGCACTCACGGGCATGTCAGATTGGGTGCTAAAAATTATCAGCGTTTTGCCCTCTACGGTTCCATCATGGGACATGCCTGTATTACGTGCAGAAATTCACAATCTCGCAAAAGATGCAATAGAGATTGTTCTGAGCTGCCATGCCCGCAAAGGGTTTTACAGCTGCTACCTTTTATTTCTGAAGAAAGGCTGCAGGCTTTGGCCGATTTTAGATCTGAGACACTTGAACAGCGAGCTTGCAAAACGGCCATTCAAAAAGTTAACTCAGAAACAGATCTTATCGAACATCTGCCCACAGGACTGGTTTGCATCAATTGATCTAAAGGATGCATACTTTCATATCCGAATTGTACTGCATCACAGGCTGTTCTTGAAATTCACTTTTGAAGGGATGACATATCAATTCAAAGTCCTTCCCTCTGGATTGTCTCTGGCCCCGCGCACGTTCACGAAATATGTCGATGCGGCGCTCGCCCCTTTGAAGATGAACGGCATACGCATTCTGAATTACCTAGAAAATTACTGGCCTTTTTGGGGGTTTGGCTCGACTCCACGTGCATGCGTGCGCACCTCACGAGCAAGTGCGTCCAGACCATTCACCAGTGTCTCTCTCAGTTCAAACTGGGGAAAGCATTTCCACCTAAGTCTGAAGTCAGAAAATGCTGGGTTTTTTGGTGGCAGCATCTGCCATCATACCGTCAGGTCTTTTACACATGAGACCTCTCCAGTGCTGGCTCAAACACTATGTACTGAGTCACGCCTGGCTTCCGGGGTGCGTACGTGTGCGCGTCTGCTGTGACTCACCACTGCCTGGCCACTTTAGCACCATGGACAGCTCCAAAGCTTTATCAGCAGGGTGTGATGCTGGGTCAGGTTTTCAGACAAAAAGTGGTGACCACGGATGCGTACAACATGGGTTGGGGCATGCTGTGCGATGGACGCCTGGCTTTTGGCACTTGGACAGGTGCGAAATGGGCGTGGCACATCAACTGCTTGGAAATGCTAGCCGTCTTCTTAATGGTGAAAGCTTTCCATTCCAACATAGTGAATCATCATGTTCTGATTCAATCAGACAATATGTCAGTGGTAGCGTACATAAATCGCCAGGGCGGCACTCAGTTGCTACCAGTGGTGAGCCTGGTGCAATGCCTCCTGGTGTGGAGTGCGCACCATCTCCTCTCCCTGCACATGACATATGTTCCGGGCCATCTGAACTGCGAAGCAGACATGCTGTCGCACCAGGGACCGATGGCGGGGGAATGGAGACTTCATCCTTAGACGGTTCTGAGGATTTGGGAAATGTTCAGCAAAGCGGAAGTTGACCTATTTGCCTCTGCAGAGACAGCCCACTGCCCTCTTTGGTACTCCATGTCCCAAGCCCCTCTGGGAGTGGACGCCTTGTTCCACAAGTGGCCGACGAAATGCAAATATATGTTTCCCTCGGTACATCTCCTCCGCTCTGTCACCAGCAAAGTCAGAGAGGACAAGGAAACGGTTCTGTTGGTTGCACCAAAATGGCTCAACTAGCCATGATTTCCAGAAATGATGGAGATATTATGCGGCCCTCCATGGGAAATACCGCTAAGGAGGGATCTGCTCTCTCAAGCGCAGGGCACGATTTGGCATCCCCAGCCGATGTATGGCCCCTGAACAGAGCACAGCAAACAAGTCTGAATTGGCTCAGTCTGTAATGAACACCATTTTGCAGGCTAGAGCGCTGTCTACGAGACACTTCTATGCACTAAAATGGTGTATGTTTGCGGATTGGTGCTCTTCACGCAGCAAAGACCCAGTGAATTGCTCCATAATGGAGATCCTTACATTCCATTTGTTATGGAGGGTGCACAAAAGGCATGTCCGTCTCCAAACAAAGGCTCTCTCACTGGATTGTTGATGCGATTGCCCTCGCTTATGAACCACAGGGTGTGAGATGCCCTATTGGAAAGGTGCATTCAACTAGAGGCACGGCTTCCTCATGGGCATGGACAAACGGTATATCCCTACAAGTTATATGCTTTGCAGCAGGATGGTCTTCGCAGAACAAGTTCACAAGGTTTTATAACCCAGATGTGGCGTCCATCGCTTCACGAGTCCTCTCTGTCTAGAGAGCTACTATTCCATCACCCAGTGGGTGAGCCCTAGCTCCTTATTATGGGATGGCTACATGTAATAATTTGTGTAGGCCGCTATCCAATTTACTCCCACTAGAAGACACAAGCACTTCCAATAGAATAAAACCTCCCTCCCTACCTCTGGTTATGAAGGGGTTAAATTATTCTGTGTGTATTAAATGACTCATATAGATCCTCAGATTAAGATTAATTTACCATCTGGTTTTCACCATGTGGGTTATTCATTTTCATACACACTTGAAGACATCATAATAAGTCACAGCCGTGGGCCCGTGAACTCAGATACATATTCTTCTAAGTCTTTCTACCCTGGTTCATCTTAAGGTATGATGCTACGTAGTGTGGCATGATGGGACTCCATTCCCCATAGCGTTCGAATACAATGTCGAGTGAACTGAATCGATAGGGAATGTCTCCGGTTACTCATGTAACCTCTGTTACAATAAGTTGCTTGAATTTTGGCCCATTCCTCTACACAGAACTGGCGTAACCGTGTCAGGTTTGTAGGCCTCCTTGCTTGCACACGCTTTTTCAGTTCTGCCCACACATTTTCTATTGGATAGAAGTCAGGGCTTTGTGATGGCCACTCAAATACCTTATCTTTGTTGACCTTAAGCCACAACTTTGGAGGAATCCTTGTGGTCATTGTCCATTTGGAAGACCCATTTGCGACCGAGCTTTAACTTCCTGGTTGATGTCTTGAGATGTTGCTTCAATATATCCACTTAATTTACCTTCCTCATGATGCCATCTATTTTGTGAAGTGCACCAGTAACTCCTGCAGCAAAGCACCCCCACAGCATGATGCTGCCACCCCCATGCTTCATGGTTGGGATGGTGTTCTTCGGCTTGCAAGCCTCACCCTTTTTCCTCCAAACATAACAATGCTCATTATGGCCAAACAGTTAAATTTTTGATTCATTAGACCAGAGGACATTTCTTCAAAAAGTGCGTGGTCCCATGGTGTTTATACTTATGTACTATTGTTTGTACAGATGAATGTGGTACCTTCAGGCATTTGGAAATTTCTCCCATGGATGAACCAGACATATGGAGGTCCACAATTTTTTTTCTAAGATCTTGGCTGATTTCTTTTGATTTTCCCATGATGTCAAGCAAAGAGGCACTGAGTTAGAAGGTAGGCCTTAAAATACATCCACAGGTACACCTCCAATTCAGTACACCTCCTATCAGAAGCTTGTTGGATAATTGTCTAAAGCAGAGGTTCTCAACCTTTTGGAACTAAAGCCCCCCCAAGCCTCCCCTATCACGTGGCACTCCCCGCCCCGCCCCCATATTGGAGGAGACCAGGTATAATGATTATCTATTCTATATCAAATCTATCTTTATATAACCTAATCTATAATCTGTTTTTGATAGATAGACAGATAGATAGATAGATATTTTTTTTAACTTTTGTGTTTTTATACGTTTTTAATTACTTTTCATAACTTTTATGATTTTTTTTTATAACTTTTATAAAACGATATAACGGACAGGTATGGAACATGCACTTAAATTATCAAAAATGTTTCTGAACACTATACTTTGAACAAGAGAACTCTAGGTTGTAATAACCTGTACTATTTTACATGTAAAACATGTTGCATTCCATTCGTCTTGAATTTTAAAAACATTCGCATACGAATTATGCGAATTGGGACGCAGGGCGTGTCTCGTTAGCCATGACATTGTTAAATCAATCAGAAGCTCAGTTCGCGGTTCAATGTTGGACAGTGCAAACCTGATGTCATCCTCCACCTGGAGCCGATTTCGGTACTTTGTTTTCAAGGCAGTCAATTTTGAAAACCCAGCCTCGCACAGATAAGTTGAGGCGAATGGAAGAAGTAATTTTACGGCGGCGTCAGACAACTAAGGATATTCAGTCATCACACTCAACCAAAACGAAGGCAGAGAGCAAGAGCTATAGAAGTGTCGCAATCTGGTGTCGCTCTTTAATTCGACTAACTGCTCCTCCATGTCAACATGTCTTTTCCTGGGCAACTGAAGGGGTCTCGGACCCAAGCAAATGAACTGAAATCCTCACTGAAATAATGGCCAAATTGTTGTTTCAGGCCTTCAACATGTTGAGCGACTGTGTTAATCAAAGGAGAGACATTTATCCCTGTCTCTTGCACACGGTCAGCGAAATTGGGAAACATGTCAACATTTTTATTAATCAGCCGATCACGCCAAAGATCCAGTTTGCCAACGAATGCACTGACTCTGTCTGAAAGAAGCAAGATGTTGACATCTCTCCCTTGCATTGATGTGTTCAACAAATTCAACCTGTCGAAAATTTCTACAAGGTATGACAACTGCGCTAACCACAGGGAGTCGTCCAGATACCGCGCAAGGTCGGACTTTGCATCAACAAGAAACGTCTTCACCTCTGAACGCAATTTGTAGAGGCAATGTAAAACCCAACCTCTGGAGAGCCAGCGAACCTCAGTGTGAAATAGGAGCTGCTCATATTCGGCTCCCATTTCCTGACAAAGCAAGGAAAACAAGCATGCATTTAATGGCCGTGCTTTAATGAAACTGACCATTTGCACTGCTTACTTTAAAACTGACTCCAGAGACTCAGGCATTTGCTTTGATGTGAGAGATTCGCAATGAATCATACAGTGGGTCCACTTGGCTAAAAGGGCTAAATGCTGGACACGAGTGACCAGACCGCTAACCCTCCCAGTCATTGAACGGGCCCCATCTGTGCATATCCCAACACATTTATCCCATGACATGCCTGCATCCCGTATATACCCATCCAGACCTTCAAACAATGCCTCGCCAGTTGTGTGCGCTGGAAGAGACCGACAGAAAAGAATGTCCTCCTCAATATTACCAATCTGTTGTGCGAAATTCTCTCCAAACATGACTTGACAGATATCTTTGGCAGCAGGTAAGATTAGCGTCTCGGCAATTGTATGATGTTTACCTAATTTAGCAACTCTTTGCTTGACGTAGTAAGACGCTTCTAGACACCTGTTAGACACTGATGTGTGTTTGCTGATGTTGCGTTTCTGCTGTGCAAGGCAAGATAACTTTAATTTGAAAAAATCTAAGGGTTTGTCTTTGAGTGTCGGATGTTTGGTTTCTAAATGGCGCTTCAACTTGCATGGCTTCATGCTATCATTTACCAGCAAATCTGCCCATATGACACATTGGGTCAGCGGTTCAGCATCTGTCCTAGCCACCGTAAAGCCAAACTGAAGATAGCTAATGTCATACTTTCGTGTTTTACACTTCTTAGGGGTTGGTGCTGATGATGCATCATAACCACAACTCCTTTTGGCACGTGTGATGAACTTATCCATAAACTTCTTACCAATATGGAATCTGTTCGCCTGACTTTCTGAAACGTATCTGCACTGACAGCTAGATAAAAGGCAGGCTAAGCTCCGCCCCTCCCCATCAAAAAGAAAGTGCAGAGGGAGACGGAACGCAGGTTTTTTTAAATTAATTTTTTATTGCAGAGCGGGTTTTTTTCATTTATGTACATTCTACTTGAAAAGCAATAAAATACACTGAGTACCCAAATGATGCCCTGTCTCTGTTTTTTTCTTGAAAACAATTTGCGCCCCACCCTTCCGATCTCTCCCGTGTTGAGAACCACTGGTCTAAAGGCTTGACATAATTTTCTGGAATTTTCCAAGCTGCTTAAAGGCACAGTTAACTTAGTGTATGTAAACTTCTGACCCACTGAAATTGTGATATAGTCAATTAAAAGTGAAACAATCTGTCTGTAAACAGTTGCTGGAAAAATTACTTGTTGTACTAAACGACTTGCCAAAAATAGTTTGCTAATATTAAATCTGTGGAGTGGTTAAAAAATGAGTTTTAATGACTTCAACCTAAGTGTATGTAAACTTCTTACTTCAGCTCTATGTAATGCCGTTTTTCCTGCTGCCTTTCGATTTTATAGTGTTTCACTCGTAGGTAATACTACACTTGAACTTCGATGATTATTTAAATTCCACCATACAAAGGCAAATGATTACATAAACATACTTTATCCATCAACGGTCTTTCTCCATCACTTGCGGACATATTATCAGAGTCCTATCTGCGTTAAAAACTGCTAATTACATTTTTAATTATAATTTAATGAATTATTCATACTATAATGATGAACATGCCGGACTTTGTTATACGCATGCTCAAGGAGTGCTACACGCATGCGGGTCAGTTAAGGAGTTTTGGTTGTTCAGACCAGTGTCTGATATAGGCTACATTTAAAATGTCATGTGAACAACCTAACAAAAAAATCAGATTTGAGCAAAAAATCAGATCTGGGACACATTCAGCTGCGGTGTGAACAAAGCCATTGTTCATACAGAATCTCTAAAGTCAGATGTGAATTTGGATATTTTGTATCGTTTTCTGAACAATTTTCTTTACTCAAAGAAATCATCAATTGCATTTTATTTAATCAACTACAGTTTATTTATCTAGTACATTATCTCCAGTTTAGCACATGGACCTGTGTACTACATCATCGCTGTTTGATATTTTTTGTGTCCCTCTTTTTTCTTATACAATGTTCATATTTTTATTAAGTCCTCCATAATGTCAGTCAAGATTTCTTGCACCAAAGAATTGGCCCTTAGAATTAAAAAGGCATCCTTAAGACTTGATAATGCACCTTAAATGACATTGACTAAACTCTTCACATGTGAAATGAGTAGCAACACTACTTACAGGTTGAAGAGTGTCCCATCTGTCATCTGGTTCATGAAAAGCCTATATCTTCTTCAATGTAGATTTCTGAATGAGACATTTCTGCAGCCTAGTTTAAATACATGGTCTTGGTGGAAGTCTGTATGTGTAAATGGTGAAAACTTTCCTTTGAAACCACAAAGAAAATTCAGTTTCAGCTAGAGCAACGTAGGGCTGAGATACAGAGTTAATGACAAAGTGACAGGCAGTGTTCACACTGCAGCTTAATGTGGCCCAAATCTGATATTCCAGTCAAATCAGATTTTTTTTGTTTTTTTTGTCTTTTTTGTGCGGTTGTTTACATGACATTTTTATTGTAGCCCATATTAGAAACTAGTCTGAACAACCGATACTCCTAAACTGACCTGCATGCATATAACACTCCCTGAGCATGTGTATAACAAACTCTGGCGTTATTTGAATATGTATAGTTACTGAAATTAAATGATAATTAAAATGATAATTAGCTCTTTTTTTATTTAATATGGTTTATCTAATAATATATCAGCAAGTTATGGAGAAAGACTTCTTGATGGCTAATGATGCATTTATGAGTAGTCATTTGCAGTTGTTCGGAGGATTTACTATCAAACCTTAAGAATGTAATATTGCTTTTGAGTGAAACGCACCATAAAATTGAAGGGCAGCAGGACAAATATGGCATTGTTACATTTATGTAAGGTTAGTTAAGAAGAGATATTATTATTATTATTATTATTTCATAATTGTATTGACTTACTAGCACTGATACATAAATCTGTTTCTGTTCAGGTATCTTTTCATGCACATTTTTTTTTTTTTTTATTATTTACATGTAATCCAAATGAATCTCTGAACCCAAGTCTTAAAGCCCTTATATTTTATTTTATATCATCAAAAAGGAACAGAATTTGGTAAATAGAAAAGATATGACTCGCAATTAAATGTTTTAAACCATAATATACGGGGTAAACCAAGTGTTCAAATTTTAAATGTTGAGTCATATTGATGTAAAAAAAATTACATTCAACTGACCTGGCTGTCCACAATGAAGGCACAATTTAAAAAATCTGATATGTTTTTGATTTATTTCCACATATGAAAGTGGCCCAGATCGGATTTGAAATGTCAGATTCAAAGCACTTGAGACTGTTCACACTGTCATCCAGTTAACTGATCTGTGTCACATGTGAGTGAAAAAATCTGATTTTGGCCACACTCAACTGCAGTGTGAAAGTAGCAAAACATTGTTCACCCATCTGAAGAAAAAGCGCACAAGTGTACATTTTGGATGTGTGAAGAAATCACAGTGTATCTTTGAGTGTGTCGTCATCAGTACATGTGGGATCAGCCAAGCAGCTTCAGCAGGGTAAAATAAGAGAAAACCCATGGCCGAGAGATATCCTGGGTCTGTTCCAGCCCTCTGGTCTCCACAAACAGACCTTTGGTGGAATTTAAATGCTGCTCCAGTGCTGCCCTCTGCCTGTCAAAGTCAGAAATACAATATACCTGAAAAGTCCCTTGTGAAAGCAAAACAATAATAATAATAATAATAAATATTCTCCATTACTGTTTCTTAGCAACTAAATTGACCATTTTATAGAGCTTGTCTGCATCTAAAACTATTATGATCTTGCATGAAGGAGCACTAGTTCATGAAGCATCCATATATAGAAATGAATGAACATGAGCTAAGCTGAGATGTATGTAGTTTGTTACAGCTGTGACATACCTGGCCTGGTTCAGCCTGCAATCTGGCCTCCTCTTCAGCATGCATCGCTGCTTCCTCCTCCTTCCTATTCCTCTCCTCTGTAGCCTTCCTTAGCTCCTCCTCTTCCTCCTGCTGTCTGCACAGGTACTACAGTCTGTCAGCCTCCTCCATCTCTGACAGCTTCTTGCATTCCTCCTCCTTCAGAGCGTCCTCCTCCAAACGCTGACGCTCCAATTCAGCTATACAAATGAGGATAGCTGATGATTCACTTGTTCACTTATTAATAAAGCATTACAGAGTATTTGCTAACTATTTAATTACTTATCGTTGAAGTATGAATGTAAAATGATCTTCACACAGGCCATGCTAACCAGTCTAACCTTGACCCCTCATAGAGGTAGTCCGAGTCATAGATACTGTATAAAATGAGTTTGTCACATAAGTATTCATTAAACCACTGGAGTCTTATGGATTACTTTTATGCTGACTTATATGATTTTTGGAGCTTCAAAAGTTTGGCACTCATTCACTTGCATTGTATGGACCAAAAGAGCAGAGAAATTCTTCTAAAAATCTTAATTTGATTTTGGATGGCATGAGGGTGAGTAAATAATAAGAGAATTTTCATTTTTGGGTGAACTATTTCTTCAAGTCAGGGTACAGTATCTGCAGATATCAGCATTTCAAATGTAATACTTTTTAATACACTTTAAGTCCTTCTCTATCATACACATTCTCTGTTCCTCAGTAGTGGAAAGCGCTTCCAACAACAAATATACAAACAATTATAGTTGTCTTTTGTTCAGAATTGCATATAGACTGTGTTTGGTATGTTCTGTTTTACTATTAGCTATGTAGCAGATATTACAATTCATCTTTAATTATTTGTATTTTTTGTAAAGCATATGAATATAAAGTTAATTTCGCTATATTTTTGGATATCCTAAAATAATCTGTGTTGTAAAATATTTTATTTTTACATTGTAATTCATGTTCATATTCATTTTAAAATGAGTTCTTTTAATGTGGGACTTTTATTTTGAAAGCACAGTACAGCGCCAGTTACAGCTATTATGCACAAATTGTGACACGGTCCATAATTTTAGTCTGATATAGTTTTTTGGAGAAACGCAATTTTAGTCTCATTCAGCTTTCAAATGATGTAACTCTTATTTCGAAATTCAATGAGATACTCTTTTTATACTCTCTAACGCTCTCTCTCTCTCTCTCTCTCTCTCTCTCTCTCCCCCCTCCCTCTCCAACTTATAGCATGAAAAAAACATGAATGAACATCTGAGGTTTTGATGAAAAGATACGGTACAAATTACTGAAATGCGTCTTCTCTCATGTAATCATTGAAATAACAACGAAGAAAATGAATGGGGAATATCTCAAGCTCCGGAGCACTCACAGGATCAGTGCATATGTACACTGAACATACTCACACCAAGTGAAAATTGAATGCCCACTCTGTTCTCTATCTGCTATCTGCGTGGAAGGTTTTCATTCAACCTTACAACCCAAGGAGGGAAATGTTCAAACAATAACAATAATAATAATACCTCAGGAAATGTAATTTAAAACTTTTAAATACTTTTCACCAAATTGATTTTATATCTTTTAATACTTTTTAATGACAAACAGATACCCTGTAAGTGTGAACTGTACTAAACTGATCAGCTGCGTTTCCCAAAAGCATTGCAAGCTTAAGTTTATTGTAGATACCATTGGCATCAATGGTTTCTATGATCTACTTAGGCTTATGATGCTTTTGGGAAACACAGGCCATGTTTAGGCCCAAACATACCCTACATAAGTACGTGAATGCGGATGCAGATGGATTTCATGCATCGTTGCATTGTGAAATGTGTCAGAGCTCAATTCATAACCAAACGCAAGTATGCACTGTATTCTCAGCGTTGCCACAAGGGGTGCTACAGCGGATTTTCTTTTCTCAATTAACAACTTTCATGGTGGAGCAGCAATCTGAGGAGAGTCTTACCGAAGCAGTTAGATTATACAGACTGTGGCATGGGGGGGCGTGTTCATGTGTCGGTCTGCAGGAGAGGGAGAGCGGTAAGGCTCGTCACCTGGGTCGTAATTATCTCTTAACACCTGTCTCTCATTATAGTGATGGTGGAGGGAGACCTGAAAAGGCTTGCCAGAGCATCAGAGAGAGTGACCTACAAGCACAGACAGCCACGAGTGCTTTTCTTTGTTTATTATTTAGTCTTTTCCAACGGTTACCGTCGATTGTGTGTGAAGCTGACAATTAAAAGACTGACCTTGAACCTGCTTCGCTGTCTCCTGACTCCTCCATTGCCCACGAACCAAAATCCTTTACAGTGGTGGCAAGAACCTGGCTTTGGAGGAGAACGCTGTTATGGAGTCCTCACCACTGGGCGAAGTCTTCAAGACCCTCACCAGTATCCAGCAGTCCCAACACCAAGCCCTCATGGAGGAATGCCGGGAGCAGGAACAACGCTTCCAAGTCCTGCTCCAGGCACAAGCGGAGGACCGGCAGGTGCTCCAGAGCCTGATTGCCAGGGAGGGGGCTGGCGCTGCAAGTGGCACAACAACCTCCCACCACCAGCCTCCTTGATTACAGCCACCTGAAGAAGGCCAGCAACAGGTCAGTCAGACCCTGGAGCAGAGTCGGCAGCTTTTCTGATCTCTGAGCTTCGGGAAGCACGGCTGCCCGTTCGCGTTTGCGCAGCAGCTCTGTGATGCCTGCCGGAAATGGTTGCTGGTGGGGGGAACCTGCGGCATCATGGAAGCCATCGATCTGCTGGTGATGGAACAGTTCGTCTCCCAACTTCCCAGAGGCATGGCCGAGTGTGTCTAGTGCCACTGCCCAGCGTCGCTGGAGGAAGCCGTCCAGTTGGCAGAGGACTACGTTGCAGCGTTTCCAGGAGGCGGCAAAGCTGCCCCTTCTCTCTCTTCTCTCTCTCCACCCCCTGTGCCTCATGTTCCCCCCATCCCCCTCAGTCCCGCCCAGTTCCGGCTCCTTGGAGGTGGGGAGGAGCCCCGCCCAAACCCCACCCCCGGTCCAGAGGACCCTTCCCCTTGTCTGTCTCTCATACCCCCCATCTCCCTCCGCTATCCCCTCCAGGTTGGCGAGACCGCCCCCATGAGTGTGGAAGGAAGACCTGGGCTGGTCTGGTGGAGCTGCGGGGAAAACAGACACAGTCAGGAGTGGTGTCCAGTGATGGAGGTGTGGACACTGGTCCGGATCCCCGATGGGCAGGGATATATCGGATACCGGTAAGAGTAAAAGGGGATACACATCAAGCTTTGGTGGATACAGGTTGTTCTCAAACCTCGATCCACCAATGCTTGGTGCAAGGCGGGGCATTGGATAAAAATAAGCGTGGGGTGAGGTTTGTGCATGGTGACATTCACAAATATCCGGTGGTTACCACTGAGATACGATTCAGGGGAAAAAGGCATAGAGTTGAGGCTGCGGTTAATTCCCGCCTCACCCATCCACTTATTCTGGGAACCAATTGGCCCAGCTTTAAAAATCAATTGAGAGTAATGTGTGTGGTTGGGTCCTGCAAAGTAGTGGCGTGGGGTGTGACGGGCGTCAACGTTGGCTATTCCCGAACGGGAATTCCCATTCTCAGGGGCTTCCCTGAGGGTGATTTCCCTCTGGAGCAGTCACGTGACGAGTCCCTCAAGCACGCCTTTGACCAAGTGAAAGTAATTGATGGTCAACAGCTCCAGCCCGGTGTTGCGCTCGCATACCCATACTTTTCTATTATCAAAGAGCGGTTGTATCGAGTGATGCAGGACACTCAAACCAAAGAGAATTCAACTCAGCTGTTAGTGCCAAAGAGCAATCGGGAAACACTCTTCCAGGTGGCTCACTATAACCCAATGGCTGGCCACTTAGGTCACAAAAACACTTTGAACCGTATAATGGCCCATTTCTTTTGGCCGGGCATTCACGGGGATGTTGGCAAATGGTGTGCAGCGTGCCATGAATGTCAGTTGGTGAATCCACTGGCCACCCCAAAAGCGCCATTGCACCCTCTGCCGTTGATCGAGGTCCCCTTCGAGAGAATTGGCATGGACCTCATTGGGCCATTAGAGTGGACTTCACATGGCCATCGCTTTGTATTAGTTCTGGTGGATTATGCAATGTGATATCCGGAAGCAGTGCCTCTATGCGACATCTCAGCACGAAGTGTTGCGGAGGCACTCTTCAAAATTATCTCCCGAGTGGGGATTCCAAAGGAAATCCTCACTGATCAAGGCACATCATTCATGTCGCAAACCGACAGGTTGGTTGAACGATTTAATAAGACCTTAAAAAACATGATTCGTAAGTTTGTACTCGAAGATGCTAAGAGTTGGGATAAGTGGCTTGAACCCCTGCTGTTTGCAGTACGAGAGCTCCCGCAAGCCTCCACTGGGTTTTCCCCGTTTGAGCTACTGTATGGGCGCCGGCAGCGCCGTGCTTGACATCATACGGGAAGCCTGGGAGGAAGGACCTTCGAATAGTAAAAATCTAATTCAATACGTTCTTGACCTTAGAGCAAAACTCCACACTTTGGGGCAGGTAACACAGGAGAATTTGCTCCAAGCGCAAGAACGTCAACGCCGACTGTATGACAGGGGCACTCGACTACGGGAATTCGCACAGGGAGATAAAGTGCTTGTATTGCTGCCCACCTTGAGCTCCAAATTACTCGCCAAGTGGCAAGGACGCTTTGAGGTCACATGATGAGTCGGAGATCTCGATTATTAGGTTAGGCAAACGGATAGGGGAGGGGCACGTCAAACCTACCACCTCAACCTCCTCAAACCATGGAGGGAGGCGGTACCTGTAGCCTTTGTAGTGGTAGCTCCAGAGAGGGCGGAGCCCAGGCCGGAGGTATCTACCAAATCAAGTTCATTCATCCCGGTCCCTTGCGGAGACCACCTCTCACTGTCGCAGCTTATAGATATACCCAGTCCCCGATACCCGGTCGAACGAACCTCACAGAGCACCATATCGAGACCACCCCAGGAGTGGTAGTTTGTAGCTGCCCCTATTGTCTTCCTGAGCACAAGGAAAAGATTGTTCAGGAAGACTTAGAGGCAATGCTTGAAATGGGCATAATACAAGAGTCGCACAGCGATTGGGCCAGCCCGGTAGTTCTGGTACCGAAGAGCAACGGCTCGGTCTGGTTCTCTGTTGACTACCGGAAAGTGAACGCGCCGTCCAAATTTGACCATTCGGTTTGTTCAGAGCCCCGGCCATGTTTCAGCACCTTATGGACAAGGTCCTCAGTCTGCACACGGCATATGCCGCCGCATATCTAGACGACATCATCATTTATAGTAATGATTGGCAGCGGCATATGCAACATCTGAGGGCTGTCCTGTGAGCGCTGAGACAGGCGGGACTCACGTCCAACCCGAAGAAGTGTGCAATTGGGCAGGTCAAAGTTAGGTATCTGGGGTTCCACTTGGGTCACGGGCAGGTGCGTCCACAGGTTGACAAAACTGCAGCGATCGCAGCCTGCCAGGTGCCCAAGACCAAAAAGGGGGTAAGGCAATTTTTGGGGCTGGCTGGCTACTACCAAAGATTTGTGCCTAGTTATTCTGATGTCACCAGCCCGCTGACTGACCTTAATAAAAAGGGGGCACCCGATCCGGTCCAGTGGACAGAGTCGTGCCAACAAGCCTTCCTTAAGGTAAAGTCCGCACTGTGTGGGGGGCCGATTTTGTATGCACCTGATTTCTCTCTCCCCTTTATTTTGCAGACTGAAGCATCTGACATAGGGCTGGGCGCAGTGCTCTCACAGGAATTGGGAGGGAGGAACAGCCAGTGCTATTTATTAGTCGCATTTCCCTTTCAGGGAGACAGAGTATAGTACCATCGAGAAGGTGTGTCTTGCAATTAAGTGGGCTGTTCTTACCCTCCACTACTACCTGCTGGGGCGGGCCTTAGCCCTCTGTTCTGATCACGCTCCTCTGCAGTGGCTCCACCGCATGAAGGATACTAATGTGCGGATCACCTGTTGGTATCTGGCTCTCCAGCCCTTTAAGTTCAAGGTGATTCACAGACCAGGGGCGCAGATGGTTGTGGCTGACTTTCTCTCCAGAAATGGGGGTGGAGGGGGAGTAGGCAGGCCGGATTTTGCCCCGGCCTGAGTCAGTGGTGGGGGTATGTGGCATGGGGGGCATCATGTGTCAGTCTGCAGGAGAGGGAGAGCAGTAAGGCTCGTCACCTGGGTCGTAATGATCTCTAACACCTGTCTCTCATTATATTGATGGTGGAGGAAGACCTGAAAAGGCTTGCCAGAGTGTCAGAGAGAGGAGAGAGTGACCTACAAGCACAGACAGCCACGTGTGCTTTAATTTGTTTATTATTTAATCTGTTCCGACAGTTACCGTCGATTGTGTGTGAAGCTGACAATTAAAAGACTGACCTTGAACCTGCTTCACTGTCTCCTGACTCCTCCATTGCCCACAAACCAAAATCCTTTACACAGACATATTTGTCTGTCGTCTTTTTATCAAATACAAAAGCACACACTCCTCAATTGTCAACATGTTGACTTCACCACATCCGGTTTCGTGGCACCTAAAAAGCTCTTTCGCCCCCTTGTGGTTCAAGGTATGTAACCGCCAGAGCAATGCACGAGCGCACGTAATGTATGTAGAACGGGACCACACGTTGGCGAAGTGCTCACGTTTGCGTTTGTGTATATGTGTGATGTATGTTTGTGCTCTTAGCCGAGCACGCAGCTGACATGATGACGTGCACATAATGGTCTTTTGGTGTAGGGGTGTTTACATTTTTAAAGAGACATGACACAAATAGCCTGAAAATACATTTTAAAGATAATAATTATTGCAAATAATTTATTCATGAACTTTTCCATATCCTGTGTAAATTAAATAGTATTTGTCATTATTATCTTTACTAAAATAAAAATATTTGGGAAATTCTCTCTTTATTCACTTACCCTGATGCCATGCCAGATGTGTATAACTGTCTTTCTTCAGCAGAACACAAATAAAGATTTTTAGAAAAATGTTGAAGCTCTGTAGGTCCTTATAATGTAAGTAAACGGGTGCCATCAGGCTGCTTGCTATTTGATGGTCCAAAAGGCATATTTAGGCAGCATAAAAGTAATCCACTTGACTCCAGTCAATCAATTAATGCCTTCTAAATCAATAGGTTAGTGTAAAAAACTTTACTATAAAAAATTGCTTCCTGTCAGAAGACAAAGCATCAGTAACATAACATATGGCGCGTTCACTCGAGAAGTCTGAATCGTGCGCTTTGTACACAACAGAGGAACGAACGTCACGTGAGAGTTAGTTCATTTCAAACAGCAATACAGCGCTGGGCAGAAGCAAAGATTTAAAGTTAAAAAAATTTAATTATCGATTTGTTTCTTACACCAACCTATCAGTTTGCTTCAGAAGACATTAATTGATCCACTGGAGTCATGTGGATTACATTTATGCTGCCTAAATATGCCTTTTGGACCATCAAATAGCAAGCAGTCCGATGGCACCCATTTACTTACATTGTAAGGACCTACAGAGCTTCAACATTTTTCTAAAAATCTTCATTTGTGTTCTGCTGAAGAAAGACACTCAAACACATCTGGGATGGCATCGGGGTAAGTGAATAATGATAGAATTTTCATTTTTGGGTGTACTATTCTTTTAAGTCGAGACTTGGCTGGTAGGTTGAAAGCTGTCTGTAACGTAACGTGCAGTCGCATAATATGATGTTTATATTCATTGATCCAATAAGCAGCCTTTAAATTTGTAAGCATTGAAAGGTCATAAATTTCATTGTTATCTTTTTATGGATAATGGTTTCGGATGTAATTTGCTTCATGTATACTGAAATATGATACATAATAAAAGATCATGAAATATATTTAATAGTATGTTTAATTATGTAAATTATACATATTAATGAACTGTGTCTTGCATTGAAAAAGGGGCAGTAAATAAATTCTAATACAACAAATTAGAAAATTGTTACATTTTTTCATTTAAGTCCATTTTTTCATGTTCACCTGGCATTCACAATTGATACTGTGCAATGCACACCGGAAAATGCAACATTTAGAGCTGTTTTGTGTAAAAGAGTTGCTAAGTCATTTATTCAGATGATGTTCTGTCTTGTAAATGCAGGCTAAATTAGTGTAAAAGTACTGTGCAAAAGTTTTAGGCACAGATGTTTTACAAAAACATTCGTCTTAAGATGGTTATTTTATATCTTCTGCTTTAGTGTGTCAATAAATATAAATTTTAGATTTCCCTTTGCAAACAGAAGAGCAATCCGGGTGGCAGAAGATGAATCTCAGTTGCCTCTGTGTCTGAGACCGTCAATCCACGCATCTTATCACATGGCTTGTTGAGCGTGTTACCGCAAAAATGTAGAACATGTGGAGACCCACGCTATTCTCTGCAGCATCCATGAACAACTCACCACGCACCCCACCGAGAACCACACATTATAGTGACCACCAGGAGGTTACCCCATGTGACTCTACCCTCCCTAGCAACTGGGCCAATTTGGTTGCATAGGAGACCTGGCTGGAGTCACTCAGCATGCCCTGGATTCGAACTCACGACTCCAGGGGTGGTAGTCAGCGTCAATACTCGCTGAGCTACCCAGGCCCCTCTCCTATTCCATCTTAATATGCAGAGACAACTGTTGTGTTGTCCGTCTCAATAACCAGACTTTGTCGTTGCTTTATCAACTTTATTAACCACTATCTCAACTACATGATTACTCTCCTAACTCTCGCGATCTCTCTCTTGTTCACACCCCCATTTTCGTGATATCACTACACTACATCCCTCCCTTTGTTACTATTAGAGAACTTATATACCCCCAAATAACAAGTTATCTTCAATTTCAACCTGTGTTACTGTTACTCTGAACATAATATTTACTACTGCTATATTGTTTCAATCTAAACTGACTAAACAGTCAACAAACATTCTCAAAATATTTACATAAACATGTCCTTGAAACGAGCAGGTTTCTTAACCACTCTACCACTCCGGGTAGTCAAAGGTTTCCTACAGGAGTCTGATACTGTAACTTTGTGGCTCTTCTGAGAAATCTGACTTGACCACTGTCTCTTGAGTTCCCTGATCACTTTGTTTTTCTGTAGGTTCTGGTATGCTAATCTCCAACTGAATGGGAACAGAATGTGCTTCACATTTCTCACAATCCTAGAGCCATCCTCTACATTGTCCATTCCAAAGGAATTGTCCGATATGTGCCTCAGAAGTATATAACAAATATCTCTATACTTAGAGTCCAGCTTGCCATCTTCCATACTCGCCAAATATACTACGTCTCCCAACTTAAAGTTGTGTTCTTTGGCTCGTCTTGCCATGTCTGCGTACTGCTTCATTTATTCATTGTAGCTTTTATGATGACTTTCAATGTCTTTTGTTTCTCTTTTGTCTGTGATGAGACTAGGCAACTTCATGCACACATCTCGTCCAAACATCAGATAAGCTGGTGTCTCACCCGATGCTCTACATGGTGTAGATCAATAGGCAAGAAGAATCTTTGAGAGATCTTCTCTCCAATTCCTTCCCTCACTTTTAGCTGCTTTGAAGGCTTTCTTCAAGTAACAATGAAATCTTTCTATTTTACCATTACTTTTGGGGTAGTAAGGTGAGGCCTTGATGTGCTTAGCTACACTAGTTCTAAGAAATGCCTCGAAGACTTTGCCGACAAACTGCTTCCCATTATCAGTCACTACTTCCAATGGATACCCAAATCGGGCAAATATTTTCATCATTTCCTTGGTAACAGTCTCGGAAGTTATATCAGCAATGACTACTGCTTCCGGGTATGACGTGTAGTAGTCTATAACAGTAAGTATATAGACATTCTGAATAAGACCCACCAAATCAACACCTATCTTGGTCCACAGTCTAGGTGGTAGTTCTAATGGATGCAGTGGTTGATCGTCATGCAAGGGTTGATTCAGAACACACGCATTACAGTTTTTGACCATTCTTTCTACCTTCTACCTATGTCCATATTAGGCCAATAGAATTTGCTTCTCAAGAATTGCTTCGTGCGAATTATACCTTGATGTGTCTCGTATGCAATTTTAAAAGCTTGCTGGACCAGTGCAGAAGGAAGAACTATCCTGTGTCCCCGCAGCAAAGGACCATCATGGGTTGACAACTCAGCTGAGCAGCGTTTGAATGGTTGTAAGCTTTCAGGAATTGTAGCAGGCCGTTGTCCTGTCTCCACTGTGGAAATCAGTTGTGTCAATGTAGTATCTTTCATTGTTGCTCTTTTAAGTTCCTCAAGAGTCAAGGCTTGTACATCCATCATATTTACAGACAACACTCTGTCCATTTACGTGTCCACGTAACTGTTGTCCTCGGTTTCCGGTAAAGGAAGTCTAGAAAGTGAGTCTGCAACATTGTCTTTACCTGCAATGTGTTCAATCTTGTAGTCTTCTCTGGATTGAGCATATAAATGAGAGGTCGATGATCCATTTGAAGAGTAAATCTGCCTCCCCACAAATACGCTTTGAAGTGTTCCACCGCCCATATGCACCCTAGGGCTTCCCACTCTATCTGAGAGTAACGCCTTTCTGTGGGTGTCAGAAAGCGGCTCGCATATACTACAGGTTTCTTTGCTCCATCTTCTTGTGTCTGAAGCAAAACTGCTTCAAGTCCGACTGGACTTGCATCACTAATCACAACTGTTGGAGCATTTATGTTGAAGTATGCTAGGCATGGCTCACTAGTTAATTCTTTTTTCAGTCTTTTAAATGCATTTTCTGCTTCAGATGACCACTGCCACTCTTGTCCTTGTCTGGTCAGTTTCTGAGAGGCTCAGACAGATTTGCATAATTGGGAACAAACTTCATCAAAAATCCACAAATGCCTAGGAATGAACGAAACTTTTTTCAGGCCTGGGAGCGTTACAAACTGCTTCAACCTTTCGTGGATCTGGTTTTATTCCGTCCGCTGTGACAACGTGACCCAAAATCTCAATCTGCTTAAGTCCAAAGAAACATTTTTCCTTATTCAAGGTCAGTCCTTTTTCTTGGAATCTTTGAAAAACATTTCTCAGTCTTTGCTCCACCTCATTTTCATTTTCAGCAAACACGACCATGTCATCCATGTAGCACACCACACCTGGCATCCCACATAACATAGAGTCCATGGCTTTCTGGTATGCTTTAGGAGCACTAGACGATCCGAACGATACCTTCCTAAAATGGTAGTATCCTCTGTGTGTAATGAATGTGGTCATTTGTCTGGATTCAGGTGCCAGATCAACTTGCCAGAAGCCTTTGCGGGCATCCAGTTTTGCAAACACCTTTGCTCCCTGCATTGCTTGCAGTATACTGTCTATTGTTGGTACAGGGTGTCTTTCTCTTACTACCGCTTTATTCATCTCTCTCAGATCTACACAAAGTCTCACTTCTTTAGTGTCTTTTTTTGGAATGAGAAGAATGTTTGACACCCATTCAGATCCTTCGTGCACTTCCTCTATGATTTCATCTTCCAGCATTTTGTCCAGCTCCTGATTCACAGCCTCTACCATCAGGTAGAGGTACTCTCCTTAAAGCTTGATCTACAGGTGTGACCTTTTCATTCACTGATATTTTATGGCTGTAACCTTTGATTTGTCCCAGTCCTTTAAACAAAGACTGATATTCAGCCTCAAGTTTCAAAAATATTTCTGATGAAATTTAAATTGCATCGACCTGGTCTGTGGTATTCAGAATCTTTAAGTCAAAACATGACTGTCTTCCTAACAGCCAAGATGCCACTGTTGGGCCCTTGAGCAAGGCCCTTGACCCTATCTGCTCCAGGGGTGCTGTATCATGGCTGACCCTGCACTCTGACCCCAGCTTAGCTGGGATATGTGAAAACAAATAAATTTCACTGTATAAATGCAAAAATGTATGTATAATGTGTGACCAAAATGAAGGCTTCTATTCTGTTGTCAGTCCACATCTATAACACTTGGTGTCACTGTTGTTCTTTTCAAGTCGCCCTCTGCTGGCATTTTGTTGTTTCACTTTTGCGTTGGGAGCTCTTGTACCCTTCATGAAATTAATGTGATTGTCTTTTTCTTTGGTATTGTTTTCTGAAAGCACTTTAGACTCTGCTTGGGCTGATTCAAAAATTTTAGCAACAGTTAATGCTCTTTCCAACGTAAACCCTTCTTCCTGCAACAGTTTATCTCTTAATCGTCTATGTGCACAATTCTCCACGAGTTGATCTTGTATCATATCACGTTCTAAAGCTCCGAACTCACAAGATTTGGCCAGTTCCCTTAACACGTTCACAAATGTGTCAATCGTTTCATCTTGTAGTTGAGATCTCAGTCTGAATTTGTGTCTTTCCAGCACAAAATATTTCAGTGGAGTAAAGTAAGCATCCAGTGCAGCTACAGTCTCCGTATATGAATCTTTAGGACCTGGGAGATTTGCAGAAATCCTCTGCACTGGAGCAACAATACAATGCAAAAAAGTAGCGCGTCTTACTGCATCGGCAGCATTGATAGTTCCACTGGCCAACTCAAAGAAACTGTAAGAGTCTTTCCATGTTTTGTATTCTGCATACAAATCCGAAACTCCGAGGTTCAATGGAATAGGCGGCGATAACTGAGCCTGTGCGACATGTATCAGTGGTGCTCGTGCTACGGCTTCTTCCCCTTTCCTGCCAGCTCTGTCAGTCTATCAGATCCAAATTTCGCTTCCAACGACATTTGAACGGTAATCCTAATCATTCTTTTTATGTGTTCATCCTCGTCTCCATTTATGTTGTGAGGTTCGTCTCAATAACCAGTCTTTGTCGTTGCTTTATCAACTTTATTAACCACTATCTCAACTACATGATCACTCTCCTAACTCTCGCAATCTCTCTCTCGTTCTGTAAGTGAACCAGTAGTGGGTTCATTTTCCCCAAAAGTATAAACACTGTGGCTCTGTGGTGCTTTCCAAAATTGATCTGCTTGTTTTTTTAAGCAGTTTGGCCAGCTTGACACAGCAACATTGGCTCAAACAATGGCATAAGTTTGGGGCGGGACTATCTGTTTTCCGACCAATGACATACAGAGGGTTTATTGGTTTGAAAGCGTTTATTTTTGTCATTATTTTGGTGATACTAGTGTCGCAGAAATTACACACTTCAGCTTTATAATTATGAGTCAATTCTTAGAGTTCCCTGCATCAATTCTCATAGTTTCTGCCTAAGCGGAGTGTGCCAAATATGTCACTTATGAGGTTCCATGACAACTTGGATGCTGCCTTAAGGCCCAAACATACTTCACGCAATTACACAAACACAGACGTGAGCGCTTTGCCAACGCATGGCCAGCATGTGGTCCTGTCGTACATACATTACGTGCGCTCTTGCATTGCTCTGGCGGTTACAAACCTCGGACCACAAGGGGGCAAAAGAGTTTATTAGGTGCCACATGCTTTTGTATTTGCTGAAAAGACGACAGAAAAATACTATGTTTGTATAACACTATGTAACACAATATTGTCCTTGATAAATTCAAGGAGAACATGGGAGCGTACTCGGAGGAGCAAGGTGAGCGCTTCCATCAGGATATACTGGACTTTAAACGCCACTACCAAGGACAGTATAATGAGAACATGATGGGATACTACATTTGGGGGCTGATTCGTGAAAGTGATTTACAGTATAATCGTAAATCTCGAAAAACTACTCACTTCTAAATCTTTTGTAGTCATTTTTGTATTACTTTAGTATAAATACATGTTAATTTGGATTCATATGTTGTTTTTTTCTGACTTTATGTGAACGAAAAGACACAAATTCACCCATTTTCTCATTGGAAATAGGTAAATTTCAAAGTATCACTGTTCTGGTCACAAAAGCAAAGTTTGTGGGGAATAATAGCCAGTTTCTATACTTTTGAGGCATAAGCAATTAGGAAATAACACTTACTACCCAGGAACCCCCCAAAAAATAAAAAAATAAAAATTTGTTACACAGTGTAATCTAACTGGTTTAGTAAGATTCTCCTCAAATTGCTACTCCACTATGATAGTTGTTGATTGAGAAAGAAAATCTGCTGTAGCGTGCGTACTTTAGGTTATAAATTGCATTTTGACACACATTTCACATCGCAACGACGCATGAAATCAAGCTTGCGTAGCAAGATGCGTCTGTGTTCACGTACTTACGTAGAGTATGTTTAGGCCTTTAGAAGGCTACTTATGTAGGCAGTGTGGCATTTCACTAAGTTTTCAAACAGAGCTATTATCTCTACATAGATTCATTTACAACAAATGCTGATTGACATTTTTTCTTCTTTTTATCTTTAACTCTTGGGTTGTTAGATTTTGTAGGTCCTTCCTTTTCTTTCTTTTCTTTTTCTTCTGCAGATTAAGAGGATAATATGACAAATGTACAGACTGAAAATAAGAGAAGCCAATTGACTAGTATTTAGTACGGTAACTTACTAGCTTTGGGGTAGCAGTGATATTGTCAGGGACTCTGGTATTCATTTCTTTGTCAGCCTCTTCTTATGTTTTCTTTTTCTTCTGCAAATTAAGGGGAAATTAATGACACGTGCAGACCGCAACCAGGAGATAAAGGCAAATACGTATTTAACTCACTTGCTTTGCAGTTGTAGTGATATCATCAGGGACCCTGGTATTCTGGCCCTCAACATCTATATGAATTTGAACTGTCCTCCCCTTTGATTTAAATTTTTATATTTGTCCTCACTTTCTCCAACCGTGTGTGTTCTGCATCTTCTGTTCCATCTGTGTTCTTGGAATGACCCTTGCTGTCTTTGCTGTCAAGACTAACAATAATGCATATCAAATATGAATCAGAATCGACTCGCATAAAGTGCCAGAAGTTTGTAAGTCTGGTGTTGCCATTAAGATATAGCCCAGACAGAGAGAGAAGGAGTGAGAGAGATTGACTGATCAGAGCTAAAATCTGGAGAGATACCATAATCTCTTCTCTGCTTTCTCACCTTTCACAGGGGGCTGAGAAGGGTTTTGGCTGAAATTTGAGCTGCAATCAAAAAGTGCTGGAGAACGGGGCGGATGGAGTGACAAGACGGGGTGAGAGATGGAATGCAAACAGTGATTAGACAGGATATTAATGAGTCTCAAAAACTTTGGAGCCAGGCAGGTTGACCTCTGCCTGACCTCTGACCTGAAGTCGCAGCCTGCTTTGTGTATACCCAAAACACAACAGGAATGCAAGTAGCTGATGACTGAAGAGGTAAGATCTGATGAAGTGGCGGAAAGTGAGAGGGGGCCGAAAGGTTAAAACTTGATGAGGGACAAGATAAGAATTTTGTTAATTTAACTGAGCAAAATAATATAAACAGTTCCAACAAAACGCAATCCCTTATCCATTATTTATTTGGAAAGAAGGTATGCATGTGCACACTGGGAGCATTTTTCATGGAATTTATTGTCATTTGAAATCCAAATACACAATCATGTCAATTATTCTTACCAATCCTGCACATCAGGACAGATTTTATAAACACAAACATAAGAACAGGAACATTACATGAACTAGAGGCTCACTCTGCCTCCATTGGTAATCCTGTCTGGATTTCTGTCGACTCCCTGAGGACTGATAGCAAGCACTGCACCTTTGGACTTCCTTGACCCAGGTGTCACCCACGTTTCCGGCTGTAAAGTTGCTGTCTTTACTTTTCTGCTTCTTTGCACTCCAGCATCCCCCTCCCCTGAAGATAGAATCACGTTTCTCAACAATTCACAGTAGTTGAAGTTTAAGTAAAGCATTGAAAAAGGGATTTGGAGTAAGTGAGTCGTAAGTAAAATAGGAGTTGTGTAAAGAGGCTCAGGGTGTCTGTTACTTTTAGTTTTGTACACCCAACTTACTTGGAACTCAGGCTTTTTGACACTACTTACATGTTCAATTAGCCGTGCTAATATTTAGTACAGCAGCATGATTTTGAGGGTGATATTGCTATTATAAAACAATTCTTTAAACTAAAAGTTAATAACAATTTACTTACATTTTAGACACTACATGGCCAGTTATGTTGTCTGTTTTTTTCTCCGCTAATGAAAATAGCTCTAAAGGAAGCCAAAGCAGGATCAAACGAGTTGCCGAGCAACCAATCTGGTCTCACAGAAACATTACTATCCCTGATAATCGAAACACATCTAAACACTTTTACTATAGCATATGTCTTGTAAGATGATACATTTTAACGTTTGCATTACATAACCAACTACATTTAGAAGCTTGTACATACATGACCAAATTGCGTGGTAGCTCAACTGACTGAATGTTGCACTTGCAAAGGACCGGGTCTGAGTCTCAACACGTCAGTTGAAAGTGTCATAAAAGCACCGCAAAATGATGTGGTCGCTTCAGTAATTACATTTTTAATCTCACATTTGCTTTTTATGACAATAATGGTAAGGTTTAAGTTTAAGGTTTAGGGTAGGAATAAAGTGAGTTTATAAAGTCCACTGTGTGGCACTTATAGCAATACAATTTTATCCCAAACAGATGAGGTTAAAAAGGAATATTCCTGGTTCAATACAAGTTAAGCTCAATCGACAGCATTTGTGGCATTATGTTGATTACTACAAAAAATTATTTTGTTTCTTAAAAAAAAGCAAAAATCTGGGTTACAGTGAGGCACATAAAATGAAAGTGAATGGGGCCAGTTTTTGAATGTTAAAATACTAACTGTTTCAAAAGTATAGCCACAAGACATCAACAATGTGCATGTAAATATGATTTTAGTGTGAAAAAAGCAACAACAAAAAAAGCTTGCTAACCTTTTCTGTGTAAAGCTAAAACCAATTTTACAACTTCGTTGCCATGACAATGTAATATCAATAAAACCTAAAACCCTAAAATGACTGTAAAAATTACAATTTAAACAACTTTACAGCTCAAATAATACATGAGTTTTAACAGAAGAATTAATGCAAGTGCTTTTATAAAATTATAAGCTTCATATTTCTGCCTTCAAACCCTCTAAAAACAAACACTGTCAGGGTTTGCCAAACCAAGAGATGAGGACCCAGATGCAAACAAAGCTCTCACGATAGAGATAAAACAGAAAAAAACATGAACAAACCAACTAGATAAACAAAACTAACTAGACTTGAAACAAAAACAAACCCACTAGGGAGAGAAACAAAGACAAAATCAACAAAACCAACTAGACCAACAAAACATGACTGAATGTCTAAGAGAATAAAGACGATGAACTGGCATCCCAAAACAAACAAACCAGAATACAAACAAAAACAAAACAAGAACCAATATAAGTCCAGGTAGAGGGAGCAGGGATAGAGGGACAGACCAAGGTTGGGCTGGAGGCAGAGACCAGGGCAGAGCTGGAGGCACAGACCACAGTGGGGCAGGATGGCAGGAGTCAGACCAGCCGATGGAGGGAGGGTGGGGGAAACCCAAGGGGAGGGTTCAGTAAGGGGGTGTGTTCCAGTGGCCTGGGAGGAGGCTTCAGGTAAGGGATGGGGTCCGACGGATGATAGGGAGGATCCAGGAAGGGGTCAGGGCCTGCTGGCCATGGAGACAGCTCCAGGAAGGGGACGGGGTCTGGTGGCCAGGGAGGTGGCTTCAAGAAGGGAGTGGGGTCTGGCGGCTGGGGAGGAGGCTCCAGGAAGGGGACAGGGTATGACTGGTCCAGAGACTGGATAAAGTCAGGCAATCACAGGACAGGGATGTGGCCGGGCAGACCAGGAGTGGGCAGTACTCGCATACAACAGGGTTGAGGAGAAGGATGGCAGTGGCTGCTGTGCAGGGGTCAGGCTGAGTGGCGGCCGCTGGGCCAGGAGTGCTGGCGGTGGCAGGGGAATGGCCTCTTGTGGCCGGGAGCACTGGCGGCAGCAGGGGAATGGCCTCCGTAGCCGGGAGTGCTGGCGGTGGCAGGGGAATGGCCTCTGTGGCTGGGAGCATCGGCGGCATGGCCGGGACCGCTGGCGGCAGGACGGGAATAAGACCAGACTGTGTGGTGACCGCTGGCGAGGGACCAGGCTGGGTGGCGGAAATGGCTGAGAATCGTCTCTTCCTCCACCTCTTGAGTGTGGGTGAAATGACAGCGGGCTCAGCCACCTCCTGCGGGCTACAGCGGAATTGGCTGCCTTCTGGGGAACTGCTGGGTAAAAAGAGGCATTGCCTTTCTTCCTCCTCCTCCACTTACAGGTCATCGGAGGACTGGGGATTTGGCAGGTTGGGGGAATGGAGCTGTCAAAGGAGGTAGGCTCCATAGTCAGGTGTTATCCTCTCCTTGCGATGGTGCACATAGCTCACAAACTCCCAAAACGAAAGAATCTCCAGCCTTCCCATCTCCCAGGGGCCGAGGGGGTCCTTAAGGCAGGTGTTGAAAATGTCCTTAAGCTCAGCTTCCTTGAAATTCAGCGCATCTGCCACAATGAGGAAGTCGCAGGCAAAATCTCTGACATCACCTTCCCCTTCATGGAGGGAGTAAAGCTGGTTGATCTTGATCAACAGCTGGCTGCTGGAGCTTTGCTGGCTGGGAGATGGGAAGAGGAAGATGCCATTATGCCTCCGCTGGGTCCAGTACTGGCCAGTTCGTACTGTCAGGGTTTGCTAGACAAAGAGATGAGAACCCAGATGCAGGATGGCAGTAAATGGGCTTTTATTTGAAAATAAGACAAAAAACAGAAAACAAAGCTCTCACAAAGGAGATAAACAGAAAAAACAAGAACAAAACCAACTAGAGAAACAAAACCAACTAGACTAGAAACAAAAACTCTCACAAGGGAGAGAAACTTGACCAACAAGATACAAACATGACCGACTGTCCAAGAGAATAAAGATGACGAACCGGCACAAGACAGAGCCCAAAGAGTGGGGACAATCAACTAATAATCAGACAGATAACAGGCAAACGAGGGGGCAGGGTAATCACAAAAGACACAAGTGCACATGGACATGAAAAACAAACAGCCAAGTGCACTCACACAACAAGAGACAAAGCACAAAAGAAAACTAAACATACAGAGACAAGACTGTCAGGATCCTGCCACAACAGTAAAAACAAGACTACATAGAGAAGGCAGTATCCTGACACCCACGTCCATTGTAGTCCCTCACTGTAACCTCGATTTTTGCTTTTTAAAAGAAAAGAAGGGATGAGTCGAAAACATTTTTTTGTGGTTATCAACATTATGCCACAAATGCTGTCGATTGAGCTTAATTTGTATGGAACCCAGAATATTCCTTTTTAACCTCATCTGTTTGGGATACAGTTTTATTGCTTTAAGTGCCACACAGTGGACATTTAACCTTTGAACTGCAGCATGAGCCACGTAATATAATTTTGCAAAAATGTCGCCACAGTCACATAGTTTTCATGAGCAACTCATAGACCTACAGTGAGTGGAGTGAGACAAACAGTGTTTGAATCGTGTTTGTCCAATCAGATTAATGGACTGGAACAAACTGTATAACACCATTTAGAGTTTTATATTGGATCAGCATCATTATTCACTGTGTTGCTCTGTTGAGTAGTAACCCAGTTGCTGCGTTTACCTGTTCTGCTGGGCTGGTGAGTTGAAGAGCTGTTTTGTTCCTCTAATCTCTCATCAGGTAAACATACCTTGAGAGAGATGGACTAAAACTCAGTCAGATTAAAGCAGCAGTTAATGGATCACTCATAATAGCATGCTAAACAGTATACAAGTGCAAAAATGAAGATTAAGCTGTGTCTCCTGTTGCAGGTTTTGAATTCCAAAACTATGACATAGTTGAAATAATGTAGCATTTTAGAGTTGGGGTAAGTAACAATAAAGAACTAAGTACTTTGTAAGGCTGTAACCACCACTTACTTAGGATTGGGGGTAAAAGTCTAAGAATTGGTCAGTCTGAATATTGGGTTACGTAGAAGTTCAGCAGTAAAGTTTTCAAATGAAATGATAAAAAAATAAATCCTGAAATTTGTAGTGACAAACGGCACCGTTTCCTGAGAATTCACAAAGGTCAACTCTCAGAAGGTTGCAAGACGGTTTAGACTCATAAATCATCAAGGCTTCTCCGAAGTCACAATCATAATATTATGTTAAATGGTACAGAAGCTAAAGAAAAAGTCTCGCCTTTGACTTGTAGATGCTTTTCACAAAATCAGTTATAATGAAAATCCCTTCCTGGCCACAGAAGTTTAAATAAATCATTCTGGTATTATGTTCAAGGATAGGTGTGGTAGAGGAAGCCTCACCCATGTCTCCAGAATTTTTGTATTGTAGGAACCTAAACGATCCTGTCTCTTCCTGGCATTAGTCTGCACTGCAGGTTTATTGGCCTTAAACAGAAAACACCACCTCACAAATTATGTTGTGATTTTCACAACACCAGTTATGCTAAAGAATTCTCAGAGGTTAATGCTTTTGTTTAGGCTCATAGATCATCAAGGCTGTCTGGGCACAGAATTTTAAGTAAAGGTCAAAACCCTACAGAAAATGCCCGATTAAGGTTACAGTGCAAAGTTCTTGTATTTTTGTCATAGCTCTGCACAATGTTAAGGATCACAGAGAAGGGAAATATCACTGGTGCCAAAAAAGCACTTAACGGTGCCCTTGAATTCTCAAAAAAAAAAAAAAAAAGAACAAATAAATGTAATGATAGACTTTGCATTGTACTGTGCATTTTGATCAATTAATAACCATTGTTGACCAGCACATGCTTTGTTCCAAACATGACTAATATGAAGACAATTATTTGAAAAGAAAAGCATGCTGGCTTTGTCAGTGTAATTGCATTTTCTAAACAAGAGTGACCAAAATAATAAAAAAATAAAAATTGGGAACAGAATTGGCCATGATTCAAGGGGAATTATCTCAGTTTGCAATAATGAGGTGGAATGCACTGATATTTAGTTCATGGTTCATTTCTTCTCTCTCTCTCTCTCTCTCTCTCTCTCTCTCTCACCCACTCACTCTCTCTTTCTCTCTCTCTCTCTTTCTCTGTGAAATATTTTATAATAGATTATAAAAGTGTCCCTCACTCTCAGCAGATATAGGACGTTTGGTGCTCTGGGTAGGATGGAAAGGTTTGCTAAAATTCATTCAATTCTCACTGCTTTAGTATTATGTGTGGTGACTTAACCTGCAAACAGAAATCACAAGTTTGTGCTATATTTCTACAGTACATAACTTAGAACTCTGACCTTAAAAGTGATTCCATTTTTTTATCTTCTGTCTGTTTAATATGGAGAGACAATTGTAAGTAATCCATTCGTAGGTATATTTCCCCAAAAAGTGTAAACACTGTGGCTCTGTGGTGCTTTCAAAACATTTTATCGACCAATGGAAGACAGGGGGAGTGTTTGGGGACATTTTTTTTTTTTTTTTAAACAGTCATTATTTGTGCAATTTCATTACAATTACACATTTCACCTTCAAACAGTCAATTAAAAAATATTCCATGTGAGCCAAGAATCATCTCTGGACCACTAAATGACATTTTAAATATGAAAAAGCTGTTGGGGGTATCTGTCTTCTGTAAAATGGAAATAAGACTGGGTTTTTGTGCATACATGGAAAAAAAGTGAAAAAGTGAAACGTGCTGCGTGCCACAAGGGGGCAGAAGTAGTCCTGTCCCAAGCATGTTTACCTCCAAAATCCTCAACAGCACGACAGCAGATCAGCTTTTCTTCCTAAATTTATTTATAATAGTATGTTTACATGTCGACCCATTTCTTAGTAAAATCTGTTCTAAAAAAATAAATAAAAACATTTCTGAAGGGACTGTTGTTTGCTTTGTTGCTAAGGACACTGATTCAGGTTGTAGAATAGGAACTGTAACTTCTCAGTTTGTTTAATGTATTTGTCTCACACACACGGATCTTCTCACACATGTTTGAAACGTCTGCATTACACCATGAGATCATGTTCAATGTCTTGCTGTAGAATCTGTGGTGTTGTCTTTGTGCCTCTCACTGCATATGAGCCTGTGCAGCCAGCGAACTGCAGCTTCAAGTCTGGACACAGAGCGGCCAGTTATTTTGCACCCTGCTACAGCCAGTGATGGTTTATTTTTCGGCAAGTCTGTCTATTTTAATGGGTTCCAGCACTGCTTTGATGTTAATGAGGCAAAGAAACGGGTGTGTAAAAGAGATAGACACTAGGAGAGAGAGCGACGGGTGGGGGCAGTAAAAGAGCCTCACACTTTCCCTGTAAGGCTCTCTGAACGTAGTAGTGACCTCATCCTCATGAGAGAAGGGCTGCATTTTGTTCCACATTCTTGGTGTGCACTGTGAGACCTCTGCTCTGCCTCTCCACGCCCCACTCACCCCTCCACGCCCTCTGATCTTACCCACCCGACCACAGCAATTATTCATCCCGCATGACACAAAACCACTTTTCTTCTTGCTTTCTCTCTTTTCCACACTCACTCTCTTTCGAAGTATAACTCTGTTTCACTTGAACTTTCTGTTTCTGTGAGAGCTCTGCTGAACTTCGTTTTGAAGTTGAATGGAATGTAGGCCACAATATCTTTTTAAACTAGACTGGCGCTTTATACTGTATATTTCACATATACATTTCCTCCCAATCAAACACAACCTCTGTGAACAATCTAATGCCAATGTTAGTCACCCGACTAATCCCAACCACATAGTAAAAAAGTTACAAAGAAAAATTCTTCAGTATTTTTGTCTTGTTTTCCAGTAAAAATGTATTAAAATTAATAAATAAATATGAAATTAAATATGAAATTTACATCTTATGCATTTTGCTGAAGTTATCTGGATTTAAGGATATTTAGATATTGTTACTGGAACATTAATCTAAGAATATGATTTTTTTTTTTTTTTTGCAGTGAAGGAGTACATTAGTTGATGACGTGTAGGTACAGTAAATGTAAGGACTGACCACACCAATTCATTGTTAAATATGACTATGACTAAAACAGACTATTTCTGTTCGCTGTTATATCTCATTTTATTTTGATGCTCTCAAAGGGATTTTATTTCATTTTGATTTTATTTCATTGGTCTGATATTTTGAAAGTTCTCATAGTAAATGTCCATTAGAGGGCAGTAAATTCTGCTAATTCTTACCCTTTACATTTTTTATTTATTTATAGAAGGCATTTTGAACTATGTTACAGCAATAAATGTGTGCAGTTTCAAAGTGATTGTGGTGATTTTCTAGATCTAGAATTTTCCTCTATCATGGATGATCAGCCAAGGAACAGAACGTTCTTGCAATTTCATATCAAACTTGGGTCAGAACTCAGAAGAAATAAATACTTCAAAAAATGAAATCCACATGGCGATTTATAAACTTGACAGCTTTATAATAAGCTTTATTTATGCTGCTCTATTTCTTTCTAACTTCTCTGTTGCTGGTAGAGACTCCAGCATTCCCAACACCCCAGACAGCTATGTGGCACCTCTGTGCACTCCTTGCTATTTTCGGTGACCAACTTGTTAACATGTTGTCAGTATCGAGACAGACAAGCATAAAACATCACCGAATAAGCTCAAGGACACACATTGGCATTTGGTTTTAGGTTAACGTAAAGAGCTGTCTGCAGTACTTACGTGTGCTAATGGATGAATTACCATGACCTACACGTCTGGCAATTTTGTTGCTCTTACTTAGCTTTGATTCAAACTAGCTGGAGTGTAATGCTTTTTGTTTTATTATGTTCTGCATATTAATTGTTCTTAATTAATGCAATACTGGAACTTGTAAATATGAAACCTATAACAGTGTCTCAAACTGCTTTTAAAATTTTACTGTGGTGTTACCATGGTACAGTGATGGTATCAGATGGTAACATCATGGTACTTTTATATATATTATGATACTGAATGACTTGGTATTTACATGGTACGTCACGGTACTTCAAAGAAAACAATGGTATTACCATTGTACAATTACCATGGCACTTTTTGTTAATGTGAATTAGGTGTAGTTTTGTATTTTTCCCTCAAACCTTCAAAAATTGGAATGTTAACTGGAACTTGGGTATTTCGACCTGTCTACGCATATATGTATGTAACTTGCTTGTCATACAATACAGTAATTTTGAAGTTTTGTTCTTGAAGATGTAGCCCCTGATAATAATTTGCTCAAAATTCTCTATTTAGAAAGTGTCTGTTTCAGAAGGGGCCCATATAGGAGGTAAGGGATGAATGAAGCGAGCACTTGCATGGAAAGCCGACGGAGGAGGGGGTTCGTTGGGTTAAGGGGGGTCAGTGGGGGTTGAGTTTCTGACCAGTGACAGGATAAAGGAAACAGAACAGCTCCAGAGGTCGGCTTGACAAAACACAGCCTCTGTCAGTCACACAGACTCTTGGGCCAGGATTAGGGGGGGGGGGTGTTCTCGGTCCGGGATACCTCACTGCTGAAAACCACTACCAGATGTGGAGCAGCCAGCACAAGTGTGGGAGGGATGTGTGTTTGTGTTTTGTTGTACACACACACAAAAAAAGAAAAATCCTATTGTTTTTACAAAAAACAAACTAACTGGCAGCTGTGGTTGCCAAATACAGTAAAAATATAAACAACTTTACAGAACAACCTGTACATTTTACAGATTAAAACTGTTGTAATTTACATGACCACGATGAAAAAAAAAAGTCTGTTAAATTTACAGTAAAACAAAAACATCATAAACTTGATATTAACCTTCTGAAACTGTAAAAATCTGCTTTTCACTTTATAAAGTATTGTTAATCACCATAAAAATTACAATAGAGCACATGATGACATGAAGTTCACCAATAGTGGCTCTTCCAAGAGCAATGACTGATAAACATATAATGACAGTGCTCAGTTTCACTCACACAAACACTAAACACCATCAGGGTAACACATGTGAAATTAAAATAATACAGTAAACATTAAATAAACTACATCAAATATAACACAGAACACCCCAATGTAAGTAACTGTATTAAAAATAAGAAGAAACATAACTGTTCCCATAAAATATAATGAAATATGATGGGTCACGCAGGGAATTGTGGGAACTTTAACAATAATTTACTGTAAAAAGTACATGTACTCTCTTGTTAAACATAATGTAAATCTTTACATCATTAATCATTAATTATACAGGAAAATCATACTTTTTACATCTAAAATTTTGTATTTTTACAACATTTTATTGTAAAACTATTGTATTGTCTTTTAAAATATATTGCAATTTTTTACTATATATTTTACAGTTCGTTAATTAACGTTTTATTTCTGTGGCATTTTTACAGTCTTTTTCTGTTAAAATTAGTCATTTTTTTACAGTGTATTGTACTAATTTTACCCGCATTTAACTCGTTATAGCCCATGTGAGATGGATGTGTTGAATTTGTGGGGAAACAAAGGTTATGCAAAAATGGTAATTTGCTGAAAGATTTTTAAATGAACCCTTACCAAACCTTCAGCAACTACATCTGCAATTGCAGACAATTAGGCAAACAGATGATACCATGGGAATGCATATAAAAGTATAGCAAAAAAATAGACTGACTTTTACAATTCTATGTATATTGTTCCATAAAAGCAATGTTTTTTTTAATACAGTCATTCTCAAGGTCAGTCATGACAAAAAATGGGTCGTAGGTCTGTTCTGATTGGGTTGCGGACAGGAGGGAAAATGTTGTGCAAAATGCAAATAATAAAATGCAACAAACTATTTAAAAACTATTTTATTCTTAGGATAGCAAAATAAACAGGCTCATCAACTTTTAATAGGAAGGCAAAAATGCTTCCAATATCTTTTGTTGTTGACATCAAATGCTGTGGCACAAATTCATCTGTCACTTGGTAGAAAATAGTCAAATTAGGCAGATGCCAACATGTATATGTCATGTGACATGCCCTCATACTCTAAAACCATTAACAAATCTATGCAAAGTAAAAGAAAATATGACCCAGACTACATTAATATTGGTTTACTTGCAACCGGGAAAAACATGGTTTGTGCCGACCACAACGAATTTGGTTTGTGCTAAATGAAAAAAAAAATATTTTGTTTTGAAAGGACGTTTTGTTTTGTGTATGTTTTGTTTCATATACGCTAAGCACATTTTGTACAGTGTTGGGTAACCACTTCAAGTGCAATGTAAAATCTGGGTCCTAAAGCTAAATCAGTTTAGAAGCACTACTATAATACAACCGTTGTACACCCAGATTCAATTCTTCCTGTATTTTGGTTCTGAACCACTAACCTTTGTCTGTGGCGTGGTCCTGTAAAAGGATTGTCCAAGGCTGTTTCAGATCTCCCTCAGAAGTCACAACCTTGAGAACTGGAAACAAAGGGGTACATTATTCACTCTGCTTGGACACCTGAATGATTTTGAGATGATACATCAACTAGGTCTAGCATCATTTGTTTGCAGATGTCACTTGGTTTAATATTTTTGATTATTTACTGTATGTTCTAAAATTTGTATATTTGTAAGTGTGGCTTAAGTGTCCAAATAACTTTTTTGGGGCCACTGTAGGTCCCATCATCAAGTCTATGATGTTCATCATGAAGTCTGTGAAGTTTTAAATTTAAATTCCTGATTTTGGAAAGGAAAACATATGTCCTGCACACCGCCATAGATCACAAAAATCATTATACACACAGCCACACTTCTGCAGGTATAAATATCACTGGTAGACTGAATGTCACTATATCAATAAATACAAGCAATCTTATGAGCTACAGCTATGTGCAGGAAAGTTTTCTCTCCTGTCTTGATATTTCTGAGACTCACAATAATTCTAAAATCCTCTTTGAAACAACAATAACAAGGGTTTATAGTTAGGTTTCTTACATTTATGAATGTAAAATTGCATCCAAAAGAAAAAAATATTCAATAAAACTGAACAGAAGTTATTCCATATCTCTGGAAAACTAAATAAAACAAACTGAACTGCTGCATGACTTGATGGGCAGGCATTAACAATTAACATTTCATTGTTTTGTAAAGTTTAACTTTATGAATGATTAACCCTTGACCTGCTTGTCACCGGTGACTTCTAGGACATACCCTACAGTGCCCAGCTACAGATGGCTCACTTTTTTTGTTGTCTCTCTTGAAATGTCTTGAATAGGGTTCAGGAAGCATCTTGGTTACCTCTTAGCTCCAGAGGAAGACAGACTCTTGTGTTTCCTGTGTGTGGTTATGTTGTGTCAGCAGGGTACTGAAGGCTTTGTCTGTAGAATGCCATGGAGCATGGTGGGGTGGTGGGGTGGGGGGGTGGGAGGGGGTGCTGTCGTGGCAATGGACCTTGGGGCGGACGTTGATCTGAGGTAATAATAGGACAGAAATTAAATTAAATTCTTTACCAGTAGTAATTAAGGCAATAAGCCACTTCAGACAATAATTTTACCACGGTTAAGAGGTGTTCTTGGGTATGACACAAATCCAGCCCCTTAACCATGGTAAAATCACGTTAACGCACAGTCTCTAGCTACTTTTTGCTTCTAGTGTATAAAATGGAAGCAAGAGGCTGCAATAAGATAAAAGACACAAATGTTCAAAAAATAGTTGAATTTATTATTAATGGTGTCAGAATAATTCTTCCATCAAGTAATCTAACTGTTGGCTGTTCACAGTTGTCAATACACAGTGATTTGGCACATTAATATACAACATAGGGTTATGGGTGTGCATTTATCTGCCTTTTTCAAACGACTTTGAATGCGGCTTATACAATCAGAATTTAGAGTCTGAACTATCAGTTTTAGAAAGTTAGGTAAACTAGTAATTAATATAAACTATAAACACTTAACAAGTCTGAGAAATTACTGCAGCAAACACTCATGTCCTACTGTTTGAAGAAAAAATACTTAAGGCAACCTAAAAAGAGTGTTCTTTTTTTCTTAAGTGGCATATTTCATCTACCTCCTCCCTAATGCTCTGGGTGCTCTAAAGGCTGCATTTAGCTGCAGCCAAGCACTAGCTGAGCCACACATGAAGAGGTGCTCGGCCCTTACAGGGGGGCTGTGCCTAACCACTGCTGCGGCTGCTGTATGAGCCACTTCAGCCCTGGAGTTTACAGCTTATTTAAGCTCTGTATGATGTGTGAAGTAATGAGAAGAGGAAAAAGGGGTTAACATTACAATATAAAAAAATTACAAAGTTGGCCCCATGAAATAATAACTGTAGTTTTGTGGATTTAAGTATGTGTTTATTAGCTTTGAAGCAATCTATACGCTAGTGTGCTCCTAAAATTTAATCAAATCGACTTTTAGCAGATATACACACATTTAAAATGTACAGTCTTTCTCTTTCGGTAAAACGGACCAAAATTTTTGATGACTCAAACTGCATGCTCATTTTGTCCTATCAAATGCTTTCAAGTATGAGAATGTCCCTCCCCTTAAAACTAGCTACAAACCATGTTCAAGCAATTTCATGGCCCTGTCCCAAATGGCACACTAAGTCCAGAATTTGGTGACATAAGCGATTGCAGACTGATGGGGTGCTAGTCAGCAAGTCCGTGAGGGTGCATGAGTTATAAAAGCATTCATTTGGGATGGACTTCAAGACTTCAGTCAGATAATGGCATTTTCATACGCTACATTTTTCATAGACGTGCAGTTTTACAAATAATTATTTAAAAATTCATGACATAGATAGGGTCAAGGAACACACTTTAACTCCTCGATTTTTGTTTTTTATTGAATAATTCCAAGCAACACTCTGACAAAAAAGCATTAGACAATTTAATCAAGATTCTCTGAAAAACAAAGCCCACATAAAAAATAAAAAATTATTAATAAAAAAAAACAAAAAAAAACAACAACAACATATTTTTTAATATTTAGGGAACAAATAATGATTCAGACACATGAATAGTTACAGGCAGTGAACACAATCAAATGTATAAAAAGGAAAACATATGTCCCGCACACTGCCATAGATCACAAAAATCATTATACACACAGCCACACTTCTGCAGGTATAAATATCACTGGTAGACTGAACGTTACTATATCAATAAATACAAGCAATCTTATGAGCTACAGCTATGTGCAGGAAAGTTTTCTCTCCTGTTTTGATATTTCTGAGACTCACAATAATTCTAAAATCCTCTTTGAAACAACAACAAGGGTTTATAGTTAGGTTTCTTACTTTTATGAATGTAAAATTGCATCCAAAAGAAAAAAATATTCAATAAAACTGAACAGAAGTTATTCCATATGTCTGGAAAACTAAATAAAACAAAGTTTTGATATCCAGATTAGACTAAAATATGATACTATATACACAAGAAAAGCAAGTGATCCATCATTGACAATCAGGAGAAACTGAATATTAAAGGGATCATGAAATGGAAAATCAAATTTTTCTTGATATTTAGACATATAAGAGGTAACTGTACCATAAAAACATACATTACATTTCAGTACTCAAAACTTCCTCCCCAGTCTAAAAAGAGCATTTATAGTTCCAACTCTATTGAAAAGTCTCGTTTTCAAAACTGTGTTCATGACATCACAAGACATTGCTCAGTTGTATTTACACGCCCCACAACATGTGTCATCGCACCCTTGGCCCCGCCCACTGGTGCTCAGTTCATATTGTAAACAAAGAGGGAGAGAGACAGGCCAAGTGTGACCAGCTATTCCTAAACACCAAAGGGGACCCATCTGGACTATTTTGAAGTTTTTTGTGCATATAACATGCATTAGACAGACGTCTTTGACCGTTGCCATGTTTATCACGCTGCTTTTAAAAGACAGCAACATTAGCTGGCAAAAAGGTAAACAAAGAGATGATGATGAAGTGCGATGATCCCAAGTGCAGTTTATTAAAAAGGTGTATTCCAAAACATGAATCCAAACGTGAACACAAAACATAAACATGAATTAGATTTGACTAAACTTAACTTGACATGACTTGGCTTGACTATGAAACAAAACATAAACATGACTTGACCATGGAACCAACATTACACGAACAATACTCGACAATGGACAATGGCAAACATGAGGGTTAAATACTAGGACTTGGGAGAACACATGACAATGATAACCAATGAACACTTAGGACTCTAAACAAGATAACAAGACTGCTAACAACCTACTGAAACAATGAACCAATGTGGACAAGACACAAGAACATGGGAAACACATGCCAAGATCACATGACAAGGAAACAGGAACAAACATGGCATGGAACTAATTTAAAGTAAGACATGAACAAAAACACATACAATCCTGACATATCTCCCCCTCTAGTGGCGGCTCCCGATGCCCCAAAACAAAGACACAAAGTTCAAGAGGGAGCTTGGGGGGGGGGGGGTGGTTGTGCGACTTGACGTGATTACGTGGCAGCACATGGAAACATGGTGAAACAAGGTGTGGTGCATGGTCTGTTGAAAACATGGCGTGGAGCATGAGAACAGGGTGGAGCCCGTGGGGGGTGGAGCCGTGAGAGGCTCGAGGGGTGGAGCCATGGAAGGCAGAGCCGTGAGAGACTCAAGGGGCGAAACCATGGAGAACTGGATACCCGGAGAGTAGCCGAAGACTTGAAGGGCCAGGGTGGAGCCGGAGGCAGGGAGGACCAAGGCGGCGCCGGTGGTTCGGAGGAGCAAGGCGAAGCCGTAGGAATGGAGGTCCTTGGTGGAGCTGAAGGATCGGAGAGACGAGGCATAGTCAAAGGATCGGAGGCAGACCAAGGAAGAGCTGGAGGGAAGAGGGACCCCGGTAAAGCCGAGAGGCTGAAGGACCGTGGTGGAGCCGAGGGAACGTAGAGCCGAGGTGATGTCGATGGATGGACAGGCCAAGGCGGAGTCCAGGGCTCGGATGGTCTAGGTGGAGTCGGAGGTTCGAAAGTTCTCCATGTCTGGGATATCTCAGATGGTGATGATCGAGCCAGTTGCTTGGGTGGAACCGGCTGATCAGAAGAACTCAGGGTGGGCACAAGGCGGGAACCAATTCCAACCTAAATAGCCCAGTGAAAGATGGCTCTGGAACAGACGAGGTTTGCAACTCTGGCTCTGAGACGGATGAGGCTTGCAACGCTGGTTCGTTGGCCATGGCAGATGTGGGCGTTGGCTCATTGACCAGAGGTGAGCCTGAGACATTGCATGGAGCAGACTGAAGCTTGGATGTGACATGGCATGGAGCAGTCTCAGGCGTGGCTGTGACATGACATGGAGCAGGCTCAGGCGTGGCTGTGACATGGCATGGAGCAGGCTCAGGCACGGCTGTGACATGGCATGGAGCAGGCTCAGGCGCGGCTGTGACATGGCATGGAGCAGACTGAGGCATGGCTGTAACATGGCATGGAGCACACTGAGGATCCGGGGCAGAAGGTGGCGCAAGCTCAGCGACCATGACGTGGGACTCTGGCTTGGCGGCCATGACGTGGGACTCTGGCTTGGCGGCCATGACGTGGGACTCTGGCTTGGCGTCTACCTCCCCCACAGTGAACGATGAACCACATATTAGTAAGGCAAGGTCGATATACTGAGCCAGGCTGTGGGTACTCTGACCACCTGGCATCAGGGAACAGATTGGCTCATTCAGTCCAAAGCGAAAACAGTCCCTGAGGGCAATCTCATTAAAATCGACCCTGCTGGCCAGAGCGCAAAAGTTCTCCACATATTCCTCAATGTTTTCTTGGTGTAGGTCAAGTCATTTCCTCAATGACTTGACTTGACTTGACTTGACCATGGAACCAACATTACACGAACACTACTCGACAATGGAAAATGGCAAACATGAGGGTTAAATACTAGGACTTGGGAGAACGCTTGACAGTGATAACCAATGAACACTTACGACTCTAAACAAGATAACAAGACTGCTAACAACCTAATGAAACAATGAACCAATAGGGACAAGACACAAGAACATGGGAAACACATGACAAGATCACATGACAAGGAAACAGGAACAAACATGGCATGGAACTAATTTAAATTAAAGGATATGAACAAAAACACATACAATCCTGACAGAGTTGGATGTGCATTATGTGTAAATCCTGAAATTTAGTTTTATGATGTTGTGGAGAGCTTGTTTATTCTCTTCCAATTGAATTTCAAAAATGTCTGAATTTGAGGGGCTGCATGATGTTAGCCAATCATAACAGTGGGAGTTTACTTTGAAGCTTAAAGGAGACGCTGTGGCCAAAACTTGAGTGTTTCAGACAGAGCTCCAGAAACAGGGTGGAAAACGATCATTTATTATTAAACTACGATAGTTTTGGTGCAAAATCCTTTACTGACATTTTCAGCGGACCTCAGAGAAGATAATAAAATTATAAAAAAAATAGCATTTCATGACCCCTTTAAAATCAATATCTAATTTGCAATTGACATCACTTTGTCTGCCATTTTCCTCCGGCACAAAACTCTAGTCCACTGTGACTGGTTGAGAGGATCAGCAGCGGGGAATGTTAGGTAGTAGACCGCTGGGGAGCTCGCACTGATGCGGGCTCAGCCGAAGGGAGCATTGAGAGTGCAAATGCAATTATTATTAATTATAATGTAAAATGGGACACCCTACAGTCTCGTGGACTTAGCGGGAAGATGAAAATGAAGGCCATGAGACTGCAAGTTCACATCATGTGTGCCATTTGTGACAGGGCCATTGAGTCTTTAAAGGCGTGAGAATAATTAGAAATATTTATCAATTATATTAATGTTAGCTGTGTGTGTTGGACTGTATGATGCCCAAGGCAACATGGAGAGTAGAATTTATTGCCACTCATGCAAAAGCCATTCTTCAACTTTACCCAGAATTATCCAACATAGACTCATGACAGCTTGTAATATTTAGTGAGATAGCTGAATCATAAGATATCATAAGATGACTTGGCTCATAGGAAAAGATAAAACTTTTACTCCCATAGAGAACAATCAATCAACAAACAGATTAAAAAAAAAATCGATACAATACAGGCATCACACATTGTACGTGCCAACTCGTATGATTTCTTACAATTTCACCATCTTAAACTGTTATTACGACTCGTCATGAGACCGAGTTGGAATTGGCATAATGTGAGACATTCAAAATCACCTCCTTATACATATTCCTATAAAACTTATTTTGAATTGTTTTGAGATTCTGGCAAGATCACTAGATTTCAAACTCATTGGTAATGCTTGTGCAGTAGGTCAAGTCTAAATCTTGGATCTGTTCTTGTGTTTATTAGTTGCTTGACCAGCTTTCAATGCTGCATTGCTATTGACTTTCAACAAGATGACTCATTTTGAGTTTTGCACTTGAATGAGGATCCCAGGTGTCCTTACAATACATTTTCAGTAGGGTACAATGGGGCTAAAGGTACCCCAGGGTAAAAGGCACTTTTGATTTTATTTTCTCCCAAAACACTAAACAGCATCAAAAACTACCACAGGACTTAAACACCTGTTTGTCACTGCACTGCAAAATATTCCTTTTCCATTAAATCATTGTGTGTAATGTCTAAAGTTTAATTCTGAGGTAATTTGATCTATTATTTAATACAAAATTTTAAATGTTGTACATTTATGTAGCTAATGAAATCTTCACATTTATTTTGAGATTAAATACTTATTTGTCATTTTCAAATTTGTTCAAGGTGAATATATGTTAATATTTCTTGAACTTTGTGACCAGAAAAAATAAGAATTTTCTTTAAGGTGTGCATTTAGCCCCATTGTGCCTTAATATTAGGTTTTGTCTTTTAAAATGTTTGAAAAGTTACTCAACACCTTTTTTTTCTATTAGTTAGTGCTTCAGCTGTATAGCACTGGGCATAAAGGTTAAAATTATCAAATGCAAAGAATTATTTGCAATGATGGATTGTTAAGCTTGCTCATGTTAACTCACGCATCATAGGTCATTGAATTTCTGTCACCAAATAGTTTGAGCACTTTGTACAGTATGTGAATCAGCAGACACATTGTGTTGATCCTGATTAAAAAAATACACATAACATTACCTGTCCCTAGAGTGTCAGAACCTGTCAATGAAAGGATCCTGTATTCTTCGGGCTGGCCCCTCTGTACGCATATCACCACATAGCTCACTGTCCTCAACAGTGGTCCCAAGCATGTCATCTAAGACATAATAAAACTAATTGGGTAAAGAAGACAAGCGATTAAGAGAATGGTGACATAATGAACAAATAGAACTGTTCAGTTCCTAAAACCCAATAGAGAATTGCCATTTTCGAGATATGGGTTCCAGTGGGGTTTTTAGAATTGCGTTTTTTTAATTAATGGGTTTGTGGTTAACATTATTTAGAAAGACTTTCCGTTTTATTCTACAACATAAATTACATACAGTCATACCTAAAACAAGTTGCTACATACGGATACAATTTTTGTAAGAAGACAGCTGTATTCCTTACATAGCATGTTGTTAGCAATGTACAAAGCACACAAACGGTTTCAAAGTTTATGTTTGAGGTATGATTGAGTGCAATTCATGATATAAATGTTATGTAATGACCTTATTTTACAGGTAACAATTTACAATAAGGTTAAATTCGTTAAGATCAGTTAACGCAATAGTTAACATGAACGAACAATGAACAATAGTTTTACAGCATTTATTAATCATTGTTAATGTTAATTAATTTCTACATATATGAATATGTAGATATTTTTTTACATTAGAAGTTGTATACATTCACATTAGATAATGCATTTTTAACTAACACAAACAATAGAATTTTTAATTAACATTAACCAAATTTAATAAATGCCATAAAAATGACTCTTCATTTTTAGTGAATGAACCTATTGTAAAGTTTTGGCATTTTACTCATTAATTTAAAAGCCACTATTCTAAAAATCATTGGAAGTTCTTGAAGGAACCCATGATGACATAGCCTTCTAGGTTTGCCTACAAATTGATGTCATGTCTGAAAAGCTCCACTGATTATGCTATTAATTGGTAATAGTGTGCAATATGATACTGCCTACCATCTGGCTGATGAGTCTTTGTATGTTCTTTTTTGGAGGAAGAAAGACCCGCACTTTCCTGTGCACGCCTCTCTCTGAGTGGTTATCATGCAATGTTCCCACTTTGATGTCGGGAAGATGTACATGTAGTTCTCGTTGCAGTGAATTCTCAAAGCTCCCCACATCTCTCATTTCGGGTTTATTCTTTAAGACAATTCCCAAAGAATTACTTCATTTATTTGCATTTAAAACTGGTGTGCCATTTTTTCATGTTAAAACACTTTCTCCATTCTCAGCTTATATGCAGTGACAATTATAGTAAGCCAATTATTAAATTTTATGGTTGATTTCTATGAAAACCATATGCACAGTGTGTCTGTGGTACTATAAAACATGGCTTGTTTCAGCATCCCAACAAAGCAACATTGGCTTAACCAGTGATGAACTTTGGGGGTACTATTTGTTTAGCCGACCAATAGTAGACAGGGGAGTGTTTGGGATACCTGTTTGAGAACTGAAATCTGTTTGGAGGTGCATGAAATTACACACTACTGCTTAAAGTCATTTTACAAAGATATAGTGGCTTTACAAGAGGTTTTGCAAAGAGTTTATTGTTTTGTTTGTTCACTAAGCACATTACAGCCATTTAAAAGCTCTAATGTTGTTGAATCTTTCTCTCTGAAACATAATAATGGTGTGCTTTGAGTAGTTTTTATTACCAAATACAGATTTCTTACCATTGTTAAAGTGCTGTCAGAGCCTACGTTGACCAGTGGGCTCTGGTCAATGGGAGGTAAGTGGAAGATGTTGAAGCTGGGATCTGTTTCATCTTCAAAATGTCTCACTAGAGCAAACACAGTTTGCAAAATATATATCATACCAGGATTTAACACTAGCTCCAGATTTTGAACTTTCAGTGTTGACTCTCAAAGGATATGGATATAGTTCTTCTCTTGGTCAACAGGTTCAGCTATTTAATTATTGTAGCTCAACTGGTAGAGCATGGCACTTGCAATGTCAAGGTTATGTAATGTTCTGGTAGAATAAATAGTCTAACTCTGGCGGAATCCCTCCATGTATCCACTGCAGTAGTTGATCCATGAGAGTCGGCTGCATTCCAAAGAGGAGTCCGCATACACTGACTTCAGAGTGCATGTTTCTCCAACAGTATTTCCACTCTCCATCAGACTACATTTCCCACGACCATTTAGATCCTTGGTATGGTCAATCAAATGTGGGAGAATCTGTTGTGTGGCCAAAGCAAAGTAGGGAAAAGCTATGTTATGGCATCTTAGTTTGGGAAAGACTAACACTGAAACTTTATCTGCAGCAAGTGGCTATCATTTGAAAGTTTGATCAAAATCATATGTATAGTACATTGCATGTCTATTCCCAGTACTTTATTCTAAAGCTTCAAAAATCTAATTCTTCACATAAACAGCAGTATATTGCATCAGAGACAAAGATCAGCAAAGAAAATAAAATCAGACCTTTCCATATATCTGATCCATGGAAAAGCCTCAGTGCCAATTACACGGTTAGAGACTAAGAGAGGGATTATTATGTCACTTTTGGGAAAGAAAAGATCTGGGTGGATGGAACTGAGAGAAAAATGGAGACATTGTTCAGAGATGCAGGGTTTTTGGACCCACTGTTTGATCTTCAGTCTGATCTGCAGGGTTGGCTTGAGTAGGCACTGTCTCAGGGATCGGACTCATCTGAGCTCTGAGCACTATATGTGTCAACTTCTATCTGTAGACTCTTTTCTTCTCCTTTGGCTTCTGATGGTCTTTCTTATCTTCCATTTTAAAGGTCATACGTTCATCTAGAATCAAGGTCGTTATAGAATGAAGTATGTTAAAAGACAACCATTAACTTATTCTATATATCAAGAAACTCCTCACAAAAGAAGCTATTGCTAAATCCTGGATGTAAAACGAATTGCTTTAAACCATACAGTTGGAATGGTTTACGTTTTAGGAACAAGTTTTAATTACTTTTGGCCATCGGGCAAGTTAAAATCCAGACATAATGATTTCATTCCTAACATGAATAGAGTGCATTGAGAGGCAAATATCTGATATGCTTACCTTATAGACATAAACATTTACTATCTGAATGGACCCTGCTCTACCTTAACTGAACACTGGCTCAAACAAAATAAAAGCTGATAAACCATTTGCACAGTGCACAGGATGTTGCTGATATAAACAAAGATTGTCTTTGAATAGCCAACATTTATCTGATCGTAAGTGTCATTTGTGTTAGATTTTGTTAACTGTACCTTGTGCCAGATGAGCAGCTTTCTCCTGGCATTGTATATGTACCAAACCCTCAGTTATGGGTGGTGGAGGGCCCAGGGGTGCCCTGTTGGGCTGAGGGGAACAGAGGAACTGTGGCTGGTATCTGACCTGTCCACCAATCTCTACTGAAACAGAATGATATATATGATTATATAATAGATATTTAATGTATAAAAAACAATGCATAGAAATTTCCTGGACAAAACCTTAAAGGAATAGTTTACTCTTATGTTGTCTCAAACTCATATGAATTTCTTTCTTCAGTGGAACGCAAACATATTTTATTGGAGATATTTTAATGGAGATTTGATGTGAATATAAAATGTAACTCCTTTTTCACTATAAATCTTGACATTGGAGTCTCTTGGCTTGATCATGATTTCAAGCTTGATTATACTTCCTAGCACTTGATGCATGCGTCACGTGCTAGGAAGTGTAATTGAGCTTAAAGTCATTACATTTTGTTCAGTTACATTTTGGTCCGTTCTCACCCAAAACCGGATCGGATTGCTTAAGAAGACATGCTGCCTTTATGTCCTTTTTAGAGCTTGAAAGTTTGGACCCCATTGACTTGCATTGTATGGATATATTCACATCATATCTCCATCAAAATATCTTTGTTTGTGTTCCACAGAGAAAGAACGTCATACCAGTTTGTAATGGCGTATCATTTTGGGTTAAATATTCCTTCAAAATTAGTCTACTTTAAATCTGTAACATGAACTATAATGTAACAAATGAAATCTGTCTGTAAGATTTTACATTTCAGGAATATGTAAAAAAAAAAAAAAAAAAAAAAAAAACATCAAATGTTAACCTGGTTGCCAAGCAGTAGTGGTTCTAGCTTGTATGGCACCCTGGGCGAAACCTACTTCAACACGCCCCCAAAGTTGGGGGGGGGGGGGGTTCTGTGTGGGTGCCTCGTGCCACCCCCCACAAGATGCCATCCTGGGCAACTGCCCATGCCTAAATCTGCCACTGTTGCCAGGTCCGTTTTTGGTTAATCCTCACCTTTAACCTGACTTGAATTATAGTGCTTCTGTTGCAGTTCTCTGATGCAGGTGGATGTGCTTGGAGGCATGCTTAAGATCTGGTAATAATGGGTGTGTTACGCCAGCAAGATATCCAACTTTTGCCTTGGAGAAATAAAAAATCAGAAATAAAGAGCACCTGTGTTTGATTTTCACATCTTCATGATTTCTCAGGCTTCTCCAAACATGGAAATGTTCCACATTATCTATCTCTACCTGTCTCTTTTGGAACCACTGAATCATTATGTTCACTTATTTACAAGGTGATTTGTCTTTATCAGTATAATGGATTTCTCTCCACATGGCCTCCTCTTTGTATTAAATGTCAGCAGAGAATGCAAAAGTGAATACAGAGCTGTAATCGTGCTGGAATTCATTTGGATGCAATACCTTGAAATACTTTCAATAGAATATAAAAGATAACAAAAATGTTTTGATCTCCCGGGTTGAACATTTAACAATAATAAAGAGGAACCAGGTGCCAGACTTTCAGAGTTCAACACAGGCATCAACACCTTGAAATCATTTACCTTATAAAACCTATAGAGGGGGAAGAAAGAATGCTGCACTGACCTACATTAGCAATTCTCTGTTCACATAACATAGTTTTTTGTTTGTTTAACTTACAAACAGTATTTGTCCTAGATTATCTCTGTTTATGAAATCATCATTAAATGTTATTTTGTGGTTGTGTGTTGTTATGTCTATAATTATGAGCATTATTTATTTGAATTCAGTGGTGAGGATGACTGTGCTGCCCTACAAAGCCAAAATGTAGTAAGAAAGTAAGAAAAATGGCTTCTTTTTTTGATTGTCCAGTCTGTTGGATTATCAAATTTATTTATAAAATTATCTCTGGAGAAAACTCTGTTTTCTCCAAATATGAGCATAGTTGAGCCAAACCAGTCTGTCACAGGACAGATAGATCTAAGGCCAAAGTATACTTTAGTTGTCCGCATGCCGCTATGTCTAGCACACAGTGCTCATGACGCAAATGTAGTCATCAACACAGTACGCATCTGTGGGTGCCATGTACACATGCACCTAGCGTTGACTGTACTAAAAGGGTATCTTATGGCCTTTTTTAAGTCCTCTGTCCCTGGAGCACAACTGTGCTGTTTACATTCTGCTGTAGTTAGAACGTGACAGATCGGGCCTACACACAGGCCACCCACACCGAAGAACCGTCTCCCTGGAACCCCTCCAAATCCCTGTCCAAACCCTCATCTCTATGAGGTAAACACACTGATTACTGCATTCAGCTCTCATCACCTGGATCATTCCCCTTTTGCCCTCAGAGGATGCCATTTTGGTCAATTACTGCAGCAATCTTTTAGTTGTTGAAGTTGCCTCTTTTCTCTGCTTGTTAATATGGGTTTATGTTTGGATGATGGAAGCTGATCTAGAGCATTGAAAAAGAAAGCCACCATAGAGTTTCCTTTTCTCATTCAAAATGCAAACCTGATTTGTTCATGATTCCTTTGATCTTGTTCCGCATCAACAGATGATTTTTATGGCGCAGAAAGAGGACAGATTAATGTACACATAATGAAGCAACAGTCGAGGGCTGTGGCACATTAACAGATTGTGGTAGACAGGAACCGGATAGATTATGGACTGTGTGCTTATATACAATCCCTCAGGACACCTTTATTAAGATTTGCAGCTCACATCTCAAGGAGGTCAAACAGCCCATTATAGCTAAATTGCAAGTTTGATTGACCTGGAATGTGTGGAAATTGGAGACACCTTCAGGACTGACCGCATATGTGTGATGCATACTGACGGCAGCCTTATCTACCCAGCCCAGGTGCAGCTAAACTGCTCAGTATAGCCTGAGTGAAAGATTATGGAGTGAATTGTAAAATTAATATACCACACTTCACTGACTTGCCTTTGGGATGGGGTTACCTCTCAGGCCAGGAGAGTTGCGGTACTGCAATCAGGGCTGGTAAACTAATACTGCCGCCAAGTCTATCACCCTGAATTGAACCTGAGTTTCAACTTATGGTGGGCAGTAAAATCTGGAAGATTTACTGTGGCCTGGCCTGTCTCTCAAGTTTATGTCCCACCTCTCTTGATCTACAGCAATCAGGAGGCAACTTCAGGCAGGACTGCACAATGGTTTAGTTGTGGTAGTAGATCTGGGCCTCCTAACTGAAGAAACTGGACAGATAAGTAACTGTTTCATGCAGTATGCGCCAATGTACATATGTGTTAACTGATACATTAATCAGATGACTGTTCTGTTAAGCATTTAATGTTATTTAAAGTTGAGTAATAAATCTTAATATGCAGAACTGTAAATCTGAGTAACATTTCCGATTTCTTGTTGATTTACTCATCTCTTGCAACGTTGCCATTCTTGGTCAAAATATAAATGATTTGGTCTAAACCAAATGATTATACAGTCACACTGAGTAACAGCAGTGAACAGCATATGATTACTTTTTGTACCCTGTAATTAAACATTGTTATTGCAATTAAATGTATTAGTGTGTGTGTGTTCACACTGTAATGTAAACTGTTGCCTTTATACAGGGATGGGCAGTATTTCAGATACATGTATTTGAAATACAAAATACTATTTTGTACTTTGTATTTTAAAGTCTTTGAAAAGAATCAAATGTAATTTGTATTTGAATACATTAAAGTTTGGTATTTGTGTATTTCAAAATACATAAAATACTTGGTGCCAGTCAACCTCTTTGTTAGGCAAATGATTTCCTGTATCAGCTAGTTCAGGCATGCCCCCCAACCCTAACTTTCATGCACGCGAGCTGCAGATGTCAGAGAGAACGGCTCCATCTAGCAATGCGTGAGCTAATTTTCTGCATTCTTGCAAGGAAATATGGAGTCACGTTGCATTCCATTGAACTCTGATGTGGGATATTCCTACTCTATATCTCCGATCTCTGACCATAAAGGCATTCCATTGACAGATGATTGGAAGATGAAGTGTAAGGAAACAAAACTGCAAAGCTCCTGTTAGCTTAGCAGCTGTTCGACTGTCACCAGAGATGTTTCCTAATAACCCAATTGATAAACAATGCTGCAACGCTAGAATTTGTGCTGCAGGTGTACGGTTGTCAAAAGAGAGTTTAATATATCATGTTTTATACACCTGTTTCTGCAAATGTTTGTTAAACAAGTTTTAATATCATGTAATGATATTACTTAATAAAAGTGAATGTTTATCACTTACTTTGTATATCTCCCCTGGTGCCGACACGTGTGACATCACACACATGCATCACGAAATCGGATGCTGCTTTCAAGTGCAAGCTCAAGTGGAAGCACGTACCTCCAAGTCGAGCATTCGTTACAACATCATATCATGCATTCAAGTGGGAAACACAATACGGAAGAAGCCAAACTTAAACAATTACACAATGAACAATGGCAAAGGCCCTTTTTCTGTTGTACCGGTGAATAAACATAAGTGAATAAACCTGCATCACTTATAAACGACACATATGATTTATTAATGCATGGTATCTAACATATTATTAATTAATTTGCTTAAAACAAACGGTGAAGGGTGAGTTATTAGTTGTCATATACGTATAACAAATTAATATTATTGAAATAAATTACAGAAGTTGAAATAATTTTGCAAAATCTTTATATTTTCATCAGCTTTTATGTCGACACGGCGCTTCCAACGTCCCAACTCGGAAACTCAAGTATCATTTAGAATTCCGAGTTTGAGGGGGCATTCATGTGCTCAGAAATCATAATTATGATATTTCTGACTCCACTTGAAGGGCACATGTATTGAAACTTTCTGCATGAGTTTCCCAGTTGGAATTCCTACTTGAAGTGGTGTTCCATTGCACTTTTCCTAGTAGAAAGTTGGAAAATCAGACTTTCTGAGTTGAATGGAACACAGCATAAGATAAGATAAGGATGTGATGGTCGATTCTACTTGTTGCAGAAACATAATAATTGATGACAACTGTTATTAAAGTAGCATTGTTACTTCTCGCCAGCCAATATAATGCGTCAACAGTGAGGAAATGAAAACTTGTCAGCAGCCAGCTAGTGAGCAAGTCTAACTATCGTTAGTGAGTTCACTAGCTGTCATTAGCTAGATTGCTAGCTAGCAAGCTAAAATGGAACAAGATTCAGATTTGTCTTCATTTAACATGAAGGAATAAAAGAGCACTGGCAAGGGGAAAATAGCATTAGCACTAGCACTGGACATTAGCACTAGCTAGTCAGTTTTGCTAGCTAATCGGTTGTTGGTTTTAGCAACTGCTTGTGTATTTACTAGCTAGTCAAGTGTGTAAAGCATTACTCCTTGCTCAGGGTTTGAAATTAACACCCGCCAAACACGGGTAAAAATCGGCAATGGCAGGTAACTCCATCACCCTCACTAGCCACTTTAGTAGGTGGCGAGTTTTTCCTGCATTGAAATTTCTATGAAATTCAGGCGACTTGGAGCTGCGCTGACAAAGCAAATTTAATGTTATTCATGCCTTTCATAACTTACGCGCATCTGTGCGGGGCGAATGAGCTGCTTTCGCGTGATCGCCGCTGCGCACATCAGCGCCCTCCAGAGATAAGATCGCCAGAGCTCTGGGACAGCGCTGAGGGAAACTTGCGTGATTCAGATGGGCTTTACATGATATCACTTATGTGACCCATTTATTCTACTGAGAACATTCTAGTTTAAATCTTTATATGGAGAAAGTCAAACCTCTCAAACTGATAGGCAGCCCCTACATTATCAACAGCACTGACAAGGTAAATAGGAGACAAATACACATCATCATTCTTACCAAAAAAAAAAAAAAAAAGTATTGCAGTAACACTAACTGATAACTTGTACAGATTCATATTAAATCTAATAGGGCAAAACTATTAGACTTTATTTTTATTACAACTGTGAAAGTTGTAGTTAAAGGTTTCTAAATGTGTTTAGGCTGTTAGTATTTTTATTAAAAAATACTGTAGTTTATTTTATTTTTTTTTAATTAACTATAAACATTAACCTAACCACATAATGCGGAGCCATCCATGGTCTTACCTGTGGTAATGGCCTTATAATTACAAATGTCACTGTTAAACAGTATAGAACAAAGGTAAATTTAATGAAGGGATTAAAACTTCCATAAATAATGGACAAATTATTGACCTGTTCTATCCTACTCCTGTTCTAACTGGCCGTGCTTGCCTTCAGATATCCTAAAGGTGACTTAAATCATTAGGCTTGTGTCCTGCTAAACTAATATCATTCTTGTTCAAATAATGTCCAAACAAATGCATGCAGTTACAGTCTCCACTTAACTGGATCACTTTTTGCGAGGTGGGGGATTTTGGCTAGTGAAAATGCTGAGTGTCTAGTGACCTTGGAAACTACTAGCCACAGTGGCTGGTGAGCCAAAAAGTTAATTTCAAACCCTGTCCTTGCTAGATAGCAAGAAACGTACTAGGGTTGCCCGGTTTACTGGTACTAACAAAATATTGCGATACCAAAACAATTAAAACGGTACGATATCATCTTGTTGCTAATTTTGGAACCATATTACAATATGCTGTCATTAGCAAAATTATATGAGATGTGACAGTTTTGAGATTAAATCAATGCCAGTTTGAAAATACAATAAAAACCCTCTGGATACGGCCAAGTGTGATCATTAAACAGCAGAAGGATGTAATTTAATTAAATAATATACAGTCACATGCGCTGCATGCTACAGAATGAACAAGAGGTACCACTCTTTTCGGAATTTTGCTTTTTTTTTCTACACCCCTTTCCTTAGAGCACCACTCCACACCCCACTTCACTATGCTGAGCTTTGCTGTTGCTAGACTCTCCACAGATCCTCAGTCAGAGCACAGTTTTTGTGTTGCCTAGGTTGCAATCAAGAAATTACCCCCCTCCTTGCCAAGCCAGCAATTCTGGCTGCCTTGGCCATACCCATCCCAAAATACAAACAAAAGGAAGGACTCTTCATACCTGGATTGGGTTTTCAGTGAAATCAACTAAACAAGCCTCAACTCCCCTGCACTTCCTTTCAGAAGCTCTGGATGGCACACCCCTTATTGGTGTTTTTGACAGTCCATTCCATATGAAATAGACTCATCCTTAATTCACACAAACCACTGCATAAAATCAAATTGAGATTGTTCAAGTGAGGAGCTACAACTAAAAGATATGCAGGATGCCCTTAAGGTGACTTAAGTATATACCTACAATAATGTGACAGTTTTGGCCATAAAAACAACCACATTAGATATGTATGCCTTCTATAACATAGTGAATCATTTTATTACTCTGTGAGATCATACTTTCTGACAGTGAACAGAACCATTGTCAGGCCACATTCTGGGCTTATTAGGCTGATGGGGACAAAATGTTAGGGTATCTAACATTGACCTGCCTATACCCTTTCTTAGCTGAGCTTTTGCTTTCCTCTAAACATTCTGGTCCATATACTGACCAGAACATGCAATTTTTTTTCCCCATAAGATGCATTTATCTGTATACCAACAAAATATTGGTCAAAAACCTGCATACATCCTTCCTATTTTCCTCAATTAAAGTGCGAAGACAAGGAGCACTTTTGTTACAACTGTTCCCTTGCCCGCTAGTACTCTTGTAACATTAGCCTGGGACAGTCATTAATGTGCTAAATAAGGCATTAGAACTAACTTAAGTGAAATACACTGACACATTTTATACTCTGTGATTGTTTTCATTTGTATATATTCTGACACGTCAGCTGGAATTCTTCTCTTGGTTTTCCTAACCCTGATATGAGGCATCCTGTGATACAACTTTTTTTGGTTTGTGACTTGAAAACAAACAAAAATACACATTTACAATCGTATTTTTAGACTTAATCCACTTAATAAAATGATATCTATCTATCTATCTATCTATCTATCTATCTGTCTATCTATCTCTTGCTTTTATTATCTAAGATTTCTGACTGAATAAACGTGACCTTGTATCCTAGCATATATAAAAATACATTAATTTTAAGTAGACAAATCAATAATTCCAGCAAGCAAAGTTTCCTTTCATAATCATCCTCAAAAAAGGAGTAAGAAAAAAAAATTATTGCATGCAAAATCATTAGATGTTATCTAATAATTTGGCATCAATGTGGACTATGTCCATCAAACTTCCCACACAGAGGATGCTAATGTAAATGCGCACACTGACAATGACAGTTCCAACTTGCATGAGAAGGGAAGTCTTCACATTGTAACTGTACTCTGTTACAACTATACTCTGTCTACCCTACTGTGATCTTGATTACATACTGTAGCTTTTACTGTAAGCATTCAAGAATTTCCTGCAAGATTGTAATTAGTGTTAAGAACATGACTCATGACCATTCACATCCAATCAAATAGGACCTAGTTTTTGTGATTCCTTTTCAATATGCACATTGGTATTGTCAATTCTTAAAAAGTGATCACAAGAAAAACAATAGTAAGCATTACAGTTTTACAGCGTTACAAAAAGTTTTACATTACAGTTGTTGATTTTCTGCGTACAAAAGAAACAACGCATCTTTTGTTCGTGAATTATTATTTTATTATTATTATTATTTTTTTGCATTTCATAAAAAAACGTAAAAAAACGTTTAAAAAAATAAAATAAAATATAATTATGATTTCAGTACAGGCAATATATCAATCACCTAAGGGTGGCGCCAAAGCATTGGTCTTAAACTTTTTTTCGGTTAAGCTGCACGAGTTTCTGTGACAAAGACAAATGTTTTATCATATAATGTTTTATATGTTTTATTCGTTTAGTTTAATAGCACCGCGGTCCAAATTCTCACCCTTTTTTTTTTTGGTACTTTTTCTGATCAAATTAATTTCCCACAGGAAAAAAAAAAGTCTCTCAAAACATATTAGAAAATATAACTAAGCACTTGATCTTATTTGGGGCTTGCTCATTTACTATTCAAAGAAGTCATTCTTTGGTCTGTATCACTAAATGTCAGTTCTAAAAACATAAAATGTAACACGTGGTCGTGGTGCCTCCTGTTCAGAATGTTAAATATGAAACTGGTTTAGAAATTAAGAATACAGGCCAGACCAACAACCATTAATGTCAACTGAATTAAACAAGTGAGGCAGTTCACTAAAAATCTAATTATTTTATTCAGCGAAACTGTACAGATACAAAGGTCTCTTACGAAATGTTAAAAATCATTTAAAAAAAAAAAACAGCACGATTATTTTCATAAATACATATACTCTTTGAGAAAAGGTGATTATTTACACGTTACATCGTTTAAAGGGAGCTTGCACATAAATTCACAGCTGTACACATGCATAAAACTATCCCCAATCCTAACGCGCATTTCAAGGTCCATTTATGCCAAAGACGTATGCATGATTGTCAACGGAGGGCTGGGAAAGTCATACAAGTCCCTAGAGCTAAAACATGGGATGGTACACGTATAAGGCAAATTACGTCCAAATCTCATGTATACAGAACCGTGAACATTGCAAAGTGTGCCAAAGCATTAAGCACTGCATGAAATGTATACGTCTACAGAGATCGCATCTGCAAATTACATTTTGTTACACAAAAATATAGTCAAATGTCTTTTCCCCCCATATACATATGAGCAAAACCGATGGTTCAAACAGACTCTGGCAGATAACACTGTTCATGATGTGGCCCGGTGGTCCGTCTTCACTGTGGAAACACCTTTAGGCGCAATGTGTGTCCATTGAGTTCAATCGACATGTAAAAGTTCATCTCGGACTAAAGTTGCACACAAAGTACATCTGGACGACATGGTCGATCGGGTCTAATTTTTCATACCGTTGTCTCCCCTTGATTACTATTACTGAGCCTTTTATAAAACCTGCGCCAAGACTGCAGGGTCTTCCCAGACCATATCCAAAATCCAGAGGTGATTCCCACGATCATGGTCATCAGATACTTTATCATGAAGACGGTGAAATCCGGAGACATGGGGGCAAAGTTATTGACTGGGCAAGGGACAGCAAAGCGCTTACACGTTTGCATGTGCCAGGTTTTCTCCCACTGCTCTCGGAAAGCCTGCTCATAGAAATAACAGGCGATTACAATCGTCGCCGGTACCGTGTAGAGCACGCTGAACACGCCGATGCGCACCATCAGCTTCTCCAGCTTCTCCGTCTTGGTGCCGTCGTGCTTCATGATGGTTCTGATGCGGAAAAGTGACACGAACCCGGCCAGGAGAAAAGAGGTGCCGATGAAGAGGTAGACGAAGAGCGGCGCCAGCACGAACCCGCGCAGGGAGTCCACGTTGTAGATGCCAACGTAGCACACCCCGGTGAGGAGGTCACCGTCCACTTGTCCCATGGCGAGAATGGTAATAGTCTTAACTGCTGGCACAGCCCAAGCAGCGAGGTGGAAGTACTGAGAGTTGGCCTCGATAGCTTCGTGACCCCACTTCATTCCCGCAGAGAGGAACCATGTGAGGGACAGAATGACCCACCAAATTGAGCTTGCCATGCCGAAGAAGTAGAGGATCATGAAGAGAATAGTGCATCCCTCTTTCTTCGTGCCCTGGGCCACAGTCTTGTAGCCATCATCGTTAAACTTGTCAATGCAAACTACTTTGTCTTCAAAGAAAAAACCTGCCGCGTAGGCGACGGCCACCATGAAATAGCAGCCCGAGAGGAAGATGATGGGCCTCTCTGGGTAGCGAAACCGCCTCATGTCCACCAAGTATGTGAGCACAGTGAACAGGGTACTAACGCAACACAAAATGGACCAAATGCCCACCCAAAGCCGGCCGAATTTGACCTCCTCCTCCCGGAAATACATCAATCCGTTGGGTTTAGTGGGCTCGCATGGCGCACCACAGTCTTTTTCGCCCATGAAGTGGTACTTGAGGTAAGTGGGCACTTTCAGCTGCAGTGGGCATGTGAATTGCTGACTGGGTCTGACCACGCTTGGCCCTAACGTGATCAGTTCGGGTACGTAGGGCGTCGGGTCAGATGTCGGGCTTCCAGAGTCCGACGTGTTCTGGCCCACGCAGATCTCTCCCGCGCCGTGGACGGGGAAATTCTCGCAGCGGAGTCTCTCGGGCCACTGGAAGCCGAACTTGTTCATGAGGGCCTCGCAGCCCTGTCTCGCCCGCTCACACAGGGAGCGACACGGCGGGATGGCTTGCTCGAGCACCGTGCACACCGGTGCGTACATGGAGCAGAGGAAGAACTTCAGGTCCATCGAGCACTGGACTTTGACGAGAGGGTAGAACTGGTGCACTTCCAGTCCGGCGTCCTCCTGATTGGTGTGACCCAAAAGGTTAGGCATAATGGTTTGATTGTAGGCAATGTCCGTACACAGAGGGATCGATATGGGCTGGCAGAAGCCGTGTTCGGGAATGGAAATGCCCTTCTCTCCGTGATACTGGCCGCAGGATGGCTGCAAGGCCAGGCAAAAAAACACAAGAAAATATTTTGTAATCCCACAACAGTGCTGCATTTTGAGGAAAGCCGACAAATACTAGAAAAAGAAGAAGAAAAAAAGTTTCTCTGTGACAATACTCCCGGTGCCTTTTCGTCAACACCACGACACTCGTGGTCCGAAAGCAATCATGTTATGCAAATGAGCCGATTTCGGAAGAAAACTCGTGACGAAATGTCCATAAAAAAGTAAAAAGTTAACGAAAACTTAAAAGAAGCGACCGCAGAGCCACAAATACATCCAAACTAAATCCACAAGGAGCTCATTTTTTTTTTTTTTTCCTTCAGGGTTCGCGAGAGAATCTGTTCACCGTTAATTAAAGTTTTCCGTCCGGCTCCGGTGTTCACCAAATCCCGCGTGTAAGTGTGTATATCTAATGAATTTAGAAACGTATCCGTGCTGAGACGCTTCTGTCGGATATCTTTAGTTGAGTGCGCTTTCCTCTCTCGTCTCCTGTCTGCTGATAGACGCGCTTCTTCAATTTCTCACTGACTGCAAGGTTTAAGCGCAAGAGAGGCGCACATACAATAATGTGCCGTCGGTTTTAACACGCCCCTCATTCAGATTCACTACCCCTCGATGCAGGGCGCCTTGAAACCAATAGCGATTTAGACCAATCACGGGTTTTGTTTTCCTTTGTGTCTTGCATTTGATTGGTCGTTTTGCGAAGGGTCTGGTCTATCAAGAAACTTTTCTTCGGAGAGTGAAAAAATTCTGTAGGCTGTTTTCGTAAAGCATGCAGAACGTCGCAAAACCTTACTCATTTCTTATTCTCGGTGAAAAAATCCTGCTCAAATTATAATTATGTCGAGACCAAATATTTATAGTCATCATACAATTAACATTTTGCGATTTCCACATCAAAGTTTGGCAATACTGAGTCAATGTAAAAAGCTCAGAAACTCATTTAAATATATTAAACTGGTTTTCTTATTACAGTCACAAATAATCTGTTGGCTAAAAGTGCTAAATCCATGTGGAAAAATGACTATCCAATTTGAGCAGAATTTCCTGCGAGCACACAAATCCTTCCCAACCCATATGTTTGTTTCCGCACTTCCACTCTTTTTTTCTTTATATGCAAGGCACAGGGGCTAAAGCTGTCCAAACTTAGCAAGTGAAAGGATAGAATTAGATGTAAAAAGCCCCCCTGTTGCAGGGGCTCACACTGACTGATCTAATCACAATGCAGATTCATTTCTTTATAGAATACTTGAGATGTCATGAAAATCAAACCAGGATGAGAAGTGCTTAGTGTTAGGAGCTGTGCATATCTTAACTTTCTCGTTGTGATGTCTGACATCTGAGATAATCATAAATACAACATTGTGTGTGTGTGTGTGTGTGTGTGTTTTCTCTTTAATGTGTCTACAGATGCCATTATAACTGAAATACTTTAATCAACAGGTTACCTACAAATATTTTGCAATACTTACATCTTCCCTCATTCAATGAAATGTTTGCTTGGAAAGAAGGGATATCACAATGTCTGGCAAAACAATTGTGCTGTTTCTTTCAACTAGTATACATGGTCATTGAACTAACTTAAAAGTATTTATTTTTATTTTTATTATTCATCATAGCCATTGAGGGTTACAGAGAGGCTGATTTCCCAAGGGAGTTGCCTGGACACACCCACCAGCGTTCACCAGACCCTTGAGACAAAAACTGCATGCAAATGTCACTGTAATACTAAATGCTTCTAACATCTCTGACCTGACCCTGCCTGAAAACTAACTGTAAGTTTCCAGGAAATTCTGGAAATCATTTGTTAGTTTTCCAAGAACATTTTCTCCCCTTGGTGCAATTATTTAATTACTTAGGCTACATCTACATTAATCTGGATAGGATCTGAAAACTGTGTTTTTGAGATGCTCTCCGTCCACAATGCCGTTTTCAGACGTTTTCCAAAAGTTGCTAACACTTAAATCTCCTAAATGCGCATGCGAAAAATCGCAGTTGCACTTACGATAAGAAACGCAATTGTCCTCGCGTTCCGTCACCGGACACCAATTCCGAGTCAACTTCCCGTCGCATATATGAAGAGAACATTTCTCTTTACGTTTTTCACATCCCGCACACTATGCTCAACCGCTTCCCTATGGCGAGCGGCGCTTTATCTCCTATAAAGAGCGGATCAATGCACCCGCTGTCTCACCACGCAAACGCGTGACGAGCTCTCACAGGTGTGTCAGACTGGGTGCAAAAAAATGATCGAGCATGGTTATACGCTCCAGTATGCACGCCAGCCGCCTCGATTCAACGGCGTTCTGCCGTCCACGGTTCCGTCACGAGACGCGCCGCTGTTACGGGAAGAAATTAACAATCTTCTCGCGAAAGACGCGATAGAGATTGTTCCAGACTGCCACAATCACAAAGGTTTTTATAGCCGCTATTTTCTCATTCCGAGAAAAGATGGCGGGCTTCGGCCGATTGTAGATCTGAGATGATTAAATCGTGTGCTTTCAAAATGTTAACTCAGAAACAGATCTTATCGCACATCTGCCCACAGTACTGATTTGCCTCAATAGATCTAAAGGAGGCGTACTTTCATGTACGAATTGTACAGAATCACAGGCTGTCCTGAGGTTCGCGTTGGAGGGCAGTGTTGCCAACTATTTTCAATGGAAAGTAGCTAAAGCCTGCTCGAAAAGTCGCTAAATGTCACTAGATGACGTCATGCGCTAATTAGAATATTCTTGACGTCATCGTGTCTCATTTGAATTTTGCATAGTGTCCACCCTTTACATATGTTTGCTTCTCTGTGCTTACCGTACATACTGTAATACCCTATTAATTCCCTATATCTATCAATCACTCAGAGAGAAAGTTAGAAGCAACAGAAACATATTTTCTCTCACACAGTGCTCAGCCGTAACAAACCACTATGTGCATGTTTACAAAAAACAAAAAACAATACAGATTTGTGATTGGTCCTTGACAATGCTGTTTGCACATGCACAGCTCATTCACGTCTATGTCACCTGCTGTGCGGTCAACTGATTGTGCCACTTCGTCTTCTCGCCTGCTCACCTCTCTCTCTGTCAGTCTCACTGAACAGAGTAGACGTAGAGAGAAGTGTGCCTCCAAGTCTGGGCAGGAAAGCAAGACCACGCGCTCGCGGCGCAGCACTGGCGACTTTCTTCTACGGAAGGTAGCTAAGGTTTGTCGCTAGGCGCTTTTTTGAATAAAAGTCGCTTAAGAGGTCTGAAAAGTCACTAAATCTAGCGACAAAGTCGCTAAGTTGGCAACACTGTTTGAGGGAACGGCATATCAATTCAAAGTCCTCCCATTAGGATTGACTCTGGCCCCACTCATGTTCACGATATGTGTCAATGCAGTGCTTGCCCCGTTGAAGATGAACGGGGTGCGCATTCTGAATTACCTCGACGACTGGCTAATACTGGTCCGATCAGAGGCTCTGCTATGCAAGCACAGGGACTTGATACTTCACCATTTGAACAGCCTAGGTCTCAATGTCAACTGGGCAAAAAGCACACTTTCTCCCAGCCAACAAATCTCCTTTTTGGGGGTTTGACTCAACTCCGTGAACATGCTTGCGCACCTCATGAGCAAACGCGTTCGGACCATTCATCAGTGTCTGTCTCAGTTCAAATTGGGGAAAGCATTTCCACTGAAGTCATTTCAGAAAATGCTGGGTTTTATTGGGCAGCATCCACCGTCATACCATTAGGACTTTTACACATGAGACCTCTCCAGTGCTGGCTCAAACATCACATACCACGTCGCACCTGGGGCAGATGGTGCATGTGCATCACCGTGACTCGCTGCTGTCTGGCTGCTCTATCACCACTGACAGCTCCAACACTTTATCAACAAGGTGTTATGCTGGGTCAGGTGTTCAGGCAGAAAGTGGTGACCACGGATGCGTCCAACATAGTTTGCACATGAATGGGTGCGAAACGGGTGTGGCATATCAACTGTCTGGAAATGCTAGCTGTCTTCTTAGTTGTAAAGGCTTTCCATTCTGACATAGTGAATCATCATGTTCTGATTTGGTTTGAAAATATGTCAGTGGGAGCATACATAAATCGCCAGGGCGGAACTCGATTGCTACCAATGATGAGCCTGGAATAACGCCTCCATGCATTATTAAAATGCCTTAAAATACGTTACTAAAATGGTGTATGTTTGCGGATTGGTGCTCTTCACGCGGCAAAGACCCAGTGAATTGCTCCATAACGGTGATCCTTACATTCCTTCAAGAGCGTTTGGATGCAGGTCTTACTGATCGTTGATGCGATCGCCCTTTCTTATGAATCACAGGGTGCAAGATGCCCTATTGGTGTGAAAGCGCATTCAACTAGAGGCGTGACCTCATCATGGGCATGGACAAATGGTGTATCCCTACAGGATGTATGCCTTGCAGCAGGATAGTCTTTGCAGAACACGTTTGCAAGGTTTTATAGCCTAGACGTGGTGTCCATCGCGTCATGAGTCCTCTCTGTCTAGAGAGCTTACTATTTCAACACCCAGCGGGTGAGCCCAAGCTCCTTATTACGGGCGGGCTTACTGTTATAATTTAAATACAACCGCCTGTGTAGGCTACTATCCAATTTACTCCCACTAGAAGTAACAAGCACTTCCAATAAGAATAAAGCTTCCTCCCTACCTCTGGTTATGAAGGGGTTGAATTTATACTGTGTGTATTATATGACTCATATAGATCCTCAGACTAAGATTAACTTCCCGTCTGGTTTTCACCATGTGGGGTTTTTCATTATCGTACACACTTGAAGTCATTATCCTACACACCGCCCGGCGGGCCACTGACCTCAAATACATATTCTTTTCCAATTGTTTATACCTTGGTGCATCTCAGGGTATGACGTTATGTAGTGCGGCGTGATGGGACTCAAGTGTTTGTCGCAATGTTGAGTGAATGTTGAGTCGATAAGGGAACATCTCCTGTTACACATGTAACCTCGGTTCCCTGAGATGAAGGGAAGGAGAAATCGCAAAACCTGGCCACACTACTACTTCAGAATTTCGAGGTACGAGCGATGCGTTCTTGTCCTTCAGTCAGAAAATTCTGAAGAAATGGTGATTTCGCACCCGCTTATATAGGACAAATGCACACCTAAAAGGGCAGAGCTCAAACACCATTGCCAACCATAAGATTGACGTTATTATACAAGGGCTTTCAACTAGGTCATCGGAGGAATTTCCAAGCGTTTTGTCACAATGTCTCATTCCCTTCATCTCAGGGAACCGATGTTACATGTGTAACCGGAGAGGTTTTCCCAGTCCACACTACAATGCGAAGACTGCGTTTTCAAATGTATCCACTTGGGAGAGCATTTTCAAAAAGCTCAGTTTTTGCTGACAAAACTGAGACGCTGTCTCAGTGTGGACTGAAGGGCAAAACGGAGAGAAAAAGATGCGTTTTCAATAAAAAGGTATTAGTGTGGACGTGGCCTTAGATTTTTGGAGAAAATCTAACATATTTTCCAGATTTTGTAGTTTTTTTTTTTTTTTAACAGCTTGTTCCATGAATCTATTGATGCTTGCCCCATCAAAGCACCATGATTTAGTGCCTTCTGGACATGAGGAAATGTCATTACATGACTATGCTGTTTTGGCTTTCCCAGAGATGTTTTTATCATACATGCAGTCGGATGGTTTTTCATTGACGCATTAGACTCTAAAAGCACAAATAAATCTGGTCCACATTATAAGAAATTTGATTAAGCCTCTAAAACAAATAACTACAGAGAGGAAATCAATAGAAAATGGCAGTCAAATTTTCCCCCTTGTCTGCTTAGTTGGTCTGGAGGTCTGTTATTCTTTCAAACTTTTATTTATCCATTGTCTATTCCCCTTAATTGATGTTAATTACAGTAATACGCCCATACTGAGAGGAATGAAAGAAAAAGCTTGCAAACTTGAATGGCATAAGGAGAAAATCACTCCCTCAGTCATTCGACTGTCTCGGTAGCTGCTCCGTAAATTTGTGGGTGAGTCTGTTTTGATTTGGTCAAGCCCTCGGTTTCCCGTAGTCTAGCACTAATGCTGACTTACTGAGGACTGTGGCACATAACTCAACACCGCATACACAAACAAGCCAAATGAAATGCTTAAGGATGGTCAGTGAGTGCTGAGAGTCACATTGTCCCAGACCAAGTGTATATCACTGTGGTCATTTAGCTACTGTGTGAGTCTGTAGTGAGTCTCTCTGGAAGTCTTCTGCTGTGTTTTTCTTTGAGGGTGGTGCTGGTGTATTAATCAACTATTAACCCACACTTTCACATTGGCAAGAAGTTTTAACTCATGTCTATTTGATGTTGTGCAGGAAATGCTATGCTATATCTATACATGCAATAAGAAAATGTTTGCCAAAAATAAGCCATTAGTACACTGTAAAAAATGCCTGTAATTTTAACGGTAAAAGACTGTAAAAATGCTACAGAAAAAAAAACCCTGTTAATTGATTAACGAGTATTAACTGTAAAATATACAGTAATTTTTTAATATATATTTTAAAAGACAATACAATAGTTTTTACAATAAAATGTTGAAAAAATGAAAATTTTTAGATGTAAAAAGTATGATTTTCCTGTATAATTAATGATAAAAATGTACATTATGTTTAACAAGAGAGTACATGTACTTTTGTACAGTAAATTATTGTTAAAATTACAGTAAAAAAAAAAAAACAATATTCGGGTGTTCCCACAATTCCCTGCATGACCCATCATATTTCATTATATTTTATGGGGATAGTTATGTTTCTTCTTATTTTTTAAATCAGTTACATACATTGGGGTATTCTGTTTTATATTTTATGTAGTTTAGTTAATGTTCTCTACATGTTTATTGTCATTGCTACTGGAAGAGCCACTGTTGGTGAACTTCATGTCATCAAGTGCTCTTCTGTAATTTTACGGTGATTAACAATACCTTATAAAGCAAAAAGCAGATTTTTACAGTTTCAGAAGGTTAATATCAAGTTTAGTATGTTTTTTTTTTACTGTAAATTTAACAGATTATTATTATTTTATTTTAATTTTATTTTTTACAGTGCCAGCGTGGTCATGTAAATTACAACCGTTTTAAACTGTAAAATTTACAGGTTGTTCTGTAAAGTTGTTTATATTTTTACTGTATTTTTTACATAATTATTCTGGCAACCACAGCTGCCAGATTTTTTGTAAAAACAAAACGATTGGTTTTTTTTTGTTTTTTTACAGTGTAGGTTGATTTCCCTGAAAAGTGTAACACTGTGTCTCACTGTGCTATCAAAACATTGCTCTGTTGGTTTGAGCAGCCTGACACAGCAACATTGGCTCAACCAATGGCGTAAATGTTTGGAGGGACTATCTGTTTTGCCACTCAATTAAAGATGGTGGATGTTTTTGAAAAAATTATTATTTTTGTAAATCTATTTGGTGAAGTGAGTGCCGCAGAAATGACATATTTCAACTTTAATGAAAATGGATGTGTGAAAGTGTGTTTATGTGTAATGTGTATGTTGTTTTGTCTGTCCAGACCTGCAGGATCAGCCTGCCTGCATAAGCATTCATCTCCATATACTGTAAATGTCTCTTGTTTGCCTTATATTTACATAGCTAATGGCAAGAGTGAATATCATGATTTACATACATATTTAAGGCAAGTCTAACTATGACAGTGGTTCTTATGCAGTGGGAGAGGTGCAGGCAACAGTTGAAGGGATGGTGTCTGCTGAAGGAATGAATGAAGATAGTTATAAGAGTGTGAGAGCCACAGGAAATGCAGGTTACGCTGGACTCTTGAGCATTGCCTGAGGATATGCTGCAGGCAATGAATCATAAATGACAGGAGGCTTATTCAGTTCTGCGAATAGGGTCCAGTAAAATGAGGAAGGGTTTAATGCAAGCTCTTCAAAGATTAATGACGTCCATGGTGCACAATACTGTTAAAACAGGAAAATTCTGTCATCATTTACTCATCCTCATGTCTTTCGAAGGAAACTTGTACAACTTTCTTTGAACACAAAGGAGTTATTTTATCATAGGGCTGTCAATTTAACGCAGTAATTCAGTGTGATTAATTATATAAAAAATAACACTTTATTAAAATGAACACAATTAATTAAATCACCAGAACGTAATAAGGAATATTCCTACCATCGGTGCAACTCAAGCTTGAAGTTCCACCTGTTTTCAGCAGGGGGCAGTAAGCGAAACTCCAGCTGAGTAGGCAGCGTGCAGCTGTACAAAGAGAAAACCACACTCAGGATTGCTTAACATTAGGGCTGAGTTTGGAAGGGCATACTAACTACCCATACTTCTCTTACTGCTTCTGCCATATCAGTCTATGGCATAAATAGTATGGTAGTATGTGATTCTGAACTTGGCCTAGGGCTGCATTCCAGTTCAAACTTTTATGCCCTTCCCTTCCCTGTGATATCACAATCGAGTTGCATTTTGGGATAGGGAGCTGACTGAAGCGTAGGCTCACTCCCTTGGTCAAAATCGAGGGGTTGAGTGTCTGTCAACAGAAACTTCCCTCGGCCACTTAACAAAGTGGAATGGACTTCCAAAATGGCAGTGGGGATTTCCCCGAGGGGAAGTGCTTTGGAAAGTTAGAGTGTATGTTTAAAGTGAAGTGAAACGCAGCCTAGCACAAGATTTGAACACGTTCTTGCATTGAAACAGCTGGACGGAGTGTAGATCCGAATGCAGGGATCTTGGAATGTGTTATAAACTACTGTACGTTTAACTTGACACAGCTACATAACAATTCTGTGTTTACTGAGACACACCAAAAGCGTCCTTCTGATGCATGTGTACATCGATGCTTCTTTAGAAAAGGCCTTATAATAAATCGATTTCGAACAGCTTGACAAATTCAATTGCAAAATGGATTAATGTGGACTGAGGGCCAGTGATAGGCTAATGTTCATTAATATGAAAAAATAGCCTTCTAAAGCCACTTTTTGTAATTTCTTAACAATGCTTAACTCGTCTGCTGCAATAATGTAATGCATTATAATTATCTTAAATATTATATGTATAATATATTATATTTATAATTATTCAAATATAACTGTAATTAATTAACAATTATATATTGAATTATTGTTATTTGAGGGCTTTTGGCAGCAAATATGTATATAGGGTACAATGGGGCTAAAGGCACACCCTAAGGAAAATTAGCTTTTTCTTGCCACAAAATGTTTCAAGATTAGGAAAATCCATTTCTTTTTATAGAATAATGATGGAGGAACATAATTTGTAAAGAAGGTTGTTTTGAATAAAATGCATTAAAAAAAAAAGGTGTCGATGGAGCCTATTACCCCACACCTAAGGTAAAAGGCCCCCAGGGGATTTAAAGTGATACCGTGTAGATACCGGGGCAATGGTTATAGGGCACAATTTGTCAACTTATGCAAATACTTTTGAGACAGCAAGATGCTTTTTTTGAGTAATAAATTAATGTTTATTCAAAATAACCACTTCAGGAAAAAAAAAAGTCAATCATTTCTTGTTAATTTCAACCACATTTGGCATTTCATAACATTTCAAGTATTCTATAAACAAATTAATTTCAATCAGTCAATATGATCCCACTTTGAACATTTTTCATAACAAATCTATTCCCCCCACTTAAAGAAACAATGTGTTTTATAGGGGCCTTTAGCCCCTGCAACAGGGGGGCTTTTTACCCCAAATACTATCCTTTCACTTATTGGACAGTTATTGAAAAATGTTTGATATAATCTCCTTATACACAATTAGAAAGTACAAATAAGTATTTTGTCTCAAAATAAATGTGATGATTTCCAGGATATTCATTAGCGACATAAATGTGCAACATGTTAAAAATGATTAAATATTAGATTAAATAACCTCAGAATCAAATTTTAGACATTATATGCAATGATCTCATGGATCAGGAAAATTTTGCAGTGTATAGTGTCAAACAGGTGTTTAGGAAAGTGCTGTGGTAGGTTTTGATGATATTTAGTGTTTTGAGAAAATAAAATCAAAGGAGCCTTTTACCCTGCAGAGCCTATAGCCCCGTTGTACCCTACATGATTAATTAATCAGCATATTATGTAATGAATTCAATTATAAATGTTAACCGTTTGACAGCCCTGTAGCAGAATGTCCAAGATGGACATTCAAAAGCAAGATTTTCCGTAAATAACAACTTCATAAATGATTCAGTCTGTTCCTCATACAAAGTTATTAAATGACTTCAGAAGACTTGGAATGTAGTGCACAAGTAGTGCACAAGTCATATTGACTATGTTTATAATGGTTTTATGGTAGTTTTTTGTTCTATTGGTCACTGAATAGATGAGAGCAGCTCGGACATTCTGCTCAACTTCTTTGTTGTTCCACAGAAGAACATCATAAAGGTTCATGATGTTAATGATACAGAATGAACATTTTTGGGTGAACTATGCCTTTAATAATAATCTATGATCATACGTAATACACACTTTGTCTTTAATTGATTGGCCAAGAAATAAAAATGAATTACTGTTTTACTCAATGAAAGCAGCTAGGAGGAGCAGCTAGTATTATATATAATTGCTTTTAAAACACTTTACATACACACTAAGAGCTTTTGAATGTCTGTTTCTATATGTAATATCTGTGCGTGAGTGTGTCTGAGAGAGAACAAGCTTGTGTGGTTGTGCATGTGCATGACTTGTTTAGGGTGTGTGTGTGTTTAAAAGCTGGACCTGCAATTAATTACCAGTTAAAACTCCCTCATTTCATCTTTGTGCCAAGAGCTGAGTCCCTCTCCAGCTTTCCGTGTACTGCTGTCACAGGGGACAGAAAAGAGGAGGACAGCTTTGGTTTAGCCCTCTGATCATCCAGCTTATTGAACATCACACTGTGTTACAGAAACAGAGCTCCAGGCTCTCTCCACGAGACTTCAGCACAGATATCCATGCCCTAACTGCACCACAGTTTGGAGTTTAGGATGTTTTATTGCCACACAGTTTAGTGGTATTAGGGTAGTGGACACATAACATGTCTATTAACTTTTTAAAGTCAAGTTTTTATGTAAAAATGTATAGACAGGTATAAGGGAATGTGTATTTAGGTGCTGTACATGATGACCAAGTTTTTCACCTTTTTTATTACCTTTTTTCCTTCACTAGGCCATTTTATATTGTCCTGTGCTGTGATAAATGTATTTTTAAAGGATAAAATTAAAGAATTAAAGTTTAAAATTTTTTTTAATAGTTTGTGCTTTTACAGGTACATTGACATTTAGTAATTTAGTAGACGTTTTTATCCAAGGCGACTTGCAAATGAGGAACATAAGCGATATTCAATATATTCCATATTGTATTCCATACTATATTCCATATTCCATATATTCATGTTACGGTCATAACCCATAATTACAATTTACTCATAGCCTTCCTTTTGTGAAAGTTTGAGTTAGTTTTCTCTTATTCTTTCATTCTTTCCTCCTGCTTTTTTCCTCAGTGTGTTTCTGACCCTGCGCAGAAATTTCCCCTCCTGTTCTAGACAATATACCTCTGAAATCTTCCACTGATGGAGTCTGTCTGTCATTTGTAAAACTCAAGTGACCAGCTGTCAGAGCACAGGCATCCGTCCCATAAGCCATTGATTCAGAGCAAGGCTTTTTTATTATTTTCTACAGTAGAAGAGGTACCCGCCATATAAACAAGCTATACCATTAGCCTAAACACAACCGTCTGGCAATATACGTTTTAGGGGAAACAATTTAGAGAAACATGGACTCATCAAAGGCAGGACTGAAAGGAGCTATGTACAGACTGCAAACACGTACACCCATATTTACTTAGCTATCTACATGGGGACATACTATATACTTTAGTTATTTTTACTTCTTTTTTACTTTTACTTCTGTTTCTTTATATAATGCTAATTATAATGACTGCTGACTAGCCCTAACCATTTTTTTTAAATTTTTTTTTACTCAAGAATACATTAATTTTATTTATGAATAATTTTTCCAATTGAGGACATCTCGGGATGGAAGGTTTTGTCAGATTTAGCTTGCTTGCACTGGCCAAAAATTATGTCCCCAAAGTATAGCATATACACAGGTTTTATACAATGATTACAATATTTTTGTTCCCCTAACCCAACGTCTTAAATTTAATTTTTCATTAAGAAGTTATTTAGTATGTTTAAGCTGTTTTCCTTGTGGTGTTTGTTGACCGGCCCCATTATGCCCCAAAATGTAGGAAAAAAACGTGACCCCCTCCCACATGCAATTATGCAAAACTTCCCAAATGTTTTTCAAACAACAAATTTGATTACATAAAGCACAATAGTGCAGGCTATTAAAACGTTATTAAGTAATTTTTCAGTCCTCCAATTTTGAGTATCATAGGAACTTTCCTTATCGTGCCCTTTTGACATGACTGTGGCATGAGTGTTCCTCATGAGCCACGTGTTACTACATTCATTTCCTGTACTTCCTCATTGTTTTCACAAAGAGGCTTTAATTTCACTGGCTCACTGAGTGAACCAGGACATGAATAAAAAAGAGGTTGTTTCTGGTCAGTGGAGGCAGTAAGGGAGGGCTGGGGTCTGTCAGTCTGCCTGGAGGGGAATTGAAGAGAGCGATAATGTCGAGGAGAGGGCTGCTCACCCACCCAGCCAGCTGGACTGAATCCGTCAATGGTTTACAGAGCTGCTACATTACAGGGCAGAGGTATGTTACCTCCACAAACCTGAAAAAAAAAAAAACATGGAGGCCAGGAGAGACTGCGATGAAAGGATGATTTATGCAGTACAAATACGCTGCATGTACGAGGTGCTGGTGCAGAGGGCAAGAGGCGGAGGGATGTTTTAACAGCCTTATGTAAACCAACTGGGGTGGGGGCGGCCATCTTGTGTTTATCACAAGTCTGAAAAAAGCGAGGCCAGGGCACCTCTGGGAGCTCTGTGCTGTTTAAAAGTGGCATTTGAACATTGGATTAATAAACACAATGACCTTTTAGATGGCTGGGAGTATAGGCTCTCAATATGTGCTGCATTTTAGGAGGAGGGTGTCTTCTTCTGTTTATAACTCTGTTCTTAAAATGTGGATGTGTGGGCTGTTTTGAGTTGATACTGCCTAAAGTCCTATTCAGATGGGACCAGTTTTCTCTGAGGAGATCAGGTAAATTTGTTTCACAAATGCACTTAATGGTTTTAATCCTGACTGAACTGAAAATGTCTGTATTTTTCTGACACAAGCTCTGTAAAAATGACAGGGCTCAGGGGGTCCTCTGAGAAATCGTATTACATATGGACAGGGTTGGGAGGGTTACTTTTGAAACGTATTCCACTACAAATGTAATTTGTAATGTATTCTGTTAGATTACTCAAGGTCAGTAACGTATTCTAAATACTTTGGATTACTTCTTCAGCACTGGTAGATTTTTTCACTTGTTTTGACTATAAAAACTCTCCAATACAGTAAGACAAAATACACATGTTAAAAATACATTCTCTGAAAAACCTAAATATCTTATGCAGTGTTGTTTCTAAAACAAGATCAATCAAATTGAAATCATTGGTATTCTAATTACCAATGATTTAAATTGTAACTGTAGTGGAATAAAGTTACTTATACTTTGTATTTTAAACACGTAATCCCATTACATGTATTCCGTTACTCCCCAACCCTGCATATGGATAGGAACATATACTGTAACAAGAATGTAAGTAATACTATAACTAAAGTAAAATTTCCCATTGTGCTGATTTATGCACCTTAATTATGGATTTTTGTAAAATTGGTGATTGAAAGTTGGTGGTTCAAGTGCTGTGCATCCTATCCAATGTAAAAAGAAATTAAATCAAAGAAGAGCTCCGCCCAATATTGGACTCCTCTGAAAGGTCACTGTAGCCACAATATCAGCCACGATCCTCACCTTCATTAATTCTTATGTTGGTTATATTATCCTCGTACAACCTTGCATACATATGCTTGGACGTTATCACATTGAGAATCAATGGGTTCATCCAAAAGCTGAAAAATGGAGTTAGAATGAAAGATGATAAGGTGCATTTCAAACTGTTCTGAGACCAGTGCAGACAAACAGCACACATGCAGATTAAGTGATTCACCAAACAGGGAGCAAGGGAGCATATAGCTTTCCTATGCAGTTGCAAGTGCATTCACTCCAAACTTCCAAACAAAAGTTCAGTTTCAGGCTACAGATGATATTTGGACCACTCAGCATGTTTGGCAGACATGAGACAATGGTAATCAGCACTTAGATTCTAAATGAATAATGCCTAATTTTATTTTATCATGGTTGACAGTGATAGGATGATACTGGCCATTTCTTTGAATCAGAATTATTTACGCTAATTTCTGATTGGTAAAACGCTTCAGCAATGGCTATTACTTGTTTGTTTGACATAGCAGAGAGGACATTGAGATATTGTTGCCAAAGTAGCTTAAAAAAAAAAAAGTCCAATTATTTTTATTTGTATAGTTTATTCGTGCTTTTCCCAATACACATGGTTCCAAAGCAGCTTCAATATTCAAAACCAGCTGTAATGTCTGTAACATCCCAAAAACATGAATAACCAACACTTCTGGAAATATAATCAATTTGATTATATATATATATATATATATATATATATATATATATATATATATATATATATATACAATCTGACTTTCTATAGCTTGGTATTATTTAAAATTTTGAAAAATAATCCTGTACAAATAATACAGTGTAAAAGCACCACCAACATTTTTATGTATTTTTCCATTCATTTTATTTGGTTGGGTTGATTTTTCACAAGTGCAAAAGAATGCATTATAAAACAAAAGTGTCTGTACTGTACTGTGTTACGTCCCATATTAAATTTAGAGGTCTCCTGCTGTGTTTTGTTCTCTCTCGTTCTCTCCGTCTGTGTATGGATGGTTCATTTTGCTGCGTACTCGTTTCCAGGTGCAACTGATCTGCAAATTGCATCACCTGTGTGAAAGCGATTGGCTGTCTCTGATGGTGTGCCTGTTAAAATCCTGCTGCAAGGCTTCGGAGACAAGCTATCATGACTCTGGGGTGGTTGCGCTGTTTGTGACTTGTTGCTGGCCACCAGACCAAACTTTGGTCTCTGTTCTTGTGTTGTCTAGATGCTGTACTTAATGTGCAGTATGTGACTTAACATTTGAAACTTTGACTAGTTATCTGTCTTTAAAGAAGACAGGTGTAGGGGTGGCCTCCCCTTTTTGTTTGAATATGGTTTGTTCCTGTTTTGTTAGAATAGTTAGGTAAGTCTTGTATCTTTATTTTTTTTTATACATTTAGGTTATTTATTTCTTCTCTTTTCCAGATTACTTTTATTATTTTGGGCCAGGAGTCACCCTGAAGCCCTCCTTCCTGCTGCTTTTAATGTTAATTGCTTGCAACAATAAAAACTATTGTTGAACTTACACTCTGTTGTTCTCTCGTGTTTGGTCTGACAGTTGTGTGGGAGTTGTTCCCTTACCTGGTTGCGTCCTAACCCTAGGGGACATAACAACTGCAATAAGGGGAAATATCATTCATTGCACCCAGACAGCTGCACAAGCCAAGTTGAATCTCTAGGTCTGAAGAGAACCGCTATTTGACAGGAGGGGAGTGGGGGTGGGAGATAGGTTGTAAAGGAGCACATGCACCCCTGTATCTCAATCATATTTCGGACTGCTTTGTGTGTGTCTTCCTCCATGCTTTCAGATATGCAAATAGCTGTAACTGAGAAGATGAGGAGCCCCCATAAAAAAAGATATGTGGCTGCTCTGCTGCAGCGATGCTGAAGGGTGTCTGTATCGATCAACCTCTTTAAACAAACAGCCAAGTGGGTAGCTAAGAGAGTTAAACTTGAAGGAGGCAACCAGTCCAACTGTGCCTGGCAGGTGTAGATCTTAGTTTGACATAAAATCAATGCTCACAGATGATCACAAGCAGAGTCCACCCAGACTTTTGGATGATGCCTTACCTTGTCAGATTGTTGCCTTTTAAGAAAAAAGAAAAGTATTTTGTGGAGCTGAGGGTTGAAGCCTGGTGTTTTGACTAAACTTCAAGGGGCGTTTACATAATGACAAGCAGAACCAGGGTACGGTATTGATCCCCTCACAGCTGGGCTACTAAGGTTAGAGCTATGCAGTCAGGGATATTAACACTTCGAATCAAAAGACAGCAGCTACAAACAGGATAAAGGAATAAGGCCTGTGGGGTGAGCTGGTGAGCATGGGGCTAACTTCAAAACTGCATTCATTATACTCCACATGGACACTGTTTAATACATATTAAGCCAGTGTTCTCAACTGATGGGTCATGAGCCAAAAATGGTCGCAGGTCTGTTTTAATGGGGTTGCATACAGCTGAAAAAAACTGCTAATTGCAATTCATAAAATGCAACTAATGATATAATTAGGCATAGTTAGAATAGCTAAATAAATATTCTTACATTTTAAATGGGATGAGAAAACACTTCGCATATCTTTTGTTGTTGACGTCATAGTGCGTCGGATCCGTGCATCCAATCAAACTCTACGGTATGTTGGCATAAATCCATCTGCTACTTAGTAGAAGTTAGCCAAATTTGGCAGATACCAACATGGAGAAGTTGCATTACATGCCCTTATCCTGAAGATCATGAACTATGCAAGGTAAAAGAAAATACAACCCAGAATGCATTAACTATGGGCAGACTTTTATGTTTTATGCTTTGAATTATTGGCTGCCGAAAGTTTTGTGCGATAAACAAATTTGGTACTGTGTTGGGTCGCCACTTGAAGTCCAATGTAAAGTCTGATTCCTTTAGCAAAACAAGTTGAAAACCACTGGATTAAGCAGCTTGGGAGGTGTCATTTTGGTGGCTTGTGGTTTGTGGATTTTGAACATGGCACTTTCATGAATGTTGAGTTTGAATGTTGCATGTCTGTGTGGGAGAGATGGGGAGAAGGAGTGAAAGATAGCGGTGTGTTTATAAGGAGTTTTCTTTGAGCTAAGTTATTCTCCTGAGGTTGAAGTCTTGCCATTAGTAATTAGCCCCAGGAGAGTGGGGGTGCTGCTACAGCCCCTCAGGCTGTGTTGTGTGTATGTGTGTCCCAGTAAAAATTTCACAACTCTTGAAGCTGCACAGAAATGGGGTCAAATGCTGCCACAGATTCAAACTTTCCAAACAGTTCACACCATGGCCTTGCTATTCCTTTTATTCTAAACATCCATATTGCTCATTCAGATACTGCCTGACCTTTCAAATGAAGGAAGATGAGGTGATGTCACAGGAAAGGTGGAAGAAATGCAGAGTGATGGATGGATGAGGGAATGGTTTGTATCACAGGATGGTGGATCAGGGAGGGCAAGATCCCAGAGACTGGAGGCTTATCATGCCTCACTAAGCTTTCTAGTTCTCTTGACAGGGAAAAGGCAGGGGTAAGTCATCTATGTTCTGGACAGGTACCCAGTCTCTTCATGTTTACATATATATATATATATATATATATATATATATATATATATATATATATATATATATATATATATAAAATTATTATTATTATTTTATTTTTATTTTTTGCTTTACTCTTTCTTTCCTTCCTTTGTTCTAACCCCATCTCTGACAATTTCTTTGTTTTCAGACAGAAAATACAGTAAGTATTTTTAGGGTAACTGTCCATTACATATAAAACAGGATGAGATGTAACTGTACTTAGCCAAAGATAACAGTCGGGGGTTTTAAATTCTTAAATAATCAAGGTTCCTATTAGAACCAAAATGAGTTTTATAGCCTGATGCCTTTGTAGAACCTGTTTTATGTCCACAAAAAAATGTTTATTCTCTACTTATTTAAAGAACCGTATGTGCCTGTGCTTTGAAGAAACCAAGAAACCAATACACTGATCTGAAAAACCTTTGTATGTAACATCAAACAGTTTTTTTCATCTCCAAAGAACAATAACAAATTCAGGAACCCTATACAGTGAAGAAAAGGTTTTGAAAAGAAGAGGTCTCTTTGCTGAACTGCAAGGAACCATTGAAGAGCTTCATGCAACCAAAATTGGGAAGACCAAATGTAAGAATTTTAAGAGTTGCTCATTGAAAACCCATATATTGATCAACCACTGTTTTGAATTTTGGGAGGGACGTGTCCTCCTCTACATCTGTGGTGGTTATGGCCCTGAGTGTATGCAAAAATAAAAGCCAAGAAGTATCCCACTGCTTAGTTAATGGTTCCTGTGGCTTGTAACTTTTGTGAGATCTACATGTGTTTGAATGTTTGTGAAAACACTTTTTTTTTTTTTTTTTTTTTAACTCTCCCATGTTCTGAACTCCAAGACATGCACCCCTGTATGACAGGTCTCCAGTTTCCATGACGACCATCAAAGATTTGTTGTTGCTGTTGTTTTTTAATGGAATGATTCTCACCTGCCACTGTCTCTGTCTCCAATATCTCTTTTTCACTGTCATGCTCCAGTTTTGACCTTTCTTATTTGCCTCTGCTCCCAGATTATACTGAAAAAGCAAAGCAGCTAACTTAATTTCCATGCTGACTAATCTACCCCTAAATAGCAACAGAAACCAGGGCTTATTTTTGTTTGTATGACACTCAGAATTCTGCAAACCACATTAAAAGATTACTGCTCTAGCATTGCTGCAGGAGTTGTTTGATTCACATTTGGACTGTTTGAAAAGAAAGTTTGATTGCCATGACTGGATGTTTTAACATCCATTTTTATTCTCAGTGCGCTCTCTCTCTCTCTCTCTCTCTCACTCTCTATTCCAGCAGAACACTTCTGACAGCTTCCCTGCTCAAGGAGTTTTCCCAGTCACAGACTGGGAGTAAAAAAACAGCCTGGGCTAATTCCCAGCCCATCACAACCCACAGCACATAATCCTTTACCACATATAGAATACAAAACAAAATCTTACCTGCTCTGTTATCTATTATTATACTGTACATATATTGATGTCTATTGCATTTTTATATATCTGAAGTAGGGGAGACCAGGGCTAGCATTCACACGTTTAACTCCAGTGAATATTTCTCAGAGTACAGTAGGGTAATTTTTGAAAAGTCAAAAAGTCAGTTTATGTAAAGCCACATACCTTAAAGGAATTGTTCACCCCAAAATTATATTTCTCTCATCATTTACTCACCCTTATTCCATCTCAGATTTGTGTGACTTTCTTTCTTCTGCTGAACACAAAGATTTTTGAAGGAAATATAACTGTTTCTCCATAAAATGCAATCAATGGGGTCCATATGACTCGAGTGGTTTAATTAATGTATTCTGAAGCAAATGATTGATTTTGGGTGACCAAATTGTAACTCCTTTTTACTATAAATCTTGCTATCTGCAGTCTCCTTGGCGATTATGATTTGAAGCATGATTACATTTAGAGGAACTGAGTATGAGGAATTGTTATCAAGCTTAAGTAATCACCATGTAGACTGAAGATGGCAAGATTTATAGATCGTATTGCTTCAGAACACATGGATTGAGCCAATCTGATGCATTACATTTATGCTGTTTTTATGTCCTTTTTGGAGCTTGAAAGTGTTGGAACCATTAACTCATATATCATATATCCTTCTAAAATCTTTGTTTGTGTTCCGCAGAAAAAAAGAAAGCCATACGAGTCTGAGACAGCACAAGGGTGAGCAAAATTATCATTTTTTGGGTGAACTATTCCTTCAAAGTCTTGGCTACAAAAAGCTACTGAACATTTTCATCGTTATTGCCAAGAAAAAAAGATACAATTCATAGAACACACGTTGACCTTTTGTGTCTATTGTGGGGCATGTTGTCATATACTGTAATATTGTGTAAGTTGTCACAATGGAATCCTGTCGCAATGAAGTTACAATCCGGTAAAGCTGCTGCGAATGAGCGAAAGAGAAGTGGTATGTTTAAATCTTTGTAATATGTACTTTGTATATGCATTTGGTTTTAAAAGCCGACCCACAAGTCCTGCAAAGAGTCCTGGTGTCCAGTCCTCCTTGACTGTACCAGATGAAAGCAAAGAGAGAAAGAATGGTAGAGGGATGGAGAGATAGAGAGAGTATGTTTTATCAATAAACCGACGAAGATCTAAACCCTGTCCTGATAACGCTTTGCATGTAGAGGTGGCCAAAGCACATTCCATGGATTCCAGTATAGATAGGAGGCTGGATATTGTAAATCTTCTTTGTTACAGCAAACAGACACTGACCAGGCCTCTGTTCTTATGAGCTGGCCTTAGTAGAAAGCACCAGACCTGTAGACGCTCCGTCTGGCATGTGTGAATCTCGTCAGGGGTCCATGAGGCCTCTCTATCACCATCTTGGAGTCTAACCTTGAGATTCTCTAAGCAAAGCAGTTAGATAGACTGAATTTATATTGATTTTTGTTTTTGTTTTTTGTAAAAGGTTATGTCTTCATTACATTTGAATAATGAAAAATACTTGAAAATAAGTTATAATGCTTGTTGTTAAATCCATATTTAAGAGATAACACCACAACAGAGATAGTTTTCGAAAAGCATTACTCAATTCAGAGGCACAAGTCTTGGGCACCGGATTTATTCTCCATACTAAATGTTCTCATTTGAAATGTAAGCTTTTTTATTAACCTACCCTACCTTATAGATAAAGTAAAAGCTGTATTCTTCTCAGGGATCCACAATATTCAGCAGACTACAGCCAAAACAGAATATCATTTTTCCACTCTGCAGGCAGAAGATGTATCGAGAAGGTGGTGGATCTTGTGTTGCACATTTGTTTGTCATGTTGTGAGCGGTGAGGACTGGGTGATGAGTTCCCCATGTGTGTCTGAGGTTTTTTGTTTTGTTACCTGACTCTGTATCAGACTGATGTCTCACAGCATCTTCAATCTGACCAGAGCCATGGGAAATTGGCTAGAACCAAGGGAGCTAGTAAATGTCATGAAGGCCCCGTTTGCACCTGGTTGTAACATCTTGCTTCATCCAATCACAAGTGGACAGCACTAAATGCAGGCGTAAACAGGATCCAATACGTTTTGTGATCTGATCACTGAAACCACATTCTGAGGTAGTCAGAAATGTATGTGACATCGTTCAGTTTATAGGCCTCAGATATCTGACACTGAATTAGATATCAGGCACATTGAAGAAGATCCATGAAGTTCTCATTGAATGGTTAATTTTAAAGGAATAGGTTATAGGAATAGTGAAAATTCTCTTATTTACTCACCCTCATGCCATCCCAGATGTGTATGACTTTCTTTCTTCAGCAGAACACAAATAAAGATTTTTAGAAGAATATCTCAGCTCTGTAGGTCCGTACAATGCAAGTGAATGGTGATCAGACCTTTGTAGCTCCAAAAATCACAAAAAGGAAGCACGTAATCCATATGACTCCAGTGTTTAAATACGTATCTTCAGAAGTGATATGATAGGTGTGGGTGAGAAACAGAACAATATTTTTACTCTAGATCTCCACTTTAACGTTAACGTTCAGATGTAAAAGTGAAAGTGGAGATTTAGAGAAAAAATTAATAAATTTTGATCAGGTGTAAAAGGGTCATAGTAATGCAAAGTTAATACTTTGTGATACATACTGGACAATACAGAAAGACAACTTTCACATGTAACACAATCATTATGCCAAAGCCCATAGATCTACATCAATTAGAACAGGTGAATGACTCAAATAACATTCTAAACAAAATGTCACATCTGTGGTGAGATTAAAATTCAAGTAAATTTGGGAGTAACAGTGTGCCCACTCTTTTCGATGCTAAAAAAGAACAGCTTAACCAGCATGCAGATGTAAGTGGTGCATGTAGTCATGAAATCAAAGATTCTCCCCTCAGTGAAATCTGAAATCTGTGACACAGGAGACATTTGAAACACATGTTAATGCCAGGTAAATGGCAATCTGTCTTAGCTGACCACTTGTTATCGGATCACCCGAAATGGATGTTAATGCCAGGGTGTGGTTATTGCAAGGCTTATAAATAAACAGGTATACTTTTGTCAGTTTTCAAAATAATCTACAATACCTTTGCTTCTATAGACAATGTGTCTTATATTAACAAGACATTTTCATACTGCATATAACATTCAATTTTGTAACAATTTGTAACAATTACAATGAGACCGAAAAGTTTCCAAAAAATTATGAGTTTTCATGTAGTGGGAGTATAATTATAAAGCTGTGATTCAGACAGCTTTTCCATGAAAAAAAGTTGAGATGACCAGCAACCAAGCCCCTGGCTCTGTCCACTGTCCTGCATTGTCCCAGGTCAGGAGGGTGGTTCCCCTCCTCTGACCCTCTGGAGTTCTTCACACTAATAACTGCATTATACCTTCACACCGTGCAAATGGGCCCTTTTGTTGGTCAGTTTAGGAGCTCTGGGGGTAAGGATGGGGGGTGGGGGGTTGCCAGGAGGATTTACTTTGTCATTTAAAGAAGGGGGGAAACTCAAAACATGGGACTGGGGCTAGGCACTACTCAGGAAGGCAGCAAGAGCCTTTTCTTTAGCTTGCTTTGTTCCGACGGCTTTGTGGCTGGAATATATTATCATCTCAGACTCAGACCCTGATAGCTCTGTTGTATGAGAGATGATTTTGGGCCAAAGAGTTGACAGAGAGAGAGAGAGAGAGAGAGAGAGAGAGAGAGAGCGGCAAAAAAGCGGGCGAGGAAGGGAAACAGCAAAGATTGCTCCAGAGAATCAGTGACATTTATTAAAAAGTTTGGGTCACATGATTAGATACCACTCACTGGAGTTCCTTTGTTATTAAATGCACTTTTAAAGTCTTTAACAAAGTTGTTTGTGAGGAAGATAATTTGTACTCAAAAGAATATGTTCTCCCTCCCTTCTTTCTTTTTTCCTCTCTCTCTTTCCAGTGAGAACACTTTTTCCTGACTCATCTCTGAACCACTCAGTTCAGGTGAATCTATCAGCATTAACTGACCATATGCTTTTAACAGCTGGTTGAATGATCAGGCCACTTCACTATCCCGCTCACTTGAGAGATTCTGCAGTGTCCACTGAAGTAGGTGCAAATGGACATAGTTGTGTAATATTTAGGCATGAAATTTAGTGGTACTGGCTCCATAATACTATTACTGTCTCAGGTTGAGTGGATGCTATCAGGTCTGTCTTAATTGATTATTGCTCATGCTTATTATTAGGGATTTTTTCAAACCCCTGACCCTACACTTTGGCATGTAACTTGCATGAATGTTTGTGCTTTTACTTTTCTTGGCAATCAGACTTCAGGTTTTCTCCTGCTTGATGCATGATGAAATGGCCAAAAATATCCCATAGAGTTATGTTTAAGAAGGGAATCGAGCTAAATCTGGGGACTCAAATATCCTACTTCAGACTTGGGGTTTGCACTTTTGACTTAGGTAAGTAAACAGCCACCTAGCAACCACCCAGAACACTCTAGCAACCACATAGCAATGCACTAAAAACACACAGAACATCTTGGAGGTGCAACCTCTTGGAGCTCTTTGACTTGGGTTAGTCAACAGCCTCCTAGCAACCACCCTGAAGACCCTAGCAACTGGATGGCAACATAACCAAAACTCCCTAGCATTGTCATAGAGAGTTTTGTATGGGCAAGCACCACTCACATTTTCTTGAGAAATTGCTAAAATCTTTACCCCCTTCTCCCACCTATTGTAACTGTAAATAAATGATACATGCTGGTGTAAATGAACATTGCTGTGGTTACTGTATTTATATATACAGTATAACAGATTTGAGACTGTTCAAAATGACTAGCATTGTAAAGTGTAGAGAGCCTGGTTTTTGCTGTTTTTACCTTTCATGTTCATCAGTTTAACTGTCCTGGCTTTGTGACAGTGCTAGGTGAATTATCCAACCTTGCTACCTGATGCAACCTTCTGAAACAGAGCTCTTTTTTAGCGTCTTTTCAAGATGTAATCACATCTCAATCATTGGAGAAGTATTATTCACGTTGACCACGTGTGTTTTCTGTAGCAAACACCTCAAAGAGGATCTGGTGAAGTCTGCAGGAGTTTATCTTTCTCTCCTGGATTGATCAGGGATCTCTTCTTTAGGAGAGAGGGGGAGGAGAGAAAGAAAGAAGCATAGATAAAGGGAATTAAGGGAGGAAGAGGGTGAAACAAAGGAAGAAAGGACAGATAGAACCATGGTGGGGACCATCAGCTAGGATGCCCCCAGCAGGAGGTTGACCTCCTTCCTTTCTTCCTTTCACTGGCCATATCCATCCATATCTCTATTACTCCTCCTGTCACTCCATCATGAATCTCCTTCTTCCATCATGTCCTCTATGCCTCACTCCATCTTTCAGTTCTCTTATTCTGACCAATTTTGATTGCATCCTTCATACCCTGTCATAAATTGTTCTCACAATATTGGCCGAACACTTTCTGTCCTCAAGCAAAAGGCTAACAAGCTACACCCATCATAAACCCTTCATATACTTTAATGAGTGCAGAAAATAAAACGAAGATCACATTTTTGATTGCTGACTTGCTTGAAGATATTTCAAAGATAATACTGTGGGGTCCAAAGATTTGAGACCACTAGTGAAAAGCTTCTATTTTATGTTCTTTTGTATTGTAATGCACTGTATTTCATTACAAAATACTATTATCAACATGAGCAACAGCACAATTTCAGTGAAAGATTGGATTTACCATTTAAACAATTTAAGAATTACTTAGGATTTGGTATGTTCTTCACTTTGCTTTAATGACAGACAGCATGCACTCGAGCTGGCATGGACTGCACTGGTTTGTGGAAAACCTGATGATCCATATTATCCAGCATGATTTGACAATGTTGCAAAGAGCCTCATGTGTGCTTCAATGGAAGCAATGAGTTAGCATGGTCAATGTCACAAATTTGCTCACATTTGATTAGTGATCTAGACATACTGCAAAATTGAAAATAGTTTTTCTTTCATTTTACATCATAATTCTTCTTTGTTTTAAAATGTTCAAAATCCTAAAACAAGTTTAAATAATAAAAAAGGCCACATTTTCAAAGTAGTCTCAGACTTTTGGACTGTACTGTACATTAGTCTGTTCATGAAGTTTAATTTAAGCATTTATTTCGTAATTATTTCCATGTAGTCTTGGCTCTATTATTTTCTTGAATTTTCGATGTGTTGAATATCATGAAAATGGACAACTTTCCAGAGGATGAGATTGGTAAAAACTACACTAATTTGCTGGAAGATAGACTGGTGTACTCATGTGTGCTAAGGATGTTCATAGAATTAGAACCTAACCTTATTGTGGTCTACAAACATGACCCATTTAAGTGCATTTTAATTGTGCCACTGTAATAGCATTTTCCCTCTAATGTGTATAATTTTATGTTAAAAGCCTTTCAGAGTCTCTAATCTCCTAATGACAGTGGGGTTGTGGGTAATGGCTTTACGGGCGTATAACTGCGTCTGAAATAGCTGCTGTCTCTGGTGCCATAGAGTGGCCCAAACCCTTCAGCCCTCATTACCCCTCAAACCCGGCGTTCTTAAACAAGAGGTCCTCTTAGTCCACTTACATCACAGAAACCAGTGACTCACCTCACTCCTTCAAGCAGGGGTGTAAAGTAATTGAGTACTTATTCCATTTTTGCCGATCATTTTCTTTCGTCCTACTGGACTAAAGCCACCTTTTCACTGCATCCGACAAATGGCAGATTGACAAACAGCAGAGTGTCACATGGCAGCTGCGTGGAGTTCCAACCATCTGCAGAGGCGGAATTTCGGATCTGCTTTGAGCTTCGGATACGTTAAAATATTTGTGCGACTAGACTGTATGTGACCGCCCGACTGAATGTGATGTATTAATTCAAAACTATGAGCATGAAGTGAGAAACACTGACGGTTTTTGTCCTAAACTTTATTCTAAATGCCTGCTACTTCTACAGATTGGACAGTTATCATTCATGTTGCAAATATATAGATATAAAAGCAAAAGGATTTTGTCATTAAATGTGTACATGTCATTTATTTCTACACTTGCCTTCATATTTAAATTACAGTATCTATGAATTTCTACTCCCTATTTTTTTGAATTATTATTGTTGTTGTTTTTGTTAGGCAACTATTAATTATAATAATAACTATAAAACCAGCCATGATAATGATGATAATAATGGTAATACAAATTATGGAATCTGAGTAAATACTAATTATGAATTTTATTGAATTCATCCATCTGCTCAGCAGTAAGGTTAGGTTGCAAACTTTAGAAAACAATTCACAAAACCAACAACATTACTAACTTTCTTCAAAGCTTATTTTGATACTTTTATCTTTCTCTATGTCTCAAGGGGCTGGGTGCTCTGACATCACAATTCGTGAGTGCCTTCTCCCATGCAACAAACACTGTGATAACGTTTTTGCAAAATAAAATTATGTGGTTCATTACACATCTAAGGGCACTTCCGAAGTGAAATGTCCACTGTGTGGCACTAAAAGTGAGTGAAATGTTCTCCCGAACAGATGAGGTTTTTAAGGTTAATGTTCTATCGAGATTTAAATCAAAACCTACCTCCCTACCCTAAACCATAGTGTCAGAAAAAGCAAATGTGACATGAAAAACAAAATTTCTGAAGCAACTACGTCATTTTGCGGTGCTTCTATGACACTTGGGGCTCACGTGTCGACTCGCATGCTCTTCATACCCCATTTATTTTGTATCGCATATCCAACACTCTATCAGTTGAGCTTCCGTGCAATTTGATCACACTTAAACAAGCTTGTAAATGTAGTTAGTTATGTAATGCAAATGTTAAAATGAGTCATGCACTATAGTAAAAGTGTTAAGATGTCATAAGGTAGCATTGTGTGAGGAACCGAGTGAAAAGTAAGTTTTAATGAACTGATAATCTGCCATTTTACTCGTGATTTGAGTAAAAGGGGATAAAAGTCATTGTTGTTTTAGCGCCTCTAGTGTTCATTCCACCAGGAAGTTGCCACGCTCCATACAACAGGCCAAAAAAATAAATAAAATAAAAAATAAAATACATTTTGCAAAAATGTGGTTATTGTAACATGATTCTTTGACCAGGTTGTGAATGTCACTGGGGGAGAAAAATGACAGTCATCAGAGACAGTAAAAAGGCGACTTAACAAACCAATTGAATTTAACAACATCCTCTCTCACACAATTTCCTCTCTTGATTTCATTCTAGCTAGGTAAAAAGTTACTTTTTACTTTTTTTAATACTTAAGTACGATTTAATGTGAAAACTTTTTTACTTTCAAGTATGTTTTTGGCTAGATACTTGGACTTTTCATTGAGTAAAATTTTCATTCAGTATCCATACTTTTACTTAAGTATAATTTCAGAGTACTTTTTACACCCCTGCCTTCAAGTCATTCCCTCTCATACATTTCTTTCACTCTCCTACTTAAGAGTTGCCTATATGCCTACGTGGATGTGACAGAAATATATACTGTAGATAGAGGCTCCTTTTGAATGGGTGTGCTTTGGTGGTGTGTTAAAAAAGTACAATGGCATTTATATCCCATTACTGCGTCATTCAGGGCCATTAACAAGGGCCCCATGCTGCATGAAGAGAAGAGAAGAGAATAGAAGAGAAGAGAAGAGAACATATGTGAGACTTAACAAGTATTTCATTAGATCAGTCTGGTTATGTAATATCTATGACACATTAATGATCTTACTTTCTTTAGCTTGCCTTGTTCTAGTGTAGAAAATATATTTTTTTTCTTCTTTGGATTAAAGGAATATTTAATTCATTTACTCATCTTCATTTACTCACCAAAGCCATCCAAGGCGTGTATGAATTTATTTCTTCAGCAGAACACAAACAAAGATTTTTAGGACAATATCTTGGCTCTGTAGGTCCTCACAATGCAAGTGAATGGTGCTACCTTTGTAGCTCCAAAAATCACATCCATAAGGCTCCAGTGGTTAAATCCATATCTTCAGAAGCAATATAATAGGTATGAGTGAGAAACAGATCAAAATGTAGGTCCTTTTTTGTTTTTTACTCTAAATCTCCACTTTCACTTTTACATCTAAAAGTCACATGTGCTGCCTGTTTAGTTTCACTTTCACATCTGAAAGGAAAAGTTCAAGTGGAGATTTAGGGTAAAAAATGACTTAAATATTGTTCTGTTTCTCACCCACACTTATTATATTGCTTCTGAAGATATGGATAAACACTGGAGTCATATGGATTGTTTTTATGTTTCCTTTATGTGAGTTTTGGAGCTACAAAGGTCTGATAACATCCGCTTGAATTGTGAGGACCTATAGAGCTGAGATAAAAATCTTTGTTTGTGTTCTGCTGAAGAAAGAAAGTCGTACACATCTGGGATGGCATGATGGTGAGAAAATGATGAGATAATTGTTATTTTTGGGTGAACTATCCCTTTAAAGCAGAGGGTTTCAAAGTCTTAAACAGTAAGACCCCCTCTGACAAAATGTACAAGACTGCTCCCCCTTGTATAGGCCTATACAATAGCCAAGTAAATAATAAATAAGAAAGCCTATACTAAATGTAAAAAATAGCTTTCTTCTACTAAAAACAGTCATATAAATTTTTATCAGGTATTGTCCTCTAATGTTATATTATCAAAATGCATCATATTTCATGCCTTGGAGCAACTCACCAATGATGATCAATAACCTTAAATTCAGTCTGACAGACTAATTCGGCAATGTGTCATCATCATTCACTAATGCGTGATTAACGGCTATACATATTTCTGTTAATAATAAATAACCTGCATTATTTATTACAAATAGAGGTTTGTCCTAATGACAGTGGGATTACTTAACTGTTTTTTAGCCTACATTTGTGACAAACAGGCTCACATGAGCCAGTCTCCGTCACTATGTGAAACTGCAATTGTCATAAACACATGAAGACACATCGATTTGTGAGTGCACAGGACACGCATTGGGCGTGCACACGCACTCTCTGAGCGAGAACAGGGAGATTTCATAGAGCAGCTTGAGAGCGCTCGTCCAGTTTTGTGCGAGAGGAAATCCGCATGCAAGCCGACAGATTTGCTCTCGCGCAGCCAGTACACGGATGCGCTCTCGCATGATATGCATACGTCCATGACATTTAACAATATTATAAAGCCATAGAACTACGCTCTATTAAGCTAAGCCATGGTCCATTTAGCCAATAGTTTTCATTTACAGTATCTTCACAATACATTTTTATTCTACTTATTTATGTATCTCTTGATTTTACTTGGCTAATTTATCCTTAATCTCCGCACCTCCCCTGACATGCTCTGGTGCCCCCTTGGGGAGACACGCCTCACCATTTGAAAACTGTTGGATTAAAGTGATAGTTCACCCAAAAAATTTAAATTCTTTCATAATTTACTCACATCATACCTTTACAAATATGTATTACTTTCTTACTTCAGTGAAACTTAGAAACTTAGCAGAAAGTCAAAGCTGCTCTTTTCCATACAATGAATGCAGATGGGGACCAGGGGCAGCTACAAATAGCAAAGCTATTAGATACATTTATCTGTAGCAAGGTGGTAGCTTTGCTAGTTTTTGAATCAAGTAGCTTTTCACTAGCAAAGCTATTTTATTGATTTGGTAGCGGCATAGCTTGACAAAAGCTATAACGCTGCATTTTACATCTAGCTATAACACTGCATTTTACATCTAGTTGTAAATCGTCCGATTCATGAATGAATCACTCTTTTGAGTTGGTTCTCTCTTTTGAATTGGTCACACATGATAGCAAAACAGAGCCGGTTCGATTCAATCTGAAATACTCTCATGCACTGAATCCTTTGAAGCGGTTTGACCGTCACTAACATGGAGAACAAAGAGAATGCTGGTAGCAGTGGATATTTATCTACAATATGAATGCGTCCTTTCATTCGCCATTGATGAAGAAGTTCTTTGATAAATTCAACACGTGTGCAGCTTGTAAACATCTTACTACAGGTAAAGACATTTTACAACCAAAACAAAATGAAAACACTTAGTAGCATACACGAAAACACATCAAAAGAGTACCATGGCATTACCATTTGGACATGTATCATTACCTTGAAGTACCATGTAAATGGTATATGAATATGGTAACCATATATTGAAGTACAATATAGTACCATGGAATTCTTTGAATTACCTTGAATCACCATGTAAATACAATATTATATGAATATGGTAATCATATAACAAAGTACCTAGGTTGTACCATGGTATTCTTTGAAGTACTTTGAAGCACCATGTCAAAGTCTTTTTAGCAAGTCGGTTCACTCGGCGGCCATCTTTGAACATCTCCCAGGCAACTGTTGATGGATACAAGCACATTACAAGTACAGCTCCTATCTACTTGAATGGGGAAACACAGAAATCTCCAAAACGGTTGGTCAAGATTACAATCAAAGAACATATTTTAAATCAGTAGTAAAATCTGACAACATTGGTATCATAAATTGTGCTTTTCTTTACCTTTTCCCGGCTTGTATAACTAATGCGCATGCGCATTCTCAAGTTCATTGACAGGCGATGTTTATATCTAAAAGATGATTGGCTCTTTTACCTGTAAGGCGGGACTTAATTTTCTACATCCATTGACCATTTGGCGTTCCAATTTCCCCCATTCATTTTAAAAGAAGTGGCCCGTCTCTGCTAAATAGTCTCTGACCATGTGTAAAAACAGAATGGTACACAAATATAATTATTATCAAAGTACCATGGTATTAACATCTGATACAATCAGATATCGATGTTTTTGCCCAGGTGTCCTGACATACACAAGGAATTTGACCTCTGAACAGAAGCTATCAGTACATACGTTTTTTTTTACAAATATAGTTTTTTATAAATATACTGTTCAGCAGCTTTGATAAATGTCATGTGAACAAGTCTTTTAGATGCTTTGTCTTCGACAGTATGCTCTGTGCATCTGGTTGAAATGTTTTAAAATAGCTTAAATATAGCAAGCTTCTTTTGTTGTGTAGCTTGTAGAGTAACTTGCTACTTTCTACTTTTTACTGTCGAGTAATTAGTAGCTTAGCTATCCACAATTTTTAAGAAGCATGCCCAACACTTTCCAGCATTATTATTATTAATATTATTATTATTACAGTATTTATTATTATTATTGGTTATTTTGAATTACAACATATACTAATACATTATACCAATAAAAGTTTTATATATGTTGACATTAGTTAATTCATCATCAACATTAAATAACAATGAACATCAGTATATTTAGAAATAAATATTAACCAAGAATAACAAATGCTGTAAAAAAAAATTCCCATTATTATTTCTTGATGTCTAATGCATTTACTAATGTTAACAAATAGGAACTTATTTTTAGTGTTACTGTTACCTGAAACATTCATATATTTTCATATATAGGCTATTCATGCTTGAGTGAGCATGAACTACTGATCTGTTAATAATTATATAATGTGTTATTACTGACTCATTAATGAAAGTTATAATAAAGAGTTAGCAGTGTGTTTTTATGGGTGTGATTTACATTTCCGCTAAAGCTGAAGGGCCGTCTATCCCAAATCCAAATCACTTTTATTGTCACACAACCATATACACAAGTGCAACAGTGGGTGAAATTTTTGGGTGCAGTTCCGAGCAACATAGCAGTCATGACAGTGATGAGACATGTACCAGTTTACAATAAACATCAGATTTACACAACACAATTTAAAATCTAATATACACATAATTACACACAACACAATATACAAATAATATAGTCGGGTGGCTGGAGTCTCTGATGATCCTCCGAGCTTTTTTCACACACCGCCTGGTATACGAATATGTCCTGGAGAGAGGGAAGCTCACCTCCGATGATGTGCCTGGCAGTTCGCACCACCCTTTGCAGTGCTTCGCGGTTGTAGGCGGTGCTACTACCATACCAGGCGGAGATGCAGCCAGTCAGGATGCTCTCTACAGTGCAGGTGTAGAACCGTGTGAGGATGTGGTGGTTCATTCCAAACTTCCTCAGCCATCTCAAGAAGAAGAGGCGCTGATGAGCCTTCTTCACAACGGCTTCAGTGTGGACAGACCATGTGAGTTCCTCAGTGATGTGGACACCCAGGAACTTGAAGCTGCTGACTCTCTCCACTGGTGCTCCATTGATGGTGATGGGGCTGTGTTCTCTTTCTCTTCTCCTGTAGTCCACCACAAGCTCCTTTGTCTTGCTGACGTTGAGGGAGAGGTTGTGCTCCTGACACCAGCGTGTCAGAGTGTGCACCTCCTCTCTTTAGGCTGTTTCATCATTGTCAGTGATCAGACCTACCACCATCGTATCATCAACAAACTTAATGATGGCATTGGAGCTATGTGTTGCCACACAGTCATGTGTGTACAGGGAATACAGGAGTGGGCTGAGAACACAGCCCTGTGGGGCTCCAGTGTTGAGGGTCAGTGATGAGGAGATGTTACTGCCCATTCTAACCAGGATTTGTTGATCATAAAACATACACCACCACCTCTGCTTTTACCTGAGAGGTCTTTCGTTCTGTCTGCTCTGATGGCTGAGTCTGGAATCTCCGCAGGCATCCAAGTTTCTGTAAGGCAGATAATGCAGCAGTCCCTCGTTGGAAAAGATCTGCGCTCTCAGCTTGCAGAGCTTGTTGTCCAGAGACTGAACATTTGCCAGTAGAATACTGGGTAGCGGGGGTTGATTTGCGTGACGTCTTAGTCTGATGAGAACGCTGGCTCTATTTCCCATTTTCCTTCTGCGTTTCCGCGGCCGGGCTGCCCAGACAAAGGGCTCCGCTGCCGTGTTTATAAACAGCGGGTCGGCATTGAGGAATTTGAAGTCCGGTTTACGGTGTGCAATTGCAGAACCAATGTCCAAAAATGTTTGTCTGTTGTAGACAATAAGGCAGAAAACATCCAAGACAAAAAACAATGTAAACAAAACAAACAAAACACTACAATGTTGTGTCGGAGCTCGCAACGCAGCAGCTATACTCGGTGCCATCTTGAGTCCCCCATCTGACAGGAATGAGCTGTCAAAGAAATTTGTTTCAATACCCTGCGATACATCTCTAGCTTTCGTTATTAAGGAGGAAGCGGGAGCCGGGTAAACATCCAACGTAAGTCTTTTATTTGATACACTTTTCAGTTTAACACACTGCTTGCTTTTCAGCAACACACACTCAAGTTTTTCTCTCCCCTCTGGCTGTTTGGACTGCCCTTTTAACCCCTCCAACTCTCATTGCAACACAAAACAGCTGTTAGAAGTGATTTCCCACAGGTGTCAATCCTTACCGCTCTTCCTCTCCTGGCCTCGCTCTCCACAGATGTCGCTCGGCCACGCCCACATCACCACATACCCAAACTATTGTTTGCCTTTGTTTTCTTATAATTAATGACCACCATGTCAATATGAGGTATCCAATATGGATTGTTTGCCTATATTTATTTTCTGTCACCACTTATCAGAGATGACTAATGGTCTGAATTATGGTGCAGTCAGTGCTGATTTTATTGTCATTAGGACGAGAGTTTGGATCATGTTCAGCCCTCTTAACACTCAAACGTCTGAGAAATTTGATATCACCCCCTCTCAGGGAAAAAGTTTTTTCTTTTCTTTATTTTGTTTGATGGAAAGGCAGAGAAGACCCTCTCTCTCTCTCTCCCTTTTGTCCAGCATCTCTCTTTCAGCGCTCTGTCTTCATCTTTCTTCCTCTGGTCTTCAGAGCGGTAATGCATTCCTCCCCCCTGGCCATCCCACCTTGCATGAGAAAAGCACAGTACCACACAAAAACACAACTGTTCCCGAATTCATAAATATTAATCAGTCAGTACCCCTTATTATTAAAACTCAGAGACTGCTCCTAAACTGGTAACTGGCAGCCACCCCTCCCTCTTTCACCCCTATTTTGCCTCTCTCTCTGTCTGGGAACAGGGTAGAGAGTGGCTGCCATCTCCTCTCTATATCGTGACCCTGGGGGGGTTGTAAGGTCGTAGGTTGCAGAGCAGAGACTTTGACTCAATTGTGTAATACTTCTTTGAAGAAAACAGCTCCTCTCTGCACTTTTCTCTCTTTTTTAAAACCTTATTTTGGAAAGTATTTAGACCCCACTTCTACCTCAACAACATTCTTTTGCATTTGATATCAAAATATCAAACCAAGTGCCATTTATATTAAAGAAAGATAGCGCAAGGACACTACTCAAGCAAAACATTTCACAACAAGTTTATTTGGTTTTAAATTATAAAACAATAGATATTTTGTTCAAAGTTATGACAAATTGTACTCTTTCTGGTTGTCAAACATCAGAAAAACATGTTCAGATTTTTTTGATAAACTACACTTATTTTTTTTTTTTCTGGCAGGACACCTGTATGAATTTGAACAATAAAAATAACTTTGAGACTGGTTAAAATTAATTTCTTAAAGGAATAGTTCACCCAAAAATGAAAATTGTCTCATAATTTACTCACCCTCATACCATCCCAAATGTGTATGACTTTCTTTCATCTGATGAACTCAAATGAAGATTTTTAGAACAAATTTCTCAGCTCTGTAGGTCCATATAATGCAAGTGAATGGTTAACAGAACTTTGAAGCTCCAAAATGCACATAAATGAAACATAGAAGTAATCCATATGACTCCAGTGGTATAATCCATGTCTTCTGAAGCGATATGATCGGTGTGGGTGAGAAACAGATCAATATTTATGTTCTTTATTACAATAAATTCTCCTCCCTGTCCAGTAGGTGGTGATATATACAAAGAATGTGAATTGCAAAATAGCTAAAATGTAGAAAAACTCTTAGGAAAGAAGAGTGATTAGGAGAGCTTGTAAAAGTGGACATTTATAGTAAAAAAATAAATATAAAAAGGACTTAAATATTGATCTGTTTCTCAACCACATCTATCATATTGCTTCTAAAGAAGACAGATCACTTCATGGATTTAACCACTGGAGTGCCTTGGATTAATTTTATTCTGCCTTTATGTGCTTTTGGAGCTTCAAATTTTTGGTCACCATTCACTTGAATTGAATGGACCAACAGAGCTGAGATATTTTTCTAAAAGTCTTTGTTTGTGTTCAGCAGAAGAAAGGAAGTCATACACATCTGGGATGGCATGAGGGTGAGTAAATGATGAGAGAATGTTCATGTTTGGTTGAACTATTCCTTTAACTAGTCCTGAGAAAATGTCTAGTATAAGTTGTTTGCAGATACCCCTTGCTTTGATATTTTGTTACCTAAAGCAATTAAATTTATCTTTTTTTTTTAAGTGTGAATTAAGTGTCCAAATACATTTTGGGGCCACTGTCTTTTTTTCTGTTTATTTGCAGTACCATTTCTTAAAGTTAGACATCATATCAGCAGTATTGGCCCACTTTTTATCCATTGTGAGATCAGCTATAGACAAAGATGAAACTCGAACCATTGCTGAAAGGCAACCCCTTTCTTTCAGGTCCTCTGCTCCCATCTCAGGTCCCATCAGGTTATCACAGAGGCCCCTATGGCAGTGGATACCTATTTTCTTTATACAGCCCTTATCTGGAGCCCACCCTGCTGTGGTGACCGTCCGTCTAGGAGACAAAAATTCCATTCCTGTACTCAATGTGGCTGTGCACATTTCAGTGCGTCCAGTGCAGGCACATTCATGCAGTCTGAGCCTGAGAAACTGTGTGTGAACTTAGATATGGAGGAGCCTGCTTGATCAGTAGCAGGAAAAGTGGTGTCAGTTTTATACCTTATGAAATCTCCACTTTTCTCTTTGCTCCGCTCAGAGCTGCTCCTATCACAAGCCTATCGAAGTATACTCCATATGACTGCGCACATTCACAGGCGTTTGGCGCATGCGCACTACGACTACTATGGGATACTGCAATATTTCTCTTCATGAGTTTAGACTAATAAAGATGTCTTTATAGTCCTTAAGACTCGAGTTATACAATTACAGGTATCTCACATATCGCCACCTTGTGGACACACTAACTAGTGCAAATAATTCCGAGCGCATATGCATTCTGCGTGTTCAAAGACGTGCGGTTAGAAAAATCTGGCTTTGCATGTTCAGTGCTCATGCACTCTGCTGATGACGAGATTTGTGTCACGCATCCTGCACATGGACCCTCAACGTTCGCGTTTGACCAAAGTATATTTGGGCTTAACAGCATGGCCAAACATTTAATGCTGAATGCTGCATGTACCCTGAAATTGACCTCATTCTGCCAAATTACTGACAAGCGCAATCCCCCATCAGAAATATTTTGCATCAGTTCAAACACATTTACCTTTTCATGTAGCACTACTGATAGTGTGTTGTGCATGCAGTCACCGCTCCACTGTCGTTTAATTTTAGGGTTTGGGTTAAGGGGTAGGGTTAATAAAATATGGATTACTGTTTAATATTTTTTTACTAGAAAAATTGCAACTCGCTTTTGGCCCCAGCCTGTGGACATTTCTCCCAGAAATTGGAAAGCAACACTTCCAGCTTCGACCACTGGGGGCAGTGATTGGAATTTCGGTAAATACAGACCGATTTCAGCAGCAGAACTTTAAACCTCCTGTCGCTGAATTCACAGTGTGATCAGTCTGTTTGCATGGCGCACTTCCCAATCTCACAGGTTTTTTTTCTGAGTGCTAGGTTGTGGAAGTTTCTGCAGACTACCACAGTCATACCACAGCATTAATTGTGCCATGCAAATAGCACTTTTTGTGAGTTTTGTGAAAAAACCACAATCTTTAAGCCAAATTTACACAAAAACGGGGCGCATTTACCTGAAATGAATGACAATTACTTCATTTAAATATTTGCAGTGCTATTTCAGTGCATTTAGTGCCTGGTTAAACTGGATTGCGCGTGGTCAATGAATTAGATAGGTTTTTGTGCTGAAATTAAAAATGAAAAAAGCACCACAACTTTTTCATGAATTTGCAAATGTATAGGCTGAATAACACCAGTCTTAATCAGAACCTCACCAGAAAGCATATTTCTCTCAAATTCTCTGGTGTGCTGAAGCACAGGCAGATTTCTGCTGGTGCATAAACGGCTGTTTTATCCTCGACTGTGCCAGCATGAGGAGGCTAAACACTGCATGCATGAGACGCTAAGCAAGGGGAGCCTTCCCATCATCCCCACCTGATCTATCCCAGCAGGACTCTAAATCAGAGCTGTTGTGGGGCTTTCGCTCTCTTTGAGAGATGTGTGTGTGTGTGTGTGGAGTGACAGAGAGCGACCAAAAGTGAAGGAATGTCTGTAGTTAGAAGTGACGGAAAGACTGACGGGTGATGAGATAAAAAGAAAGCACTAATTAAGCAAAGACGACAATAACAGTCGACAGTATGGAGATTTGTTTACCCGTGAAAACAGTCTTTTATTTCGATGCAATGCTGTCTTTCAGCAATCTCTTTAAATCGCTCCCTCCTTCACTGTCTCGCTCATACTCTACAGCTGCTGGGCTGTGGGACTCGAGAGAATAAAAGGGTGGAGAGTACGAAAAGAAAGGAAAGTGATTTGTGGGGAGAGAAAGGTCGATTCTGTGCTGCTTTGAAGTCAAATGAATCAGTGTGTGTGTTTTTGAGCAAAATCCCAAAAGCAGAAAAGAGAGAGCTTTAGCTCTTTTGAGGAGGCAGTTGAGGCAAAGAGTGAAAGAGAGAGTGATAGAAAGAAGGAGAGTCAATAGCCAAGGGACTGTTGGATGGAGAGAACAGAAGACGGGTGCTGCTGGTGGTTAAAGAGCTTTCAGTTGAGTTTGGAGTGAGTGACGGACAAAACCCTGCTCATTCCCCACATCTCCCCAGTACTTTTCATCTGTGTTTTTCAGTTCTGCCCGCTCTGATTTGCACTGTCCTCTCATCTTTCACACTGTCACAACTGAGGCTCAGTTTAATAAAGACAGGTAAACTCTTACTGTAAATGGTTTTTGCTCTCATGATTCTGAATACAAAGAAAAGGGACTGATTGGTTTGATAAACATTGGTTACATTTACATGTTTTAATTTACATTTAAACATTGTTTTAACATGCAAAAGCATTAGTGATCATTACATTGGCTTAGATACACTTACATATACATGCAGTTGGTGTACCAATGCCACAATGTCTGGAATATCAGGTTTGCAAAGTAAAAACTTTGTTTATTTTTTTAAAACAAAACATTTAAAAGTATTTTGCTTAAAGAAAGCCTATTTTTATTATCATTAAGATTTTTTGTGACATTATTTTCATGACTATACGTAAAGCACAGTTTCCCCAAAAATTCTAATGACCATACTACTGTATATCCTAACGTTTAATGTAAACATTGTTAATATTTATTTATTCACAAATACCTTTTAATTTGTTAGTTACTTGTAATTCCCACTATTCTCATTGGTGATTGGATTACCATTATTGTTGCAAAGACTATATATATATATATATAGACAAAATTCAGAACACTTTCATTCCCAATTATATATATATATATATATATATATATATATATATATATATATATATACTGTGTGTGTGTGTGATTTTGTTAGTTTGTGGACCTTAAACCTCACATCCATAGAGCTTGATGAGTCATTAAATAGACACAATTATTATTATTTAGCAAGACTGTCACTAGGAAACCAACTTAATTTAGTATAAAATGGAAAGCTTTTTGTGCCTTGTTTCTCAGGTTGTTCACTTTTTGCTGAAGTTTACTCATTCTGTTATTTGACTGAAGTAGTTTTGAATATGTTCTAGGGGCACGATGTGTCTAATTCGAAGCTATATTTGTGGTCTTAGCGGCAGGGTCTTTTTTGGAATATTGTTATTTTCATCTTTTTAAGGTTAACTGACAGGGCCCATGCCTGACATACCTCTCTCTCTCTCTCTCTCTCTTTCTCTCTCTCTGGCATTCTGGGACTCTTCAAACAGATAAACTGTATGGAGATACTCTGAGCCCCTGGGCACATGACAGCCTGATCCTGAAAATAGTGCTCAGCTAACGGGGATGTCTCATCTCCACACCCCCTCTCATAACCCTCCTGTAGTGCAAGAAAAATACGACTATATTTACCCTCAAATAAATCAGACCTGCTCAAATTTCCTTCTCCATTCTTTACTCATGTCAAATCTGCTTAAAATGTCCCAGAATTTAAGAAACTTTTCTGCTATTTGCTCAGAACATTTATTTTTGTCTGAGAGAACGTTTGGTAACACTTTACTATAAAATGTTATTTGTTAACATTACAAGTGCATTGTTCATTGTTAGTTCATGATACCGAATGCGTTAACTAATGTTAATGTATACTGTAGAACCCTACTGTAAATTGTTACCACATTTGACATATTTACATGCTTATCTTTTAAAAGATTGACAAAAATGGTTTTGATTCCAACATACAGTATATTACATTTAATGTATTCAAAATAAATAAATGCCTCAGATAACTCTCATGTGACACAAACATTTGCCACTGACGTCATTTGCTGGACAATATGTAAAGCATCTTCAATGTCCAAGAAAGCTGTGGTGAGTATCTTCCATTAAATACTATGTGACTTCTGGATCGGGTCTCAGTACATCTAGCTCATAAAGCACTTTCCTGAAACACTTTACACTAGATAATTAGGACACATTAGGACGTCATGCATGTTTAGCAGTAAGCGTCATGTACATTAGCTCCTACAGGGATTCTGTTTCTCCCTGTATGATGCCCTTTTATGATGAAAACTATTTTCATTACATGGTTCACAAGGTCTTTCCTAAAAAGGAGGGTATGTGTGTGTGTGGGCAGGTTTGGGTGGTTTACGAGGACATTTTTGTTAGGTTACAAACTGGTAATTACAAGGGTATTATGCTATAAATGTGGTTTATGAGGACATTTCTAGTGTCCCCATAATTCATATCGCTTAAAGAACATAGTAAACAATGTTTTTTTTAAAAGTAAAAATGCAGAAAGTTTTTGTGAGTGTTAGGTTTAGGGGTAGGGGTAAGGTTAGGGGACAGAATCTATAATTCATACAGTATAAAAATCATTATGTCTATGGAGAGTCCTCATAAGGATAGCCGCACCAACATGTGTGTGTGGTAGATGTGGGGGGAATTGCAGTATACAAAAGCCATTAGCGCAGTTAACAGAGATATTAGCTGCAAATTGCATTGACCCACAGGACATCAGTAGCTCAGATGTGACTGCACTTTAACCAACCATGAACACTTCTGCCTTTTTTGCCTTTTCAATCTGACTCAGAGACCCTCTGGGATCCTGATTTCATTGGGTGTGATTTTAATTGATTTGTGGATGAAAAAGGAGCTGTTTGCAATGTCTAATTTAAGCAAAATCACACTGACTATCCCTAACCCTAACCTTCAACCAAGATAATGGAGGAGAGATGATGGAGAAAATGCAGAAAGTCATGGTGTGAGAGAGAAGGTCACAATGAGGAAAGGGTTTTGCAGATTATATAAAATAAGTATTTATACTCATTTTGATTTGAACAAATCTGCATAGCATTATCCTGGCTGTGCTAGATAAACTTAAAAAAAGGAAATAATGTTATGCAAGAGTCTTTACTGAGACAAAAGAGACTTAAAAATGTGGTAACATAAATTAACTGGTTAGATTTAAGTCAAAAAATAAAACGTCTGAATCAACGTGAAAACATTAGGCTACACCAATAAAACTCATTTTTAGAGTTAGATCAGGTAGAAATAGCTACTTAAGGGAACAGTTGCAGGTTTCACCACTTTAAAGTGTTATAATTTATTTTCCACCACAAGTATTGATTATGTGTGCTCTTTGATTTTTCTGGAGTAAACAGGAAGTGAGGGGACAGCTCAGTTTGTGGGACACGTTTTCTTAGATTTATAACACTCAGACAAATGGTATTTGTTTTAGACCCTGTGTTTCCCTGGCTCCCCTCCAAACTTATTGTTACTTTCTAGCAGATGTGTAACATTGAGAGATGTTAAATGTGGAGTCTGTGGATCAGTACTTTCAGGCAAACAAACTGCGTGATTGCACAATTCAGATGTCAGCAAAAGGTTACGGTCCGTGTTTTTGATTGGCAGCGGTGGAGGTTTTGAAATGCAGTATAATATCGTAAGAATCTGAAATCACATCCTCAGTCCTTCAGTGGGAAAACTAAGTAAAAGTACCTTTCCAAATACACAAGGTTGTTTTATCATCACACGCTTTTAGATGTTTTTTGTGACTTTTAAAGGTGTGGAATTTGGGTGTATACGCCTGTTCCTCTGCCGTGATCTCCTGGGTGCTTTTGGCAGCTGCATAAACAACACTAAATCCTGGGCAGCCTCTGTGCTCAGCAGGAGGTCACGGCAAGGTTTGTCTCTTCCTTTCCCTTCCTCCGCCCCTCTGTCTTATTCCTTGTCTCTTCCCCCTCTCTCTCTCTCTCTCTCTCTCTCTCTCTCCCTTACACTTACTCATGTAAACACACATACAGTCTGTCTATTTGCATCAGACTTGGAAGTGATCTAATTCTGGCAAGATACATTTCTAAGGCCTAAGATCTATGAGTGATCAAATGTGTGTTATCATTCACATGCTAAGAACAATAAACTGTAGGCTACTTGGAAAGACTTCCTGTTCATTACTTTGTGTTTTTTTTTTTTTTTTACAACCAGCTTTACTTAATTCCAGATGAGACAAAGAATTTATTAAAGGAGAAAACATCCACTCACAGAGATGGTATCAGACAATTGCTCTGTTCCAAATCCTAGTGAGCTGCCTCTGTTGCCAGCATTTTAAGACATTTATAGGGGTGATTCTGATGTGAAGGCTGTTGCAAAATATAGGCAACTGAATCATGCTGCCTCCTAAGATAACTTATTTTAGCCAGATTCTTCACATTCCCTAGCTAAGCCATCTCAGAATGCAGGAGTTCAGTGAAAATATAGATCTGAGATGGTAGACAAGGCAAAAGAAATGTCAATTAGAAAAAAGTAGTACAGTGTAATTAAAAATTTATTATTTATTAAATGTATTAAACTACTTAGGTAGTTTTATGCTTATAACACAGTTTCCTATACACAATAAAAAGTATCTTATTTTTGTCCTAACCAGCTGCGAACCTGCAACCACAACAAGCCACAAGACATTTTGACATTTTAGTCCCCACCACAGTTAGATCTCATTGGTCCAAAATCCTGCTCCATATAACTGTATATTAAAGGAATAGTTCACCCCAAAATGAAAATTCTTACATTTACTCGCCCTCATGCCATTTAAGATGTGTACGACTTTCTTTCTTCAGCTGAATACAAGCAAAGATTTTTAAATATCTCAGCTCTGTAGGCCCATGCAATGCAATTGAATGGTGACTAGAACTTTGAAGCTCCAAAAAGCACGTGAAGGCAGCACGAAAGTAATGGTTAAATCCATGTCTTCTGAAGAGATCTGATAGGTGTGGGTGAGAAACAGATCAATATGTAAGTCCTTTTTTACAATAAATTCTACTACCTGCCTCCCTGTGGCATTTTGCAGGAAGAATGAAAATCGGCAAAAACAAAAGAAGAAAAATTTGGACATGAAAGTGGATATTTATTGTAAGAAAATGTCTTTTATTGATTGATCTGTTTCTCACCCACACCTATTATATCGCTTCTGGAGATATGGGTTTAACCACTGGAGTATTGTGGATTACTTAAATATTTCTTTTATGTGATTTTTGGATCTTCAAAGTTCTGGTCACCATTCACTTGCATTGTATGGACCAACAAAGCTTAAATATTCTTCTAAAAATCTCATTTGTGTTCTGCAGAAGAAAGAAAGTCATACTGGGATTGCATGAGGGTGAGTAAATGATGAGAGAATTTTCATGTTTGAGTGAACTATAAACATCAAATATGTTCTGATTGTCAGATTTATTAAAACCCACCCTTATTTCTAGTATGTGATCTTTCACAAATAAACCCCCCATCTGAATATACAATTCCCATCCTGATGTCTCTGGTCATCGCCAATAAAATAATCTTGATAAACTGGAAAAACAAAGACAAAATCATGCAATGGATATACTCTCTTAAGGAACACATCACTACGGAAAGACAATTAGCTGCGATTAGAAACCGATTACACAAATTCTCTCAAGTTTTCACTCCACTACTTTTGGCCTTAGACCTTGAGTCGGATTGTTTGGTGAATTGATGCCTTCATGTACAGTATGTATGTGGGAATCTTTATAAATACCTGAATGTTAAAACACTTACTCATGTATAAAACTATTATCACTACTCTGCTTTCTATCATTACCATTACTATTATTATTATTATTATTATTATATAAATGTCAAGAGTTCATGTCTGTAAATTCTAGGCAAAGGGTGACTACTTTGAAGATGCTAAAATATAACACAGTTTTGATTTATTTTGGATTTTGTTTAGTCACAACATAATTCCCATAGTTCCATTTATGTTATTCCATAGTTTTAATGACTTTACTATTATTCTAAATGTGAAAAAAAAAATATATAATAAAGAATGAGTAAGTGTTTCAAAACTTTTGACCGGTAGTGTATATATATAAATCTGCTCTTCTTTTGCCCAGTAGGATATAATAATAATAATAATAATTATTATTATTATTAATATTTATTCATTATAATTTTTTTTCTCTTTTGAATTTTTTAGTCTCTAATAGTCTCTTTAGCCACACAACTTCTCTTTATCATCCCACTTCTACCCTCTCGCTCTATAACTGCTCATTACTATTATTCTTGGCTGCTTATTAAGTTAAAAAACAAAACAAAGGAACACAATTCATAAATCATACCCCAAATTTTTGACCTAGTTAATATGCACCATTAAACAAACTCCAAGCTGAAATCAACCCACATACTGTTGTCTGTCATTTGTGTTACACTCTCCGTATTGTAAATAGGTTACACATTACACATTTCTCCTGTTATGAATTTGTTTTGTATGTACTATATGTGAAAGGTGAACTCAGTAACTTTTGTCTTTGTGTCATCTTGGACTTACACTGACACCTAGTGGCTTGGATGCAGCAACATTTAAAATCTATGGTTTTCAGTTTCAGATGCCATTGTAAAAATCAGCCATGATTACTTTAATCAGTGAGTGAAAGTGTCAAATAACAGGACAGTTACTGAGATTAAGCGAGTAGTATTTGGCTGGTCATGTGATTCTAACATAGCAGCCCCCATTTGCGGACCCTCTCCATGTAGAATAAATCAGCTTTTATAAGGTTACTGATATGACTAGAGTCTTTATTTTAATGTGAGTGCTCATGATTTCCTAAGTATGTTGCAAAATTACAATTAATGTCTTCAGGAGTTTTATAATGAGGAAAAAATTACTGCGTACACCTTTAAATTATGCGTTGCACTGTCTATGCTAATGCATGTATTCCCCCTGTTGTACCCCTTTTATGTATCTCCTGGTATGTGTTGGCTATAATTGTATTGTACAGCAGTTTCACTTTCAGTGTGAACAGGCAATTTGTCCGTCACTGGAATCTTATTGATTGCGTCTGTTGTTTGAGTATCGTGCTGTTTGTTCAAACCATATTGAATTCAATTGTTTGTCAAGTCTCCTGTATGGAGCATTATTTGTGTGGTGCATAGAATTTGTAAAGTGCCAGTATTTGTAAGGTGCGTTCCAAATCGGTCACTTATAAGGTTCAATGATGTTAGGACGCTGCATTAAAAGTTGCCATTGAGGCTGCTAATTAGGGGTTGTTGTTTTTTTGGGGGGGGGTGGGGAGTCTTATTTTTCAGGTAAATATCTTGGTTATGTATATTATTTCAAGCTGTCTGGTCAGTGGGGAAGTCTATGAGGAAGTCTTCATTCAGTCTGTGTATGGTGACTCTATGCTGACCAAAATGAATGATATCTGCTCCCAGTGGGGTTATTTTGATCCAGTCTTGGGAGCAGGTTTGTGTGGCAGTCTGGGGCCATGTGGGGGGAGTTGAAGGCCCTGATGGCAGCACATGATGAGTGTTATTGCAGGAATGCAAAAATGCCTCACCACATCATGTGAGCAAGACAGACCAGAGGAACACCCCCCCCCCTCCCCTTAAGCAGTTGCTGTTGTTGGAATGTGGGCAGATAAACAGGTTCCAACACTTAAAAATAAAAGTTCCATTTAGTAGCAAAAAGGCATTTCAGGCCTGATGCCATTAGAAACCATCCTAAAGCGCTTTAAAAAAAATTTGCTGGTGCTTTCAGAAACCCTGAAACGAATACTCGGATCTGAAAATTCCCTAATGTAACATTAAGACTTATTATAAAATGTTATAAAAATCATAAAAATAAAGGAATTCACTATGGGGGCAATTTTTGCTTGCACATATTCAATACCTGTCACTTTCGGTGGTATTTTACCTTTCAATTTTGCACCATTCCTTGGTTAATTCCTGACCTTGGCTGAACCTAATGTGCTGTAACAAACCATTGAAGAAACTTTTGGACTTTTAAAGGAATGGCTCATTATTTACTCACCCTCATGTCGTTCCAAACCCATATGTCTTTCTTCTGTGGAACACAAAAGAAGATATTTTAAAGGATGTTCCATTCGCTGATTTAAATACAATAGCAGTTTATAGTGACTTACTTTCAGGGTAGGGAGGGTTAGTTTAATACTTTATTCCACTACAGATTACAGAATGCATGCTGTAAAATGTTATTTGTTACGTATTACGTTAGATTACTCAAAGTTAGTAATGTAATCTAAATTATTTCAATTACTTCTTCAGCACAGATTTTTTCACAAATTGTTTTGACTATAAACAAGTTAAGAACAAGTGTTAAAAAACCTGCCAATACAGTGAGACAAAATACACTTTTATAAAAAAATAAAAAACAAATACATTCTCTAGTTTTGCTTCTAAAACCAGATGAAATAAAAGTGTCTTGTTCTGTGAATTTTTACAAATTTTTACTGTAAAATACAAAAATTTATATCAAGAATAAGATTTTTGCAGGACATCTTTACCCTTATATTGAAGGTAAAAGGGCTAGAAATAGCATTTAAGCTTAGCAATGTTAACTATTTCAGCTGCTCTAAACTTACTTCAAAACCAATTACATCTTTTTCTGATTGTACACCTTTTAAAAAAAAGTGCCCTCTGTCTGCTCGTATGAATGTAACACATCATAAGAAAGTGTCTCACCACTGTTCAAATTTTGCTTGGATTGCACAATTTTACTTGGATAAATGTTTTCCAACTAAATAGACTAAATATTAAATGTAACAAATGACAATAAAATGCAAAGTAATGTCTTCAGTAATTAAAACCCTTTTTGAACTGCATTCTGATTACTAACACTTTAAATTGAAACTGTAGTGGAATACAGTTACTAATATTTGGAATTATTAAACACATAATCACGTTACATGTATTCTGTTACTGCTCAACTCTGCTTAAGGATTAAAAAAGATCCCAAAAGTGTCATAAAAGCAGTTCATGTGACTTGTGCATCAAACATCATATTTTATGACTTCTAAAGGCATATGATCGCTGTGTACTAATAAACAGACAGAAATTAAAACTATTATACACTCCCAAATCAGAACAAATCATTGTGGCATCAAACCTCATTTAAATATCCTTTAAAATATCTCCTTTTTTGGAACGACATGAGGGTGATTAAATGATGACAGATTTACATTTTTAGATAATCTATTCCTTTAAGAGTGTAGGTTAACTCAACGCAGCTCTAAAATAGGAATGCTGCAATCCTAACATCATGTCGTTGAATCAGATTGAACTGTGTGTTCAGAGAAGCAATGTCAAGCCTGCTCATGAGTGCTCTTCTTGGCTCTCAGCGTTGCCTGCATTGTTTACATTTAGCACATCAGTGTCCCTCATCACTCACCTCGCTGACAGAACCGGGGTCAGCAGGTAAATTGAGTAGCTCAGTCCTTTGACAATGCATGCAGACCATTGGTATCTACAAGAGAAGAAACACGCGAGTGTTTGCATTGCTGTAGAGCTCTCATCGAGATGCCCTCCTGGATCAACAAAGAAACAAGACCCTGACTAGCAGCTCTTGACCCCACGCTGGCTCCTGTGTGGCTGAGACCCGAACAGGCTGTGTGGAGGTTGAGCTGACAGGCAGATACTATCCCACAGACTCTTATTTGAAATAAGGCTTGAAAAGGGACTGAGACATTCAGGTTATGTGGACCTCAACCAGGGGACATAGAAGCAATGGTGGGAATGTTTATTTGCTGTTGAGTGATTTTTGTGGGGACTGAGCAAAGTTCATTCATCATGGCAAAATTGCTCACAAATTTCCCTGTTTTGGGACCTGCGACCATCCCCCTCTCTGCCTAGCTTAACCATATTTTTCTCTATATCTCCCTCTCCACACGGCCCCTCTTCAAAGTCACACGTAGAGTCCTCTTGTTGTTGCCATGCACCTTTTGTCCATGTTCTCCCAATTTTTGTGGCTTGTCAAATCAACACTTCAATCCTAAACTTGACTTTAGCTGAGCTTTTGTGCAGAATCATCCAAAAGACTTCGGAACAATGACATACATTTTTCAGCTAAGTGGCCCAAATCAAAGGTGTCTTAGTCCCTTGCTTCATTCCAACTGTTTAAGCTAAATATAAAACCTGTGCTCAAACTGCTGTCATCCAAGCACTGCTCGAAGCAGCAGGACATGTGGAGAAATAAAGCAGGAATCTTTTAATCTCTTGTCCAAGTAATAGGGGATTAAAATGCCCCCGACGGCCTCACAGTGTGGGCCTCCACCAACCCCCCAGTCCCCCGGCAACCCCCTCCCTTCTGCCTTAATGGCACAACATGCTGAACACGACCTTGCTGGCCCTTCAGTGCCTCTGTGGGCATTGGGCTCTGCTGTTTGGAACAAGTCCCCGGCCCTGTCAGCTCAGTCCATTGTGCTTCAAATTAACCCTCTCTGCATCTCAAAGAGTCCCCACTCTCTCCCTGCTGCCGGGGCCCCTGAAGAAATTTTCGCCCCACACCCTCCCTGCACCAAAAGTCCTCCATACTCCACTACCCATGTGGAGAAAGAGCTCTCATTATGTTCTGATGGTTGACACTTAAAATATGCTGTTAGAGATTCCGTCAGATTGCCGGCATGAGCACCACAATGTCAGAACCTGTGTGCTAACTGCTAATTCTAACATGTTAATGTTTTTAATCCATGTGGTCTTCCCTGGATTTTCGTCTCAATCTCACATGGGCCCTTTGATAAAAATATAATTATGGTTCCAGTTTTGTCTCGGTTTCTGCTTATATCTTCTCTAAATATGCTGAATAGGGAGTTTATGCAAATGTTTTACAATTAGCAGAGGCTAAATGCTCTCACACTCAATTCTAACTACCACAGCCCAATTAAAAAAAAATGTTCCTCCCGTCTCAGGATATAAACCCCACACTAAGCCTTAAATCTACCTAACAGTCTCTAAGCTTTACCATTTGCAGAGCTGAAAACGAAAGCCCATATGGGAAAATTTCTCTTGATTCATTTTCTTAGTCTGATATTCAGACGTGAGCAAGAAGTAGAGAGAGAATGGGAGAGGGGAAAAGAGGGATCAGGAAAGTGTAGACTGAGAAAATGAGGGAGACGGTGTTGAAACTCGTTTTTGTGAAGAGCACCCTTGAAATCTGTCCTCGAATGAGCTGAGAATGAGAAGAAACACAACCTTTATCTGAGCACTGCAATTTTTTACACCAGTCAAAAAAGCTGCTGTAACTTCACTGTCTGACTTTCATTAGAATACCAGGCATGTTGTGTGCTCTATATAGACCATCATAAACCTGATTTAATTCTTCTTTCTGACATTAAAATGTTTAAAGATAACAGAATTACTTTATCTGAGTGGTTTTTAAATCCAACAATTGTTCTATCTGAGGGTGTTCATCTGGTTTGTATTCATTTCAATGTTTCAAAACTCATAGCAGTACTATTTATAGGTCAGAGCAATTTCATGCATGGAATGTACAGAAGGTGGATATACTGTATAGGTACACATGAATCACCATCAGCATGTGCCACCACTGATGTATAATTAAGCATGTGCTTAATCATTAGCATGATAGTTTGCATATTGAAATGATGTTCAAAATGGGTAAAATTCCCTTAACACTTACATTTAAAAAACACTTTGAAGGCAAGTAATCTCAGTAATAATTCCATTCATATTTCAATACCTCCATGTATAATAAACTTAATTATGAAGCTATATTTTGAAACCACAAAGGAAAACAAGACAATGCCAAATCACTAGGGTGACCAGACCACCCAGGACAGGTTCACCCAGGGTCAGTTGAGGTTCCACAAATTGTGCAAACTAGCTTGAAATGTATTTGGTTGCCATAACATTAACATCTTGCACTTGTTGCTGCTCCAAGAGTTCTCCCAGGTTAGCTAGCTAGCTAACCTGGAGAAATGCCCAAATGAAAATGTGTTAACAACGAGCTAAGCCCATCCATTTCTTCACCCAATATGTGAAAATTCAGACACAGACAACTAGATACAAGAGCCTGTGACATTGTTATATGCATTACATTATTACGTGTTGAATTACAATTTTATGATTTTGTTATATATTTGATCGATATGCGTTGGTGACAAAAATTTACAGAAACTATACGTTCATGTTAATTGCATTGGATTCTGTTCAAGATTTGGGGAAACTGAATAAACTGTATCTGGGTTTGATAGATTTGATGAAATGTGTTGGTAAAGTTTTACTTTGTGAACTGTTAATTCACGTGTCAATATCAAAATCTACAGAAATGATATTTTTTTTATGTTAAGTGCATTGGATTCTGTTAAAAATTTGGGGAAAATGAATAAACCGGGTTTGAGACATAAAAACAAAAAACTGATCATCTACACACCACTGTAGCACTTAGCATAGTCTACCCAAGCACGTCTGCAACAAGATGAGATCAAATCTTCAGATTAGGCCTGGTACAATGGGCGAGACCTCAAAGGTCCATATGAGCTGAGGTATGAAATTGACTACAAGAGCTCCTCGCAGACTGAGTTCTGGACCAGAGTAGGGCACTTAAAAGACATTCCTCTGAGGTTTGTGTAAAGCCAGAGCATTTTATGTGAGGGTGGAGGAATGCCACTCCATAGCCACTGGGACAGTGCCTGCTTGCCTATGAGCCTATGGGCAGGAACTCGTAGAAGATTGAGGAAGGAGATGGGGAGGTGGAGGGATGCCAGAAAGACTGTCACTAGAGTGAGTTAAGCAGCGGTTTATATACTCAGCAGCCTGCAGGTTGATTGGCAGATTAGATGAGCAAGCTCCTCCTGAACTATCGTTTAAGAAGGGTAAATGTATGTGGCTTGCTGTCTGCAAAGGAGGGGCTCGAGGAAGAGGCTTGACTCGAGCTCTAAATTGACCCCCCAAAAAGATGCTTAGAATAAAGGACAGCGAGCACATGTATAGATCATAAATGCTTTATAGATTATTGTGTCTTTAGACGTGTATGCGTCCGTGACAGTAATGCTGTAGTAGAACCTTTTATCAAGCGCAATGTTTAACCTCCCCCAAATGGGTGTAAGAAATGCCAAATCAAATGCTAACAGAAGTGCTAAATCTTGGGAAACTGCACCGAAGGAGCCAGCTTGCTGAGGCAGCCTCGTGCAATGGCTTGCTCTGCGTGGAAGGTTTAGACGAAGGACCTTTATGCAGCCAAAGGGAGCTGTACCAAAGGTATGCTGCACCGATGCGGCTGCTTGCGGAGGCAGATCTCACGCAAGGGTCCACTCTGGGTGGAAGGTTTAGATGAAGGAACCTGTATAAAGCCATAAGGAGCTGTACCATAGGTATATTGCGGCAATGCAGCCAGCTTGTGGAGGCAGACTCACGCAAGGGCCCGCTCTGGGTGGAAAGTTCAGACAAAGGACCTTTATGCAGCCAGAGGGAGCTGTACTGAATGTATGCTGCACCGAAGCGGCTGACTGCGGAGGCACGCAAGGGTCCACTCCGGGTGGAAGGTTTAGATGAAATGACCTGTATACAGCCATAGGGAGCTGTACCATTGCGATATTGTACCGAAGCAGCCTGCTTGCGGAGGCAGCCTCACGCAAGTGCCCGCTTTGGGTGGAACGTTTAGATGAAGGGATCTGTATACTGCCATGCGGAGCTGTACCATAGGTATATTGCACCAAAGCAGCTTGCTTGCAGAGGCAGCCTCACGCAAGTGCCCGCTCTGGGTGGAAGGTTTTGGTGAAAGGACCTGTATCTGACCATATGGAGCTGTACCTTAGGTATACTATCAAATCAGCTGGCTTGCGGAGGCAGCCTCACGACAGGAAAATATGGGTTATTGAAATGAACAGGAGGGAATGGGAACCGTATTTGTAATGCTCATTACGGCTGCCATGAAGCGAAGACTAAGGGCTTCAGCAGAAGTATGGAAAATACTGCTGCGGCAGTAGAGTATAGTGGGCATCCTGTGGGAGCAGAGTTAAGGTGCTGCTGTGGCAGTAGTTGAGTATTTGAGAGCATGGTGAATGAGCTCCTGTGGGAGCACTGCTGTGTTTACATTGTTGCAGATGCACTTTGATAAAAGATACACTATATTGCCAAAAGTATTCGCTCATCTGCCTTTAGACGCATATGAACTTAAGTGACATCCCATTCTTAATCCATAGGGTTTAATATGAGGTCGGCCCACCCTTTGCAGCTATAACAGCTTCAACTCTTCTGGGAAGGCTTTCCACAAGGTTTAGGAGTGTGTTTATGGGAATTTTTGACCATTCTTCCAGAAGCGCATTTGTGAGGTCAGACAGTGATCTTGGATGAGAAGGCCTGGCTCGCAGTCTTTGCTCTAATTCATCCCAAAGGTGCTCTATTGGGTTGAGGTCAGGACTCTGTGCAGGCCAGTCAAGTTCTTCCACACCAAACTCGCTCATCCATGTCTTTATGGACCTTGCTTTGTGCACTGGTGCGCAGTCATGTTGGAACAGGAAGGGGCCATCCCCAAACTGTTCCCACAAAGTTGGGAGCATGGAATTGTCCAAAATCTCTTGGTATGCTGAAGCATTCAGAGTTCCTTTCACTGGAACTAAGGGGCCAAGCTCAGCTCCTGAAAAACAACCCCACACCATAATCCCCCCTCCACCAAACTTCACAGTTGGCACAATGCAGTCAGACAAGTACCGTTCTCCTGGCAACCGCCAAACCCAGACTCGTCCATCAGATTGCCAGATGGAGAAGCGTGATTTGTCACTCCAGAGAACGCGTCTCCACTGCTCTAGAGTCCAGTGACGGCGTGCTTTACACCAATGCATCCGACGCTTTGCATTGCACTTGGTGATGTATGGCTTGGATGCAGCTGCTCGGCCATGGAAACCCATTCCATGAAGCTCTCTACGCACTGTTCTTGAGCTAATCTGAAGGCCACATGAACTTTGGAGGTCTGTAGCGATTGACTCTGCAGAAAGTTGGTGACCTCTGCGCACTATGCGCCTCAGCATCCGCTGACCCCGCTCTGTCATTTTACGTGGCCTACCACTTCGTGGCTGAGTTGCTGTCATTCCCAATCGCTTCCACTTTGTTATAATACCACTGACAGTTGACTGTGGAATATTTAGTAGTGAGGAAATTTCATGAATGGACTTGTTGCACAGGTGGCATCCTATCACAGTACCACGCTGGAATTCACTGAGCTCCTGAGAGCAGCCCATTCTTTCACAAATGTTTGTAGAAGCAGTCTGCATGCCTAGGTGCTTCATTTTATACACTTGTGGCCATGGCAGTGATTGGAATACCTGAATTCAATTATTTGGATGGGTGAGCGAATACTTTTGGCAATATAGTGTAACTAATGTAGAAATTGGGAGGGCCTATGGAGGAAATAGACATAACTCAGTTTACGCACCTGTAAGTGAAGCAAAGGGTTAGTTGGGAAAACATAACAATTACATTTGTACACACCTGTAAGGGAAGCAAAATGTTAGTTAGGAAAACAACCATTACATTTGAACACGCCTATAAGGGAAGCAAAAGTTTAGTTTGGAAAACATAACAATTACATTTGTACACACCTGTAAAGGAAGCAAAATGTTAGTTAGGAAAACAACCATTACATTTGTACACGCCTGTAAGGGAAGCAAAAGTTTAGTTTGGAAAACATAACAATTACATTTGTACACACCTGTAAGGGAAGCAAAAGGTTAGTTAGGACAACATGACAATTATATTTGTACATGCCTGTAAGGGAAGCAAAAGTTTAGTTAGGAAAACATTACAATTACAATTGCATTCGAACGGGGCACTGCTGCGGTAGCATCAAGTGGGGTGCTGCTGCAGCAGTAACAAGCGGGACGCTGCTGCGGCAGTATCAAGCTCAGACTGGAGGAGTGATGGAGCTTCCATTGTTGTAGCTGCACTTCGATAAAGGTATCAAACTTAGAAGTTGAGAGTGCCTGTGGATAAAATAGAAATTACTGTTTAAGTACCTGTAAGGGAAGCAAATGTTAGTTAGGAAAACATGGCAATTACATTTGTGCTCACCTGTAAGGGAAGCAAAGGTTAGTTCGAAAAACATGAAGATTACAATTACACTTGAGTGGGGCACTGCTGCGGCAATATGAAGCAAGGGCGGGGACTGCTGTAGCAGTATCAAGGGGGGCACTGCTGCGGCAGTATCAGCTCAGACTGGAAATCACTTCCCTCCACTACCTCCACGACAAGGAGCCTGTGAATCATATAACATGAGGTTCACAATGTCGCAGAAGGGGCAAGAGCTTTTAACCTTTGACGGAACGGGCCCCACAACACCCAGGTGGAGCCCCCCCCCCCCCTCCCAGTGGTGGGAAGAGGGAACCACGAAATTGATGTGGTGATCCCAACTCCCCCCAAAGAGAGGGTCTGACTCTAATAAAATTAAACATGTAACATAGCTGGATATAGGAATGTGTACTTTGATTTATCTTGAATTAGAGCAGCAGTCTTCATTGTACTGTTAATGAAATACAGAAATGTAATGAGCAATGTCTACCACTAGGTGTCAGAGGGCACACAGCAACTGATGGTACTTCTCCTATAGGAGAACAATGGATATAGACATATGAAGTCAAGAAACACTTTGTGATTTGACGTGAGATAGGAGCGACCAGCAGAGTGGTGAGAGACAGGACCCAAAAGCAGAGGTAACAGTTCAATCGGATTTATTAATCAACACAAAGCTCTCTTTTCTAACTAAGCAAGCCCAGTAAATGTTTCTTCCCCAACACGGGCAGAGACCGAGGATTCCTCCTCCACAGGAACTGGGAGACGATCACAAGCTAAGCGGAAGGTAACCACACTTCTGAAACGACACAGCACAAAACATTCACATTGACAATCACAATAACAACAACATCCAACGACAGAACAACAACAATGATCCAACACTGGACATGACACACTAGGGGATTTAAATAAGCAGGGAAACAAACAAGGGACAGGTGCAGCTCGCAGCTGACAGTTGCGTGCCAGCGGCACATGAAACACATAAGGGCAAAACGTAAACACGCTTTGACAAAAAACAGACAGGGAACGATGATGTCATGCCGCTTGTCAGACAAAACCCAATCTGACAGGTTGACAGGACCATGACATCACTGGAGAGCGCACAGTGGTAACATGCACATGGCAGTCCCAAACAGCCGGACCCGTGCACTCACACAAAGGGGGTACACAAAACACTGAGGCAGGCCGATACTGCCATGGTCCTGTCAGGCAGAACCCCAACCTGACATGGTGACCGGATTGTTACAACGCGAGAAGCATCATTTCAATTTAATGGATGTAATCAGACCCAGTACATTGAAGGACTTATGCATAATGGCGTGCATGAATATTTGAACCTGATTCCCATTGGGGAGCACACTTAGGCATGCAAACTTTGTGGTAAAATATCAACATTTGTGAACCAAAACTCAGTCACCGGCATGGCTCAGCCGCCATGCTGGTGGAATGCACGATCACCTAACATGATTGTGTGAACCGAATAATCTAGTAAAATGAAATATTGCTGCTTGAAAAGTAAAACTGATGCAGTATGAGGGATATGATGAACGGATAATTGAGAAGATTGATTGCAGAGGCCTGAAACCCCATCCACTACCGGCTTTACAGTATTGATGACTTCCTGGGAATACAGCTTTAGGAACAATTTAATGTGAGCAACGAAATAACATTATCTGAGAATAAAAAAGCTGCAGATCTGCGCTGCGTATGGATATGCAGGACAAATGGATTTGCAATCATTATTGAATGGATTGACTTGCATGAGGAGTTTTCTCTGGAGCTGTGAGAGAGTGAGAGACAGCTGAAGTGCAGTAATTAAGCTGAGTGGAACCACCTGTGTGGTAGAACTGAATTGAATCACTGGAGTGTGTGGGAATAAAATGCTTCCTTACAGTGAAGCTGCAATTGGTAAGACAGGTCAGAACACAACAGTTAAAATGCAGCCGCCAATGCTGCAAAGTATAAAAATAGAGAGCTGCTGCAGCAGCGTCTGTTGAATAACATGATTATTTGCGATGGCGGAGTTTATATGAAGAGGGCAAATGCTTTGCAGCAGAGTTGCATTCAGGTCTTTCGCTGCATAGATCTGTTGCGGGTAAGTGGGTGGGGCCAGATGCTGGAAAGACTGTTGCTAGAGTAGGTAAGCGGCGGTTTACATACTCAGCAGCCTGCAGGTTGATTATCAAATTAGATGAGCAAGCTCCTCCCGAACTTTCTTTTAAGAACTCCATTTAACCAAATGAAATCACCCTTGAATTCAGGTTTTTTCAATAGCAAGCTTTAGATGAGTTTTGCTATTGCGTGCCTTTCAGATTAACAGAGCCAATGCCAACATAATGAAATGGAGGTGGTAGCACTTCTCACTCAATGGCACTGAGGTATTTAGAGAGATTTCCAGAGCACATATGCCTTTGTGCAAAACAACAAAAGAACAATATCAAGTTTTCATTATTCTGAACATTTTTAATCCCTCCTCAAAATAATTAATAGAAAAGCCCTCCAGATTAACCTTTCCTTCTGTATAATCTGATTAATGATCACAGCTGCTCAGTTCCTGTAATGAGAGCTGAGGCTGAATCAGGAGCCAGGGGTAAAAGGTCAGCGATCAGATGTGTGGATGATCCAACCGTGAGTATGATAAATCCATTTTAATCAAACAGTTAGATCAGGTCCTACAGGTAGCCTACATACAGGAGATTATGAGTCACTAAGTATAGTAAATTTATGTATTTGGCAAATGCTTTTATAAAAAGTAAACTACAGTGCATACTGTACATTTTATCAGTCCATGCATTCCCTGGGAATTGAACCCCTGACCTGATCGTTGTTAGTACCATGCTCATAGGTTGTTAATGCTGGTTATTTTTGGTTTATTCTTATTTGTACTGCCAATTTTCTGTTCATTGTTGATTTTTGAACATTGTTGGCACAATGTTAACCACTTTCAAATGTCAGATATTTTCTGATAGCTTTCTCTTTGCAACCCATACCCACTTCCTATTCCTGCTCTAATTTTCTCTTTTTTCTCTATTTGCTCTTGTGTTTAATCCAAACATTAATCCAGTTAATCCAAAGCATTTCCATCGCAGCCTGTAGCTTGATCCCACAGTGACAGTGTCAATGCATCTTCAGAATGTGAAATAACATCTCACAGTTCTCTATTACTCTGTTATGCTGAATGTTCCGTCTCCATGTTGTTAGTACTTTATTTTGCATGCAAATTTGTATAGCTTTCTAATTAAGGACTGTTTAATCGGCTGTGTTTTTAGCCCCTACAGTATATTCTCAGTTAACCCTAAACTAGTCTCTCCTCCAGCTCTCTCGCTCCACACACATGCTTTCAACCATCAAAACAGCAGTTAGCTCATTAACTATTCTACCCTGGAATGCTTAATTTTAGTCCCTTTTTTTATAGAGATTACGCTGACTTTAAAATGAAATAAAGTTGACTCTGAAAAAAATGTATACTGCTGTGTAAGGACATACTATGAATACTTAATATTACAATCTTGTACAACATTTGTTTCTTTGAATAATGGATGATAATGTGGAACAACTGTCATACACTAAATTAGGATGTTGAAACTACATGCCTACTTTCATTAGGCTTGAGGGTGGCATGAGAGTTTTTATCGTAAAGGAATCAGCCAAAGGTTGATCTCCATTGGTCAGATAAACAGATGGTCTCGACCCATGCACACGGAATTGGTTGAGCCAATATATCAGGCTGGTTGGGATTCTCAAACTAAGAGAACAATGTTCGCACCACAGTATTTCCCCTTGTCAGAACAATCAGCTTAGGATATTTATCTGTCACATCATGCATGCTCTACTGATATTATGCATTTTCTGAAAAGCTACTTCCCAAAATATTTATGCGCTTTATTGTCTCTCTCCTGCTCTAAAAGCCTCCTTCTGAAATGTCTGTTATAGCCAGTGTGTGTTTTTGTGTGAGTGCACAATGTTCTTCCATCCAAAGCTGCTGACCCTGCATTGCATGCACACATGCACCCCATATATCTTTACTATTTACACATATCTTCATAACAGGTGAAAATGGGATCTCGGACTCTGTAGCTGTAAATGTGTTCATTTTTAACCATGTCTGAGGGATGTAGTATTGCTTGAATTTCAGGTTTCACCCTAGTTCTTCAGATCAGAGTCACTGCTGGAATGAATGCTGTCTAATCTCGATTGCAGCCATCCTAGATTTTCCTCAACTGTCTGAACCAGTTTACTAAAGCACTGGGGCCACCTATCTCAAATCAACAGCTCTATCTGTCTAATTCTTTGTTTGTACTGCATATTAGACATGCCCCAAGCTTATGTTAAGGGATGAGGAAATGCTTAACATGACGGATAATTGTCTGTATAAAAAAATACAGCTTCCTGTAGCTTAAGACCTCTTTCCTCTTTCTTTTGGAATGAGCTTTATTTCTGTGAATAAATAAAAATTGCTGATGGTGAAGACTATTTTGTTAGAGGTCTGTAAGATAGAAATATTTGTGATACAATGACTGATATTTAGGAAGATAACATTATGAGACTGAGCATTTTTGTCAGTAATGTTTTAGGTGTGCACCCTTCAAAATGCATTGCTCTATTTAGCATCTGCTGTCAGATATCTCTTCATGTACTCAAGTGAATATGATCAAGTTTGTTAGATATTATTTTAAGAAGGCCCAGACTGAATATACAAACTCTTGTCACATTTACTGCGCTGATGTTGGTGAAACATCTTCAGAATTCTTTAGAATCGAACAGTGTACAGTGAAAAAGGAGTTACAGTATATTTTGGTCTGTTCTCACCCAAAAACAATTTGATCGCTTCAGAAGACATGGATTAAACCACGGGAGAATTATTGATTACTTTGATGCTGCCTTTATATGTTTTTTTGGAGGTTCAAAGTTTTGGTCACCATTCACTTGCATTGTATGGACAAACAGAGCTGATATATTCTTCTCAAATAAATAACAAACATGCAAGGCACATGGGGTGTAAAACCAATTTCTGTGTAAGTCTTTGGAGTTTTGTGTGGAATTCTGGAACATCTACATCAGTGACACACAGAAAACACCTTAATCAACTTTAAGAAATGACTTAACAGTTTGTGGAAGACTTCAAAAGAGAGGAATGCCTTTGTGTGGTCCCTTCCCTTGTCAAGTGTTATTTCTCTGCATCCCTGTTTATCTAGTTATGTTTACTTACAGTCATGTAAACAGGTTGCCAACTTTTGCTTCATCTAAGGCTTGCAGGATTGAATTGGGACCCCTCCTCAGGATGAGTATGGTAATGTGTGAGAGAGGATGGAGGGAGGGAGTGGGGAAATCCTTCAGTCTCTTTTGACCCTGCTCCACCCACTGTGGACTCATCTGTCTGACTCATCTGCTGTGAGCCAGCGCTCGGTGTGAAAGACAAACACCCCACCAAACACGATACGACTCAAACCTGTTTCCTCTGTTTCCACTCTTCTGTTCTCTCAGCACCTCGTTGCTCATTCCTGTATTTTCTTCTCACCTGTAACCGAAAGCTGAGGAAGAAGCATGATGGTGTTTTGGCTGTTTTTTTTTTCTAAAGGGGAAACAGGTGCTTTTGGTGGTCTCTCTTCCCCCACCAGTTGTAATCAGAGCCATTCTGACAACAAAAGGGTTTTTGACTCACTTAAGTTCACCGGCTCTGCCATCTCCATCAGAAAGAAGGCTTGTAGTTGACATGCTAATTGCAGAAAAAAGTAATTGAAAGAATGCATCACAATGAGATACCTCCTTAGTCATGTTTTCCCCAAGATAATGTTTACAATGGGCCTGATTTAAATGCAGTTTATATCTGCTGCATCAGATATTGTTTTTTACTGGAAAATCTTTCTAACATTTGTTTTTAAATAACTCATTTTATGTATTAAGCAGTTTTGAATGCTGTTATTGTGAAGATGGCTAACACTTTACAATAAGGTTGTACATGTTCACATTACTTACCACAATATTTAACATAAGTTTACCATGACCATTTTATTTTACAGCATTTATTAATCATGGTTAAAGTCCATTTTTACATTTACATTTACATTTTTACTCATATTTTTTTTTTTGACATTTAAAGTTGTATATCTAACATTATTTAATACATTATGTACTACCATTAACTAACAATGAACAATAATGTATTTATAAATTAACATGAACTAAGATTGATAGATGCTGTAAAAAATTATTGCTAATTTTATTTTATGGTACCTAATGCATTAACGTTCAATACTGGTTCAATACAAGTTAAAGTCAATCAACAGCATTTATTTCATAATGTTAATTACCTCAATAACACTGAAAAAAATTATTTTGTGGTAAAGTACATATAGCAGAAAATATTCTTTCTACATTTAATAAATTAAAGCATGAACATGAAAAAATCTCTACATAAGTAAATTCTACATTGGCACTCAATTCAGATGTAAAAATGGATGCTTTAGCTTATAAATAAATATTATTTATAATTGCTGATCTTTACAATGCGTCTGTCACGGAGAAACTCACGGAGGCAGAGGGATGGACTATATTGTGGGGTTTATTGACAGAGAGAATGGACAAGAGGAGTATCCTAACAAACAGGAGAGGCAATCCAGACACAGGTATGACACGAATAGCAGGTGAGTAAACTCCAAACAGGGAAATATAACAATATGCAGATGAAGGGAAAACTAAAAGTCTTTTGGTCTTTACAGGAAACGTAAATGAAACAGGAGAGTCCAAACGCTTAATAAACTCTAACGAGGGGAACAATAACAGGTAAGTCTAGACAAACAAGGGAGTCCGTAGTCTCCGGGGAAACACTGACAATGAGAACAGAAATTATTGTGAGTGAGAGCGGGGTTCTTATGCAGTCCTTGATTAGACACTGATGAAGTGCAGGTGTGTGTGATCAACTCAGGGGAGAGTGAGCGCAGTGTGGCGTGAGAGAGGGAGTCTAGTGGATCCATGACAGCGTCATCATGTATTAATACTCAGGTAGAAAACCATCTCCTATTTATTTGCTAATTTGAATACGTTTGACTGGTAAATAAGTAATTTTACTTAACTTTTCTAAGCTGGTGTTCCCAGCATGCACCGGGCTTGAATAATTAATTAAGTTGTATAGTTTCACTGTTTGCAAGTTGATTTACACCGTTTTTATGGTTGATTTCTTTGTTACGTTTGGTAACTTTTTGTTTCGTAATGTCTGAAGTTAATTTTCAACTCAAAATTACCCATACATGATCAAAAAATTAGCTGCTGATTGTTACCATCATTGTTTTTTGTGCACCAACTGTTCAGTTCTGCATGCACAGTTCTGGCTTTAGTTATTATTGCCATTAAAGCAAGGTGAGGTTGTCTAATAGACTACATAGAATGTATTAAGCTTTCCTGTGTAAGGCTTCTGTGTGTCATGTGGTACATGACAAAGTAGCTTAAAAAAACAAAAAAAAAAAACATTTAAATGCTAATACACTTTTAAAAGCATGGTTTAATTCTGTGCTACATTGCAAATGTACAAACAATAGGGATGGGCGATACCACTTATTTTCTTTTCGATCCAATACCAAGTACTTTTAGGCCAGTATCGCCGATATCGATACCAATACCGATACCTCTAATAAATTGAATTTTTATAAATTGTTTGGATAAAATTAGTAACTTAAATTATTACTTCAATTTTTTTTACATATTTATAGGCCTAAGCAGAAAATTATTAGATTGCTTTGTTTACCTTTTAAAAATTAGGAAGTATAAGCAACATATAAAACCACAAAATTAACCATAGATATTATTATATGGTTACTATTACTAAAACCAAGTTACAATATGGATACTACAGTAATGCTATAGCAAAGCCATGGTTAATTGTATCAAAACCTTGGTTACAGGCAAAAAAAAACAAAAAACAAATGTGTTCACTACAGTCGTGGTTACTAGTCATGGTTAATACAATATTACTACAGTAAATCCATGGGTAGTTTTCATAAGGGTATCATTTATTAACAAGGATTACAGATCATTATCAACGTTTTAAAACCTGTAAAAATGGTCACACAAGCCCATTATAATACATTTCACTTCTAGGTTTGTCATTAGGTAGTGTGAATAACTCCAGATGCAGTTTTTCTGAGTCATTACCTCAGGAAAACACTGCTCCTTCTTTGAACGAGCGCTGTGACTGAAAGGGTAAGCGCTGTCTGCTGGTGTATTTGAACATTTCTACGCGTCAAGATGACAAGAAGAAAAAATTGTTCTGGTGCCATGCAACAATTCGCTCATATAATTATTCTTTTCCACTTCGAAGCTTATGAGATGCATTAATATTCACGTTATCTAAATAATAAGATCACTAGTTAAAAAACAACAACTTCAGAATCGATATTTTTATGTGAGGATCGATATTCTTGATACCACATCAGTATTGGAAGTATTGATACTTTAGTATCGATCTGCCCATCCCTAACAAACAAAGAGCAAGTACAATTGACTTGAAACAGAGTATTGCACATTCAGTTTTTCTTGATAATTTCTAATTAAAGCCACCAAGTATTGTGTGTATCCGTTACTTGAAAATATGGTCTGTTTAATGTACTAGCAATTTTGGCGTGGAAATAGTTTCCTTTTTTTTTTTTTTTTTTACACCCCACCCCACTCCAATTGTTTTTTTTTTGTTTTTGTTTTTTTAATTAAATAATTTTTTACTCGTCCCTTGTTAATTTAATTAAAGAAAATTACAAGATTGCCACTTACAACGGAAATAAACAAGTCAGAGGTTTCAAAAGTAAAAACTCTGACTGCATGAATTAATTTTTTAATTATTATACAATCTTAATGTAAAGTTTTAACAAAACCTGAGTGTTGAATAAGGCCACGTCCACATAAATGTTTTTTTTGTTTGAAAAAGCATTAATTTCACTACGTTTACACCTCTCATCTACACTAGAATGGCGTTTTTCTCCCCCAAAAACTGAGACTTTCAAAAACGCTCCCTATAACCACATACTTTGTAATATGATAATGTTAGGAAAGTGAAAACAGAGTTTTCAAACTTGGACGTGGCCTGTACTGACAAGGTGAAAACTGAAAGAATAAATAGTGAGACATGATTCTTCCTTTAACCTTTGAGAAGTTTTAGTTGACACACTATTTTCTGCAGCATGACAGAATTAAAAAACACAGCATCTATTTAGAATGAGCTGAGGAACTTTAAAACCTGTCATCAAGTGATGGCACACACTGTGCCGTGTTTCAACAAAACAGATCGTATCAATGAGATAATAAGAAGAGAAGCAGAGTGAGGTGACAAAGAGAGAGAGAGAGAGAGAGAGAGAGAGAGAGAAGAAGCAGGGATGTGTGTTGGGGGGAGGGAATATGGCCATTTGTCTGTGTGAGTTAGTGGTGGCAGAGGCAGGGACCAGGCCTCTGCAGTGAGGGTCAGTGTGTCCATGCTGTGTGCTGTTGGGTCCTGCAGGGAGAGAGGGCAGGGGTCAGCCTGTGGTCATATGGCCATCACCGTATCCCTTTATGATTTATCATCCGGTTACATCAAGCAGCGGCTCGGGCTCCGCTTCAGTGGGTCAAGTTCACACGGGGTTCCAGTGATCAATCTCACTGAGGGTGTAAACATGACACATGAACCAAGTGATAGACACAGCTAGAAATAAACCTGCTGCAATTTCAGGTACCTTAAAAGTTATTACATTAAGTATTCTATAAAGTTAAAAGGTATTCTATACAGGTAAAGCATATATACTTTAACTGGAAAATGTTATCCTAAAAATGAGCTTCATGTGGTGACAAAAATATTGTTTAACATGTCTGAATCAAACTGAATGTATTAGGTTACACTAACCAAACTAATTTAATGGTTAAATCAAGTAGAAATAGCTTCTTAAACTGAAGGTTACCACTTTTTACCATGTAGTAGTGGGTATATTCTATACTTGTATCTTTTATTGTGTCTTATATATGTATGGCCACTACATGACTGCTATATTTGTTAATCATGCATCACATATATGATAATGACCATAAATGATTTTGTTAAAGTTCACAACATACAATAAAAACCCATTTCCATGTGTTACCATGTGTTAAAATACACTGTATACTTAAAAGGTGTATCATGAATAGCCTATAAGCTTTATAACGAATTATAAAAGTGACTACCGTTAATCCTGAAATATCTATGATGCATTGCAATTTATATAATAAGGCAGGAATACCTAATGCTTAATAAAATGCACAACATATTCAAGACAGATGCTTGAATATATCATAAGCGCCTTCATTCCTAAGGGCACTGTCAATCAGCTGTAGAGCTAAATTTTAATGTTAGTTCTTTTTTCAAATGTACTAACAATTCTCTGACATATCACCTTTTGATGGGATCTCTCTTCATTCTCTCATTCTGTGTGAAATCTGATCACACATTTCACCTCCAAATGCTATTAGCACCTTTGCCACGTAAATTAATACAACAGAGGGGCCCAGGCCTGCGCCTCCGTTAAAACTTTGCTCTTTCATCAAAGAGAGCTCAATCCACATCTCAACACAGTGCGAAAGACAGCAGATAATCATTCCCATGTTTAGATTTCTCCTCCGTGGCTTTGTGACTCACTCAAAACAGTTACAGTTTATCTCCACACAATGCATAGGAATGCAAACCTAATTACGGTTGCCTAATTACTGGCTTGAGTTGTAAATAATTAAAAACTAAAATGACAACAGTGACCATCAGAGATTGAGTTCAAAAAAAGAAGGAAAATTCTGCCATACATACTCATCTTAATGTTGTTCCAAACCCGCCATTTCCATTCTATTCTACATGGAGCACAAAAGATGTTAGGCAGAATGTTAGTCTTACTTACATGCATAAATGATAGTGAATGGTAACTGAGGCTAACATTCTGTCTTACTTTTATTTTTGTGTTCCACGGAGAAAAGAAAGTCATTTGAGATTAGAACAACTTGAGGGTTGAGAATATATAACAGAATTTTCATTTTTGGGTAAACTTAAATTCAGCAGTAGGAAACAGAGAGACCTCTGTAGGCCAAAATGGGAAATACAGTCATGTTTTGTAACGTTTGACCTCTGGCCCAACACCACAACCCCAAATGTGAATGAGACTTGGCTCAGAAAAGGTGTGTGTGTTGCCACCTTGGTACCTCTCCAAATGGGCCACAGAAGAGGTGAGAATATGGATCAGGTGGCCAAGACTATTAGAGTTATGCAGTTCAACAGATGGAGTTAGCACTACACTGATATGTGTTTGTCTTTTAATTTGGCCTGATGAAAGCAGGAAGCACTGACTGCAGCAGCACACCAATTACACTTAAATACACACGATAAACTAACTGATTTATTTGGAGGTAAACAGATTTGATTAAATTACCATGCAGACGGCTGCAAAGAGCAACTCTGTGGCAAGGATGCAAATGCACTGCACTGTTTACCCAGACAGAGGTCAACTTTGCATGATCTGGAATGTTGTGTGTCTCTACCCAAATTGTTTTAAGGGTCCTAAATATAATGTAAATGTAATAATATACCAAAATAATAATAATAATAATAATAATAATAATAGTGTGCTCATTAATAGTAATTACTAATTTATAAACAGTGTTGTTACCATTTTATAAAGGGATCATATACATTCAGCCAATCTTTATTGCAAATAAGCAATCAGGACCCTGACACAAAGCAGAGGGGTCTTGAATTATTGTGAAGGGGTTTATTTTGCAATAAAACCAGCCAGCTGTATATAATTTTTATTTATTAAATTGTTATCTACCAAATAACTAAATGGACATAAACAATTTATTTCAGTTTAAGTGATTTTATTATTTGAGAAGAAAGAGACTCTTGGCTGAGTGATATTAGAGACATGAAACTAACAATTATGTAGGAAATGACTTACCATAGCGGTCAATTAAACAGTTTGGCGGTCATTGAACAAAAAATATTTGACTGTACAATGTGGCAACTGACCATTCAGAATCAAATATTCCAAAAAGCAGTGTATAAGTTTTGATATTGTACACCAGGGCTCTTCAGCTACTTTCTTGCGGGGGCCAGATTATCCAGATGAAAACTTTGCAGGGGCCAAATTTTTTTCAGTATTCATCTTAGCTAGCACTTTCATTGCAAGTAACATGTTACTTAAAAAACACTTTTAATACTGTGCATTTATTCATATTAAAATAGTGACAGGGTATACTGTATATTGAATTATAATTTTTTAAGGTCTGGCCATAAATTCCTTCATAAGATCTGGCTGAAAAATAAACATAACTTATACTCTTAACTAAAAAAATGTTTTTATCAACTTTACTTTGAAAAACAAAAACAAAACAAAAAAAAATATAATAATAATTCTAGCGCTATTGTTTACAAATGATGAAAACCGAGGAGAAACATTTAGATCTGCTAAAACTCTCTCACAATATCAACCCACATATGAAAACACTGGTCATATAGAAATGTCATATTTACTTTAGAATGCATTTAAACTCAATTTTCTTTTTAGGGAAAAAAAAGAGATAAAATGTCTATTCTTCCATTTTCTCTATAAAGTATCATCCTATTCTGATTCTGATCCTGATATACAGTGAAGAAAACTAGTCCTGCAAATATTGTGAATTTGCACACAATAGTCAGTGCAGCAGCCAGAAATTTGTGCAGATAATCATTGGCAAAAGTTGGTGCTGTTTGTGATTGAGAGGGCTGACTCACAGCTATAAAGAACCAAATATAATCAGGACATTTGCAGGTTCAGTTTCATGTATCACTGTTTTTACATGCACTACCAACCCCGAACTGATGAGACACGCCCGTTTGACACTTCAAGAATAGTGAATAAAAGCGAACTTTTCAGCACATTTTCGTTGGACATTCGGTTTTCATAATCGATTTCTCTTTTGTTGCCTAAGATGTGCCTATGTGCTGACAACATTTCTGTAACTGCAGTGATCTTTTTTACATCTGTAGATTGGACCGCACTCCACACAACTAAGCAATTTATATAAATACATTTGATTGAAAAAGACACAATCAAATGCTCGCCATGTTTAGCAAAGCAGTGTAACTAAACTATCATCAGAAAAGTGCTTCAGTCTGGACAACTGATGATGGCTGAATGCTGTTGCACGTGCCAATGAGCGCTGTTAAACCAAAGTCTTTCTAGCAAGTCAGTTCACTGGCGGCCATCTTTGGAATGCTCCCGTGAGGCTATTTTCAGTCATGCCAGTGCAGCTTCTATCTACTTGAATGGGGGAACACCAAAAGCTCAAAAACAGTTGGTCAAGATTACAATCAAAGAACATTTTTCAAATCAGCAGTAAAATCTGTCAATGCTGGTATCATAAATTGTGCTTCTTTACTCCTAAAAATGCAATTTTCCCGGCTTGTAAAGCTAATACGCATGCACATTTTTAAGATGATTGACAGGTGATGTCTGTATCTAAAAAGTGATTGGCTCTTTTACCTGTAAGGTGGGACTTCCTTTCAACATCTTTGACCATTGGGTGCTAGAGCTTCATGGCTGGGTGTTCCAATTTCTCCCATTCATTTTAATAGAAGTGGCCCGTCTGCTAAAAAGTCTCTGGTTAAACTCACCGTTGATTGCTGAGGCTTGCACCTGAGAATGCTGAGTTTTGCACAGAGAGCGATCTGGTATTTCAGATGGTAAGGCAGTTTGATCAAAAATCTGTTGGAGGGCCAGACAAAGATGATTGGTGGGTCACCAGTTGACTAGCCCTGCTGCACACCATCACACAGAGAGATTTGTAATTCAGGGAATGTCTGTACATCCTATAACAGCAAGCCTAGTAGATACACATATGTTATAAAATCTGTCATCAGTCCGTCACTTACAGATTAAAAACTAATTTGTAATTGTGTTGGCAAGATAATAGGACTTGTATCATGTGTTAAGCTGTTGTCTTATGAGAACATTTCCACCGTGTTAGCACTCGTTCTCCATTATGACCCTGCCAAGCTGGAGCACACATCTCTGCACTCTTCCTTTGAATCACAGAGAGAGATCGGCACTCGCATGTAACACACTTCTCTCACTATGTGACGTGCAGCTCAGTTTAATGAGGTGCTTCTCTCCTCTGAGGCTGCTGCCGATGAGTGTCGGCTGATTCTCTCTTTAAACAACATTATCTGGCAGCATTTGATGTGAGCCAGCCTGTCAAACCAGAACCATCCGAGCACGGAGCAGAATACTTATGGAGAGAAAAGGGCTCATCATTTGCTCTCTCTCTTTCTTCCTCTATCTCATGCATGCACACATCCAGCAAACACACACATGTGAAACTTATAAAGCTATTTTCACACTTGCATTTGCATACAGATGAAAATTCCATCTAGCCTAAATTAAGAACAAAACTGTGAATATATTGTTATTTACTCATCAAGGGGTTACCCTAGTCTAGAAATCAGAAACAGACCAAACCCCAGGGGAGAGAATCATCAAGCAGTTATCATGTGGCCAACTGGTGGGGCACTTTCATCCCCAGCAGTGCCCATTAAAAAAACCCTACACACACACACACACACACACACACTCACACACACACTCCCACCCTCACACTGGTTTGTCATATTCAAAGTTTAGATTGGTTCCATCACACCCGTGGTGATTGTGAAGGCACAACATGGAGTGCAAAGCTGTTTCACACCCTCTATCAAACAGGATTACTGGGAGGTGGTGGGGGTATGCAAATGAAACTGTTAAATTTAATTAACCACACAAAGATCCACCATTGGTATAGCAGGATTTGCCTGAAGCTGCATTCTGAAGTCATTGTTAAATAAATAGATGTACAATTTATTATGATGGATGTCACGTGTTTCTGCATGTTAATTATCTAAAGCAAACAATGGAACTTCAGCCTAATTGGACATCACCAGTGTTTCGCCATTGTTTGATGTATTTTCAGGCTTTTTATTTGCTAACAGAGAATGTTAGCATACAATGTGGCCCTCTGAATGAGAGGGAATCTTATCACCACAGGGATTCTTGAAATCCACTGACTTGATATGAGTTTTATCTAATTTAAGCTTTTGGAGCCACACATTTCTATCCCAGAATAGCAACATTTAACTCATGTTAAAAAAACAATTCTTAAGATGTCAAGCAGCTAATAAACATCATTACTGAAGGTTTGATGGTTTAATCAATAATTTGATGGTGTGGTCTATAAATATATTGTTTATAATATGCCTGTTTTTATTGGCATGATCAGTTTTAAATGAATAGAATTTCTGAATTCTTACTGCATAGTGCAGTTCCTTGAGATTTGTAAGCATATTTTGTTTTAGGGAGAATTTTGAGTGACTTCAGAAAGATTTTTGTTTTAGCACATTTTGCTTTGAGGTGACTATTCTGTGACTTTAGCAAGCTGTGACTTTCAATATGCAGCCGAATAGTAGTGTTAGCTACTGATAGGTGTAGTTTTTACCATTTTTAATAAAAAAAAAAAAACATGTGCATTGTTTAATTGCTGTAAACAAAGGTTGTAATTCTGCTACACTGGGTCTCGAAGGGATTATCAGCAGATAAAGCAATCTGAGACATGGCTCTAGTCCTTTGTAAACCAGGAAGTAATCACATTCACATAAACAATGGTTAGCAACATTCAAAGGTTGGATTTTTTCTCTGAAATAAAATTTTTACTCAACTGACGGTTAGGTTAAGGGTTGGGGTTTTGGTTAGGATGTTGGTTGATAAAATATCCATACCTGTTGACTGTACTACATCGTTCATAACAAAAAACTACAACTCAATTTTGGTGCCACCCTGTGTACATTTTACCTCAACAACACTTCCAGCTTCGGAAAAATGGGGGCATTTCTGTAAGCACAGACTGATTTCAGCAACAGAACTTTTGATCTCCTGTCGCCGAATTCACAGTGTGATCACTCTACATCATGATACAAATTTGAAGTCCTTTAGAACTGTCTAGGTAAGAAAAAACACTGTTAAAAACACTTACACTGTTAATTAAAGTTCTGTGAAAAATCCATAACTTTTTCATCTTGCCCATTGCAGGCAGATAACAGATGTGGAAAAAATATGCATGTGAGTATCTGTGAGCATGTGCTTGTATCTGTTGCCGTGAATGTGTGTCAGTGAGAGACAGATAGAGTAAATGAGAATGAATACATAAGAGTGCATGCTTTCATTTTCTGAAAATTAATTAGGCTTGCACTTTTGCCAGACTGTAGTGGTGACAGGGCCTGCCTGAGTCACGACACCCACTTCAAAGTCATGCCAGAGTGACGGAATATCCCTCTCACTTCTCTCCTCATCTTCCTCTCTTGCTGTCTCACTGTCAAACAGACTCAAAAATATAATCAGAAAAATAGAGAAATAAGATTTCTCCTCATTAGCAGACTCAAAGTTTCCCAAAGACAGTAATAAACGTGACTGAAAACTAGACATACAGTTTAACTGTTGCATAGTTAATGCATAACATGTGCATGAGCTTCTTTTTACCAACATTAAGATTTTGGATTAAAATGTGCTTGAATGTAGACGGGAAAGTGTACATCCAAGAAAGGTATAATAACTGACAATATTTCTTTAAAGTTTTTCAGTTTTTAAATCACCTTTTGCCCTCATAAATATTCCATGTAGTCTCTCAATTAATATAAGGTCATAAAAACTGCTTGCATAATTATCAAAATTATCAAAATGTTGTTTTACGATAGTTTTAGATGTTATAAAAGTATAATAGAAAAAATAATTACTGTATTTTCAACAACCCTATTACAGACTATTACAGATTTTGGTATATCAATGACATCATGCCACTTTTGTTTCCTTTCTCCTTCTCTTTTTCTGTTTTGCTCACTCTACCTTTCTTCCATCTATACTTTCATACTTTCTGTATGACTGGGCATTGTGGAGCATTGTGAAGTTTACAAGATGAGCTCATGCAATTTCCAATGCTTTTTTATGGCTGAATCACAATTGCCATACTTCTACTACAGACTAAAAGTATGTTCTCCGCTGGTGATGGGAAAGTACTCCACTAGTAATAGGAAAGTAAAATTCTTTTGAGAACTGTAAGACCAAATATTTTTATGACATCATGATATCTTTCGCACGAAAGCTTATGTATTAACGTTAGTAGCAGAGGAGTGTTAGATAAGATAGGATGCAAGATGAAGCGGCAAAAACCATCGGGAGCTCAATACCGAAAAAAAAAGAAAAAAGAAAGAAAAAGAAGAAGAGAAGAAGCCTGCAGAAAACAAAAGTATTATGAAATTTCTATCATATGTTATTTTTCTTTGGTGTTAAACAATTTAGATTATGGATGTGCAATAAGGGAGACCAGGGTTGGTTGGCTACTGACCAATTTACTTGCTAATGGTAGGTTAGCATGGCCTATGGACCAGATTCAGTTTTTCTTTATAATTGAATGCGGTCACAAAAGTGCAACATCTGAATGTTTTACCTAGTTATATTATTGAAACAAAGATTTAGAACTGTTCAGGTGAGGACAGTTCTTCATTTTTTTTTTCTTTGTCAAAACAAAAAACTAACCACCACCCGGCTACATATGTTATTGAAAATAATTAAAATATGAATATTAGTTAGTAGAGATGGGGACCAGCTATGTTTTGATATAAGATAGTCCTGTCTGACATTATATAAATTATAAGAAAGTGTGGAGGTTGTTGGCTGGCACATTTAGTGTAACATATGTGTAAATAATCATATGTTACTTAACATTTACACCCACATACATACACAACACATGTACAGTATTACAGGACCATTATTGATATATTCAGATTCGTAGTCTGACATTATGACATTATATGCACTTGCCTTGGGTGCCAAATAGGGTAGGACCGGCATTGCGTCTATTGCGTGTTCATGAGCTCTACAACAGAAGCTGGTTCATAGTGGTTCTCGCATTCACACGAGAACTTAAGAGTAACTATTATTCATGAGTTCGCTTGTACATATTTGGCGTGCTGTCCAAAGCGGAGGGGCATGAGTGCCAGACTGGGCTTGAGTTCTGAGACTGGACTGTCTGACTAAAGTGGAAAATGGAAAGGCAATTTGAAATAATTGGTATTGGCGTTTATGAAATATAAAGGTAGAAATGGAGAGGTTGAGGGATGCCAGAAGAATCGTCATCGGAGTGAGGGAAGCAGCTGCTTATATATCCTTGGGATATGATTGGCAGGCCTAGATGAACAAGCTCCTCCTTACATTTAGAACTTCATTTTTTTTAGAGCTAAACAAAAGTTCTCGCCACTGCTATAGTATTGACAAGACTATTTGTTTTGTATCATAAATTGTGGCTACGTATCAATTTCTTTACAAAACAAAAACTTTAATCTAATTATTTTATTTCATAATTAATTTTATTTTCAATAGATCAGCTGGACTTCAGTTCTGTTTAGGTGGCACCTCACGAAGTTGATTGAGAGAATGCCCAGAGTGTGGAGGGCTGAAATCTAGGTAAAGGGTGGCTACTTTGAAGAAGGTTTGTTTAACATGTTTCCTTGGCCAGAATGGTTGGTCCTCTACCTCCTGTTCCTCCTGAGTCATAAAGAGAAAATCTTATCACAAGCATTCTTACACAATAAGACCGTTTATCACAAAGCTCTGCAGAAACCACTTGAGGGGTGACATTTTGTTCTGCGGACACGCTGTTGTCTGCAGTCTCAGAGCAGTTCATGTTAGAGGTCCGTCGGGTTGGGTCAGTACGACTTTGGGTTCGGATTTATAATTTCTGAAAAAATATACAGGCCATCTGAACTTGTTTCGCTCATGCGCTTTCACTCACACAGATCCGCGCGAACAGATGAGTTAGGGGCCGTTCACACCAAAAGTGTTTTTGTGTGCGTATGCTCTGTTTTTTCATTGTTCTCCTATGTAAACGCTCTGGACCAATGTCCTTGACTGCTGCACCACGTCTCGGTGTTTCTTCAGTGTGTCACGCACTGACTGGCACATTTGTAGACACTGTTTCAAGTAATAAGAACTTCAGGTTTCAAAAACACATGTCGAGACAGAAATATATTACTATTGTATACAACAAGTCATCAAAGTAATAATAATAATACTGTATCATATTATAATGACAAACTGGACAACAATAAATAATTGTTGGGTTATAATATTAATATATACTGTAACAATGGAATTCCAAAATGTTTCTGGGTGAAGTAGTTTTGCACACCCTGTTCACAAAAAAGAAAGAAAAAATGTTTTTTAAAAATATATGAAGGTAAATATTGCTTTTTTATCACTGTTTTGGAAAACATGTATTAATTATCTTTAACTAGATTTTTATTTCATTAAACATTTTGAACGGCTGATAGGATGAATTTAAAATTATGATTTAAAATAAATGTTATATCATTTTTTTACGCAAAGCGTTTCGAAATAGGGCCCAGGTTGGTCGGTTGCTTGGGGCCTCAAAAATCATAAACTCGCCCCAGTCTGTATCTCCAGATCTCCTCCTTTTTCTTGCACTCTCTCATATCTCTCCTCCTCCAATGTCATCTCCTCCTCTTCTGAGCAATCATTCATTTCAGATCTTATTTTGAGCAGAAATGCACTGTTAAATGCCCTTATATGGTATTGTATATAGCATACTAGACTAAGAAAGATGAAGACATATGAATACTGTGTATATGTGACTGTTCCTGCATGTAAAAAATGTTTCTCTTTTAAAATCTAAGTCTGAGAGTAAACTTTTCAACTGTTCTTCATAAATTAAAATTAACAGTGTATTTTTAAAGACTTTTTTAACTTGTGGAGTGATTTTTACAGCAGTTCATTTCATTTTTAATTAATGAACAAGTCCCACACCACATCAGGAAAGATCTACATGCCACAGAGACTGAGTGAATTTGCATTATCTCTCTGACATCACTGAAAGTATTAAGACTTAGATACATACACAAACATCCATATAGTACCCAATGGTTATGGTGATTATAATTGTGAGAAAGATAAAGAAAGAGAGACATTCACGCCCCTGCTCCTAAATAATTGCGCTCCTAATCTCTTTCAACTGGAACCAATTTGGCTAATAATCCTGTTAGATCAGGCAAACACTTAGGATCCAAGCCCCCCAACAGGGGAGCACAATGAGGTCTTCATATAGGGTCTTGATTAGGAAGATAATGTATGGAAGCTGTACTTGGAATATACTGAATATATTAGTAAACAGAAGACTGCAGTAGTCATCAGCTATTGACATATATAGCTGATGACTATTTATAGTTAAAAAGTACTTAAACATTTATCTTTTTCACACCAAAAATGATCGTATCGCTTTAGAAGACACTCATTTAACAGCTGCTGTTGTATAGATGATGTTTATGCTGACTGTCTGTGATTTTTGGAGCTTCAAAAGAGAAATCTCCATTCACTTCCTACTGAGCTAAGATATTTTTCTATTTTTCTTCAGATGTGTTCTGGTGAAGAACGAAAGTCATACACATCTGGGATATCATGAGGGTGAGTAAATAATGAAAGAATTTTCATTTTTGGGTGAACTATCCCTTTAAGCATGATCGATGTCACAACACTGAATGTGTTGCACACTCTCTTTCCTTGTGCTTTGCTGTCTCTCTAAATTATCCTGTTACATAAAGGCAAAAATCCAATAATATATTAAGAGTTTATGCTTTTCCAGGAATGCATTATGGAATAAATTGGCCTCCCTTTTGTTTTTCAACAAGTTGACTTTTCCAATGGTTTTGTTCCAAAAGCTCATTGCTGGACAACCCAGTGATGTGTGAGTGACACGGTCAGTAATACAGGGCTTGGATTCTTAGATCAAAGATGGATCTGTTGATTGGCCCACATCACTTACATTTATAGATATTCCCTCCCAGTCTCCCTCATAAACTGAATTATTTGGCTGAACAGCTCAAATGGCCTGAGCCAGAAGTTAAGATAATAAATATAAGTAATAGATATATTTCTCTTTCCTGGGCCCACAAGTGGATCGACCTATCAAGAATTTTCTCAGTGCTCCAGATGGACAGTCTGCTAGTGTGTTTGACTATGTTTGGCACTCTGCATCTATTGCTAGAGAAAGGTATAGTCCTCTTGTCCATCTCTTATGTGAATATTACGTGGTTGTGTCTGTGTGTACAATTTTGGTAGTGAGAGTGTGTTTGTGTGTTTTCTGCAGTTCGACCCTGCCGAAAAGACCAACATAGTTGGTCACCAGCACATCTTGTGTTTTGGATGCTGACTTCAGCATGGGATGCTGCTGAGCTGGTGTCCCCCAGCAGGATTCTTTACTAGATTAACCAGGAAGACTTCCTTGGAAAACCTGTTTCATCAGAAAGGTAAGCGCAGCGTAGTTCTAGCGGGAAGACTAGCAGCTGCACATCATCGCACCATTAGCTAGGTAACTCCTAGCCAATCCCATTAAGTCTGCTCACAATCTATCACATTGCTGTTTCAGTGTGCTAACACAGCAACATCATTCTTTAGCACTGTCAGACGTCAAGTCCAATTCACTTCCCGATTAGCTAACATCCAGCTATGGACACGGACTTATTCATAACTCCTTACCTTTATCCAGAATCAGCAGCTCCTCACTGCAACACACATCTGAAAATTTCCGGATTCCCAGTGGGATCGCGCCTTCTTGGAATGATAATAGACATGTTCCTATCTCTCCAGGTCATATGCGAACCAGTACACAGAACATCTCTGGAAGCCCACCTTCCCTTCCCAATGACACCGTCACTTCATCTCAGCTTCTGCCCGCATCAAACCCATGGGGAGTAAACAATCAGCAAATCCGGATCTTCATCCATATCTCATTCACTTAGGAGATCTCCCTCAATCGAGCCACCGCATCCACCTCAATCGGAATGCACAACCCGGCGCGGAAGGAGTGCGCTCCTCGCCAAGTCTGTCAAAATCATTGGCTCAGGCAGCTAAGTTCTCAATCATATCCATCAAATGCATTCAGATTATAGTCATGGGTCTGCTTCTGTTGCCTATGCTATCTGTTCATCATAACACATCTGCATCAATATCAAGAGCCAATATTTCATGTCAACAGCGCATTCACTCTCATAGTAACGGCAGGCAATCACGCGTTCACAGCGTGATTACAAGAGGGTAGCTCGGTCAAGGTTCACTCGCATGTCATTCACCATGCTGCATGCCCGAGTGTTCCCCATCGGGGAATTAAGATCATTATTCAGGCATGTCATGATGTACTGTGCTCATTGTACGGGTCTCATCACTCCATTCAGTAAGATATCCCTGTTTTGTTGGTCGCTCTTCTCTCTAAATGACGTAGCAGGCAAATTTCAATATAAGGTACTCACCCTACTCACTACGAAAGACAGAGCTCATGATGTGGGCACTCTGAAGGGAGCATGGCATCACAGTTTAAATATAGCCTTCTCTAAAGTATTGTGAAAGGGTCCTTCGTGAAATAATTAACTTCTTTTGTTCGGTACAACATTTCGAGCGGTGTTCCCTTCCCGAGCGCCTTCAAGGGCGCATTAATGCCGCTTTGGAAAATGCAGTGTTTTCTTACTCTACATGTCTACTTCCACATTCTCATCGGAAGCACCACTGTTGTGGTGCACCTCTGACACCTAGCGGTAGGCCCCACACTGCATTCCCTTATTCATAAAATAATTTCATTACCAGCGTAATGCATTCTGCGCCTTATATAATCAGGTCATACAGGGGGTGATTGATATTTCATGGCATATTTATGTTTTATTACTCATTCAGGCATCATTAAAGTGCAGAAATGTGTATTGTATGTGTCTTCATAAATCATTCACTTTCATCTCTGTTCGGACCATGTTTCAATCTATGGGGATTTTCAAGCATTGGTGCTTTATCAATGTTCCAAATTTCAAAGCTCATTATGAGTTTAACAGTCATGTCAGCCTAACTACATTACATTTTAATTTAAGTATCAACGCATTTCAGTATGATGCTGTTCACTTTTAATGCGCCGTGGTTGGGGATGTTACATTTAGTAGCAGGTAAATTGGGTATGGCAATCATTGGATAAAACCTGTGCCAAATCAAAGCTCATTATTTTCATCTTGCTACTGTTAATTTCTGTTCCTGCTGGTAAGTCATAGCTCCCTCCTAATGCTTTTACGTTATTTCTTCAACTATGTTGCCAAATGCTGGACTCGCCCAGCCCACACTCATTTCACCTCTTTGCTCTAACACTCCAAAACAGACCACATGGGATGCAGTTGTAGCATAATGTTATCTATAACCTCCCGATACCCCCCTAGAATACTGGTTCACAATTCACATCTGATCCCTCAAATATAGCAGCCCCTCCCCTAGTCTCGAGGCACTCTTTCAGAATTGGTGCGGCCACTACGGCTGCTCATCAAGGACTACCAGAACCCACAATCAGATGCTCGGGTGCTGGTCTTCCTCATCCTCCAGAAATATACTTGACCCAACCCTCAATCATTACACATGCTCAAGCCTCCTCAGCCATAAGTTTTCATACCTATCTGGTGGCGGTCGGGGGCCTCACTGCCCATCCACATCTTTCCCACGTTTATCAAATCCACATCCACCATCCTCACCAAGGCTTCCACAATCCCAGCATAGTTTTCCTTTGCATAGGTACTGCTCAAGCCTAGCTCGCTTAACCTACATGGGATATCTTTCAATGAAGGGTATTGCACGCAACAAAGAACTACACTGCCCTTGATTAGGAGTGATAAGGGCGGAAATCCACCAATTAGGAAATCCTGGCAAACAAACCTTAGCAACGAGCTGTGCAGCGACCACCCACTCCCATGACACACAGTAAATGACACAATCGAGTTGGTCTCCCTACACTCTCAAACTATATCTGAATATTTTCCAATAAAATGAAGATATATTTTTTTGTATACTTATAACAACAACTTGAAATCAATTGTTTTATATTTTCCATAGTTTTATCATCAATGCTTCATGGGATTGTAGCTCATTCAATTTTCAAATACTTTATTACTTCAAATCAAAGTATGTAATGTTGTGATGAGCTGGTTGTTTTGGTTCTTAGAAGTCTTTATTGACTAATTTGTTTTTAAAACCCAGTGAAAAAAATTAATACGAAAAATACTTCTGTAACCAAGTGGACAGGCACTATTTTATTCTATTGGGGAGAAGGGGAGATAACAGAGGGGTCTATTTGCTACTTGTGAAAGTTGGAAGAAGAGTAATTTATAGCTTATCTGAAGATCATAGGTTTGCAGTAGGGCTGCAATGGTACACAAAATTCATGGTTCAGTACGTACCTCGGTTTTGGGTTCACAGTTCGGTACAGTTTCGGTACTGCAGACACAACAAATAATCTTTCTTTAAATTATTTATTTGAAAACACAGTGGCTGATGGGCAACTGTTCTTATTGTGGAGACTCATTTATACATGACTGCACTATTTCTTCAACGAAATTACAATACAAAACTTGAGAGCCTCTTATATATTTTAATAATAATAATAAAAGTTAAAAAAGTGCAATTATATTAATTGTAACAAAATTAAGATATTAGCAGTGCAAATTTCTGTGACTTTTGCCTTTCAGCTCACCACTTGTACATACAGTATCACTCAATTTTCAAGTTTTTTTGTTTTCAGGAAAATCTACATTACCCTGTCTGAGCTTGCACTGAGAGGCTGCTTGAATGCCTGCTATCGCTGTGGATAAAAGCAGAAAAACTTTAATTGAGTAAACCTTATGCAGAGGGTAAAATGGTAGAAGATGATATCTCTGTCAATTTAACATTTAATGTTCACATAATAAATAGACATTGATGCTAGTATTAAGATGCGTTTCGGTATATTCCAGATATGAACGGCTTTATAAGGAAATAACCGTCCGATCAGAAAATTTGAAAAAGTGGATACATACACAAGCATGAGAACTTCACAGATTTTCTTCAGTGTGTCTGACATCAACATGCATGGACACCGATGAGAAGCACGAACATCTGAAGCACAGGTTAATACAGGAAATTCACTAAAATAACGAATAATTCTTCTCGAAATTTTGCGTTTGTTCTTAGATTAAATTTCATCTGTATCTGGGAGAAACAGTGCACTTTTTTCCATTCTTTATTTGTCTTTTCTGTCTTTGCTGTGCTTTAATATCATGCAGCAACACAGTAACAGAGTGATAGATATATGTCGTCATGAAATCAGAGACCATCCCCTCGAAATATGAACATAAGTAGTAATAGGAGACGCATTTAAGAGATCAGGTGTAAACACTGACTACTTTTACATGGACACAAGAAAACGGCTTATTGTGAGAAAGTGGGTCATTGCGAAAAAACAGCGTTCCGGTTTACATGGATTGTTTAAGTGGCGTACTCTTTACACCAGTATACATGCGGCTCAGTCAGTAGCAGCTTTCTCCACAGCAACGTCATTTTCCATATTAATAATAACCATATTAAGCCGCATTCTCCAAGAGAAACCTAGGTGTGTTAAAGCACTTTCTCTTAATCCCTTAAACAGCATAAGGAAATCAGAGTGCCACTGTCTGCAAAAACCCTGGAATAAACAGTTTTCTTAAGTGCATGTAAACGTGGTTAGTGATGTGTCTCTCCTGACAACATGTGACCAGATCACCCGAGATGCATCTTAATACCAGGTGTAAACAGGGTCATTGACACATCCTCAATTAATTTAACTAATTTAGAAGCAAGAGGACTTTTAATTTGTATACCTTTCCCAACACAAAGTGATATTTTGGCTCTTGTAATGTGACGCCTTTTTTCAAAGCACCTCCTCCATCATCTCTCTGACCTCTGAGCTGGAGTGTCAACAGAGGGACATTAGCAAAGAAGGCAGAATGATTTAGTCACCCTGAGCAGTGGAACTCAATGATGGGGAAAAAGCCTGTGCAAGAAATTACCTGTTTCTGTCCACGGTCATTTCATGTTTTAGATGTTACTTGTCTCTCTTGCCAGTCAGGTCTGATTTAATTAAAGAAGCAATGTGGAGATAGTTTTTAGTATCAGTCAAAATAGCTGTACTGAGAACAGTCTGGTGGTGGCTATGGGTCACAGCAGCTTTCCCTCGAGCTAAAAATTGTATGTGTGAAAGGAACTGCCCTTGCAATTTCTCAGACAACTGACCACACTATTTAGCCACTAGGCCACCAACATAGGCCTAATCTAATGAGACAGAAAGCAGGCTTGCTTTGGACTGAGAGCTCTGTTGACAGGGATGGAAAAACAAAGACAGGCAACGGATGTTGATTGGCAAGATTGTATCTATACTCAAAGCGCAAAGCACAATTTTCCAAAAATGCCACACCGTTTGAAGTCATGGGACATCTACTTTTTCAAACAAACAAGGTAAAAATGCAGTAAAGAAACGGCAGTTCACAGCATGGAGGGTGTAATACCAGGGGAGGAATTGCAATTAATCTGTCAGTTTATGATTTCACAAATATGTGTGTGCGTATGTATATATTTGTGTATTTATCTGTCATTGTAGTCAAAATGTAAAAAATGCAGCTTAAGTTTGTTAGCATGGCTCCTCAGTTCAGTGTACAGGAGATGAGTGGTTTCTTGCTGCTGCAGACATTTGTATTCCTGTCTACAGATTCCACAACAAAGGAAAGTACCGCTTGTGGTTTTACCAAGGCACCTCTCCCCCATGCTATGATACCCCTCTTAACTCAAACCAGTTGGAGAGAGAGAGAGAATGATAGGAGGACAGAATGAGTTGGTTTGAAAAAAACTATTACTGTGAAGTGCTGCCAAATTCACAAGAGTAACGAAAGATATCTTGATGTTAAGTAAACTAAATTAAATCTGATTATATTTAATTTAATCTAAAGTGAGACTTGATCACTTTATCAGGATCAACCAAGCTTGAAGTCCAATCTGATTGGCTGACTTTATACAAATACTGCAATAGGTACTTATTGGAATAATCAGTGCTAATTACTTTGGGGCAGAAGGAAATTCTTACTACACTAAAACATTTTCCATTAGATTCTTTGGTATTGTTTGTACAACCGTTTGACTGCTGCACCACTTTTTGGATGAGCTGTGATTTGTGGTATTATCGATTTTAAATGTACCCATACATTTCACAAAAAACCCCTGAAAGAACTGTTTTTGCTTGTTGTTCATGTCAGCCCATTTTCTTTCTCTTAGGTGGTTCTTAGCCAGAAAATGCTAAAAAACTGACCAGACTTTATAGTGATGGTCAATCGTTTGCCTGCTATTGCTATAGTATGCAGAATAACAAACTGCCATGACACACACTATTTCTATAAAAAGCAGCTACTATAGTTTGCCCAGTATGTACATTTTCTGTTTGAAATTTTCATTGCTACATAATATATAATGTGCAGTATGCAGTACACCAGTATTCTGTTCTGACCGTCGTCTCTATACTGAGACTACAATATATCAATACTGGGAATCTACTGAAAAGTGTAAAAAAAATGTCTATAATTTTAACAGTAAAAGACTGTAAAAATGCTACAGAAATAAAACATTAATTGATTAACGAGTATTAACTGTAAAATAAACAGTAAAATTTTTTAATATATTTTAAGACAGTACAATAGTTTTTACAATAAATGCTGTAAAAATTACATTTTTTAGATGTAAAAAGTATGATGTTCCTGTATAATTAATGGTAAAAAATGTACATTATGTTTAACAGGGAAGTACATGTACTTTTACAGTAAATATTGTTAAAATTACAGTAAAAAACAATAATCGGGCGTTCCCACAATTCCCTGTGTGACCCATCATATTTCATTATATTTTATGGGAACAGTTATGTTTCTTCTTATTTTTAATATCAGTTACTGTACATTGGGGTGTTCTGTGTTATATTTGATGTAGTTTATTTAATGTTTACTGTATTATTTTAATTTCACATGTGTTACCCTGATGGTGTTTAGTGTTTGTGTGAGTGACACTGAGCACTGTCTTTACATGTTTATTGGTCATTGCTCCTGAAAGAGCCACTATTGGTGAATTTCATGTCATCATGTGCCCTTCTGTAGTTACTACAGTGATTAACGAATACCTTATAAAGTAAAAAGCAGATTTTCACAATTTCAGAAGGCTAATATCAAGTTTATGATTTATTTTTTACTGTAAATGTAACAGATTTTTTTTCTTTTTCTTTTTTTTTCTTACATTTTACAGTGCCATGGTGGTCATGTAAATTACAACAGTTTTAAACTGTAAAATGTACAGGTTGTTCTGTAAAGTTGTTTACATTTTTACTGTATTTTTTACATAATTATTCTGGCAACACCAGCTGCCAGTTTTTTTTTTTTTTTTTTTTTTTTTTTTTTTAACAACAGGATTTTTTTTACACTTGCAGAGATCTCTCTGTCTCTAACTGAGTGGTATCTGCTTTAGTCTTTTTGCTAACATTGAGATTCATCCTGTCCACAAAGGCTCAGTTACTAAATTCCAGGCTCAGGGAAAACATCAGTGACTATCGCAGGATAGTAATAAAGCCAAACAAAATGAGCTCAAACAAAGGATTTACCGGTTATAATATAAATGATAGGCCTCCCCATGACCAACGAGGCCCTGCTCTTTTCCTCATTAGCCAAAGGTTTGCCTGTACAGTATGTGTCCTCTCTGAAAGCCCTTCAGGATGTAAAAAAGTCATGGGATGAAGAAAGTGTTGGAAAAGCAAGCATGATAGAAAGCAGAGTGCCTGCTAATTAGTTAAAAGTAAGAGCCAGTGCAGGCTGCTGGGGTGAGTGCAGGTTGAATGATTGCATATGCTCGAATGGCCTCCCTGTTGAAAAGACCAACTTAATCAGCATGCATTTCCCATGCTGGTCTAAGCTGGTTAATGCTGGTTAGTGCTAGTCTGGTGCTGGCCTAGCTGGTGGACCAGCATGGCCATGCTTTTGATCAGTAATGCCTTTTAGGTGAAGCTGGCTAAGCTTGTTAGAAGCCTGGTGGGGATACCAGCACACCAGCATCCCATGCTGGGGGACCAGCACACAAAACACAACATAAGCTGGTGATCAGCGATGTTGGTCTTGTCAGCAGGGTTCTTTGAGTCATAGGCTTTGTGTCTCAAGCTTTGAGTCTGAATGTAACACAGGCATGACCCCCCTCCCCTCGTGGGCTTCAAGCATTCCAAGATGGTGAGGAGACCATGTGCCCTCTGAGACTTTCTGCCCTGGATGTTCTCCAGAACTACTGAGGTACTTATGAGCAGATCTCCTCTTCCTCCCTCCCTCCTACTCTCTCTCTCTCTCTCTCTCTCTCTCTCTCTCTCTCTCTCTTCTTTGGAAATGTTTAGGATCTGTTCTGTTATGGCTCTGATGAAACTTGCACAGATATGGCTGCAAAAAAACCCTGGGAAACAAATATAGTTCTATACCAGTCCTACCCCCAAACTGGACTGATATGTCTGCTTAAGGTGTCCAGTTTCCATGTGAGTATTTTCTGTAGCCTACTTGTATGTGTGTGTGTTTTCCTCTTAGGCTATTCCCAGTTACATTCACAGAGTGTTTCATTTTTACAGAACAAAGGCACATGGAATAAATTGCATCCCTCCTGTTCCCATGTTCTAATGAATGAGATGCTTGTTAAAAGAAAAAATCTAAATCCTTCCCCTGTGTGCCATGATCACACTTTTATATATATATATATATATATATATATATATTTCTGCAAAACTAAATTGCGTGCCTTATGACCGGTCACGAAATAGTGTCACAATCAAAGGAGGTTTTTAAGGTGAATATTAGATGGAGGTTTTAATGAGTAAAAGTACCTCCCTAACCTAAAACTTTACCATAAACCTAAGAAATAATGTCCTAAAAGCAAATAAGAGGTGAACAAAACAGACATCCTTACCCTTAACCAACACCTAAATCTAACTGATAGTGTCCAAAAACAAAATGAGAAATGATAAGCACATTTTCTGAAGCAACCATGTCATTTTGTGTCACATCTATGACACTATGTCATCTCACATGTCTGCTTGTTTGCTTGTCATAATCAGCCTTTGTACTCATAATTTGAGTGAAATTGAATAAAACACACAGTTGTTGTAGCGCCGCTAGTGATTAATTCACCAGAAAACTGCAGCGAAATGTTTGTTAATTCGGCACGTAAAAGTCAGTTTGCAGAAATCGAGTTATAGTAACGTGACACTAGGTTGCTACATACAGTGGGGTCCAAAAGCCTGAGATCATGAAAATTTGGGATTTGTTTTTCATTTAAACCATAGGATGTTGGAAATCTTAAACAAAGAAAAGTTATGAAATAGAATGAATAAGAAATATTTAAGATTTTGTGCAATTTCTAGGTCACTAATCAAATAAGCAAATCTGTGATGCTCATCATGCTGGATGACATGGATCATCAGGTTTTTCACAAACTTGTGGAGTCCACGCTAGCATGGTGTGATTACAGCAAAAGGGGGGAATATAAAGAAATTCTGGAAGTCATATACATTTTTCAAATAAAACTTTCATTCAAATTGTTATTCTGAAATGTATTATATATATATATATATATATATATATATATATATATATATATATATATATATATATATATTTGTAGTAATTGTCTTATTAGACTTTTAACTAACTGGGCCCTATTTTAAAAGCATCAGTGTTAAGAGCAGTGCTATGCCATAAATCATAAGTGCAAAGTCAGTGGGCAAGGCCATGAAGTTTTGGTATTTTCATGCAAGCATGTTCTAAGTCTAGGCGCAAGTGGGTTTGGCAAAATTGCCCACGCAATGAGCAAATGGGCTGGATTAAGTGCAATTTAATTCTGAGGTTTTCTCCGGGTTTCTCACCATCTGCGTCCTATTATATAGTCCATTCCCTCAAGCACCAATGATATAAACAAAGAGAGCACATTCATAATAAGTTGTTCTTTTTTGGTTATGCTCAGGTTAAGTCTCGAGCCTCGAGCCCTCCGCCAGGGACAGTGAACCAAAAGATGTTTCCACTATACTCACTTAACTTTAACATACAAACTTCTGAAACATCTTAGTGCAATGACCTATTTCTCAGGAAAATAGAAAATTGCGCTTTGCGCCACTTCATTAATATACGATACACCCACAGTTTGTGCGCATAGACCTACAATAGTGCAAACACTCCCACTCACGGCCATTTGTTCTTTGCGCTGGCATGAGAATTGCTATTAGAATTAGCGCTCTCACAAAAATTGGATAAGATGTTGCGCACGGTCTTAGCGCATAGCGCACTCACGAAAATAGAGTCCGTAGTTTGAAACATTTGGACCCCATATATGTTTATTTTTATTGGGTGTGATATGGCTTCAGGTGTAACCATGAGAAGAGAGAGGAAAAGTAGGAAGAATAGAGACATTAGGGAGGCCAGCAGGGGGTGCTCACCCTGTGGTCTCTGTGGGTCCTAATGCCCTAGTGTAGTGACAGGGACACTATACTGTAAAAATCCCAGGACACTTCTGGTAAAGAGTAGGGGTGTAACCCTGGTGTCCTGGCCAAATTCCCCCCATTGGCCCTTCTCTATCATGGCCTCCTAATAATCCCCATCTATTAACTGACTCTATAACTCTGCTCTGTCCTCTCCACCAATAGCTGGTGTGTGGTGGGTGTTCTGGCCCACTATGGCTGCCATCGTATCATCCAGGTAGATGCTGCACACTGGTGATGTTTGAGGAGATTCCCACTATACCTTGTAAAGCACTTTGAGTGCCTAGAAAAGCACTATATAAATGTAAGTAATTATTATTATTATTATTATTATTAATTATAAAACAGATGACAATGAAAGACTGCTGGAGAAAGGCATGATGGAGAGAAAATAAGGATGAAAAATGACAAAATCTGAAATCTCCTTACAAAAAATGAAAATTCTGGCAAATTTTCTGCAAACTTGCAGCAAATTCACTACTGATTACAGTATTTTCACAGACAAATGAGCTTTGCTGCAAACTCTCCATTGTTGCCGAAGGTTGCTGCAGGTTCACCATTACCAGTGAAAAGCTGCACACTATTGGCAAACATTCGCATTAAATCAAAATAATGTGAAAATTATGAGTGGCAAATTTGCAGCAAGTTTGCGGCTAGTTTGCCTGAGCTCTAGATTTTTTTAAGGGACATAGCAAAAAAAAACAAAAAAAACATAGGAGTCTGATTCTGAGAGAGAGAGAGAGAAAGAGATAGAGAAAGAGAGAAAGAGAGAAAGAGAGAGATGTTCGCTTGATGTCTCTGGCAGGCTGTACACAGACACACACGCAGCTGTGATAATGAGATCTCATTAATATCTACCTTCTCCCTGCTGTCCTCTGCTCATTATCATAAATATGCTTACACTTATTTCTCCCAACTACAGAGATCTCAGACTCTCTCTCTCTCCTTCTGTAATGATGGATTCATTATCCTGAGAGATACAGTCTACAGCGTCTGATGAGCCTGCCATGTGAAATAAGCTGCTGTCACTTAGACACATCTAAGTGTCTGTGTGTCTTTTTGTTTAATGTATATACACACAAACCACACAAACATGAAATTGGGAAGATGAGTCAACTCAAGCATTTTGGGGCAATTGTAACCGCCGGGAGTGTGGGTAGCACAACAAGAACACCAGCATATAGAAACCACTTGAGAACAGGGTAGATGGCAAAAGCATAGCAGTGCTGAAAAGGGTCTTATTCCCAGTTCAGTACAAATTCTGATCTGCTGTTACTTTGGAAACTTATAATGAATAAAAACAAAGTTGCAATTTTAGCATAGTCAGAGTTTTAAAAATGTTTGCAGAAGCTCATCTATGAAGGACTGATATTTTATTTATTTAAAGAAAGGCATATTGGCAACTATTTCACCATCAATATTATCATTAGCTTTCGTTGCAGTCTTTCTTAATCTGTGTTTGAACAGAGTACACTTGATGTTATTCAAATATCCTATTTCCTACAGAGGATTGCATGTATTGAAACAGCCAATTATACATTTTGCCATGTAATGTATTTGTAATGCAGTCCACTGTGTTTTTGTGTCCTCAGAAAGCCTGAAAAACTGAAATATCTTCCTTAGATTCAGAACACATTTCGGCTGCATTTCTTTAAAGACAGAGCCCTTTTCCACCGACATGGTTCGGGTGCGGGTTCCTAGGCCAGTGCAAATTCTTGAACTGTTCCGTGCATTTCCACCACAGAAAAGGCTGTTCCGGTGCTGAAAACCTGGTTCCGCACCGGCCCCAAAAGCTTGCAGGTCTCTACACAGGAACCGATTATGTCAGGGGACGGAGGGCGGGATAATGTTTCGTCACCTAGGTAAAGTTTTCCCAAACAACAACAGTAGCAACCGTCTGGAGGAAGGAGTACTTCTTAGCTCTATAACAACAATAAAAAACCCACAAAATTATCAGACACCAAAAGCGTTCAGGTAACACAACGAAACGAGTGCTCTACTTGTGATATGGTATTTACGAAGATCCGAGATAAACTAGACAGAAAAAAATACTCTACGAGAACAAAGATACAGCACGAAATGATGCACGCCGCCTTCAACTGACCAAATCATAAACAAATTAAAAAACACTTAAGGGAGTACAAGGACCATAAGAACATGCAAAAAGCAAAACATAAGCAAAAGCGACAGTGGACGGAGCAACAGTGTTTTGGACTTGGACTCCGACCAGCCTGCTAACTAACCGAGGCGTTGAATTCAGCCAATAATGCTCATGTTAATCACTGAATCGCTGGTGTCCTCTACAGCTGATATCAGTAAGTTATTATATTTGCCAACTTTGTAAGCTTTTCTTACACTGTTGTCATCTTATATTGTGCATTGTTTTGTTCTGTAAGGGGATTTTTGACCAACTAATCACTAAGTTTGGAAGATCAAGGCTATCTGTTAAGTAAAACGGTGGAATTCTCAATCAATAATATTATACGCTATGGCAAAAATCCAAATACAACCATCTGCTACACCAATGTTAATAATGATTCCACTGTAACAGTTTACAGAACTTGGCAAGTTAAGCCATAGTTCATACAATATAATGCAATTACCTTACCTGTTGCCTTTAGCGTAGATGTCTTCTCTGACAATCTTGTTGAGCAATGTAATAACGATGGATTGCATTAATTTGTATGTTTAAATATGTCCTCAAAAACAAGAGTAAAACTGTATACAAACATACTGTGACGTGCCATGTTTGTTTATGTTTGAGGTAGTCACGTGAAACTATCATGTAGACAGTAACCCGTTACCTCACTGTTCGTCTCTCAGGTCTGTGGAAAAGCTCGTCCGGTTTACAATAGGCTCCAGATTGCCCTGGCCGTGAACAAGCGGAGCACAGGCTCGGCACGAGAACCATCACAATTTCAGTGGAAAAGGGCTAGAGAGAAAGATGAACTCAAAGCCATTAAATCAAATTATCTGAGGCATCTAACTCATGTCTGTTAGCCAAAAAGTTTCTGTCTGTTGACAAAATTCGCTTTTAGAATAGACACATTTAAAATGTACAGTCTCTCTCTTCTGAGAATATTGACCAAAAATATTAATGACTCATATTGCACTCACTCATGTTGTCCAATCAAATGCTCTCTAGAATGAGAATGACCCTCTGCCTAGTAGAGCGCAACAGTACCTGCTCACCTTTTCAGCTGTCTTCATTCCAGAAGTATCTTTCCCATTCATTTTTTCCATAGGGGTTTATAAAAGACTTTATAACAGTTCTAAACAATGAACCAAGCTAGCCAGCTCTGTGGTGATTCACAATATTACAAAATATTGATTTGAAGCAAAAAAGTATTTGAAAAAATGCACAAAAAGACAAGGTACAAACGGGGGCAGTTTTAGGGTCAGTGGATATACGGGGCTTGGCCCAGACCTCTGTGGATACGAATGGGGCCATCCATTGATTAAATATTGGAATATAAATAACTTTATCCATCTTTTATCCTGGGGGTCTTACTGGGGAAATGAATGTGGGTGCTATTTCTACCGGAAGTCGTTCTATAGCATTTTCTTGCTCTGGCTGCAGTCATTTTAGACCCTGTTTACAGCTGCTAATAAGACGCATTTCAGACGATCTGATCGCAAATGGTCAGAGCTAAATATAGTTGTAAATGGGGATCAAAGTGTTTTGTGACTGGATCACAAAAAACACATAGAGAAGTAGTCAAAATTCACATCGCATTTGAGGTTTAAAACGCTGCACTGATGCGTCCACAGTTTTTCCCACAGGATTTTGTGAGACTGTGCTGGGTGGACCTCGGACAATCTAGAGCAGGGGTGTCAAACTCGGTTCCTGGAGGGCCACAGTCCAGCAGAGTTTAGCTCCAACCCTAAATAAACACACCTTAAGCAGCTAATCAAGGTCTTCAGGAGTGCTTGAAGATTACAAGGAGGCATTTTGGAGCAGGGCTGGACCTAAACTCTGCAGGGCTACGGCCCTCCAGGAACTGAGTTTGACACCCCTGCTCTAGAGGGTCCAGGGGCATGCTCCCCCATAAGAATTTTTCTTTACATTTTAAAGTTAAATGCATCAATTTGGTGCACTTTGAGGGCAAAATTAAGAGGCTAGATCTATGAAGAACTTTGTGCTCTTGTAAAAAATTTGTGCTCTAGTAGTAATTAAATCATAAACACATTAGTTGTATAGATATGAATGGTGATGACATGGCAAAAAAAAGTCACACCCACAAAGCATAAATGAGACAGAGTTTAACGCAGTTCAGAAATGGTCAAAACACAAATTGACTAGAGCATACATTTGAGCCAGGGCTTAATATTAAGCATTGTCATGTGCTTCTCCTCCGGACAAGCAAATTGGTCATTCACTTGTCCGAGTAAAAAAGTTACTTGTCCAGAGAGAAAAAAGGAAATTTAAGTTACATGCTCAAGTCACATGTCAAAGTTTATGTTGTATATTTCTCTAAAATTATGATCGATGCCCAAACTAATAGTGTATCTATGCAATCAACTCAATTCTCTGCGACAGAAATGTAAACTGCACTTGGTAGGGGAGGAGGCTATTGTCATATGATAATTATTTTATGTTACGTATGGTAGTCAAATAAAGAAAAGCCTCCATCGCCACCCTTAACAGCAGGAATGCTCATAGTTCTATGGAATGAGATCTACTTTTTCATCATGTTATTGCAGCAAGATCTACCAATTACAATAAAGGCTATACATTATCACAATATCAAAATTTCAGTGGTCGATAGTGAAATTTGATTCTCAATACCAGCTTTAATACCACAACAAATAATAACTAATATGTTAATTATGGAAGAATCGGGCAGATTCGTCTTTGCAAAGGACGCATGAATCAAGCCACGTACAAGGTTATCCTGGAAGAAAACTTGCTTCCTTCTGCTCTGACAATTTTCCCCAAGTCTGAGGATTGTTTTTTCCAGCAGAACAATGCTCCATGCCACACAGCCAGGTCAATCAAGGTGTGGATGGAGGAGCACCAGATCAAGACCCTGTCATGGCCAGCCCAATCTCCAGACCAGAACCCCACTGAAAACCTCTGGAATGTGATCAAGAGGAATATGGATGGCCACAAGCCATCAAACAAAGCCGAGCTGCTTGAATTTTTGCACCAGGTGTGGCACCCAACAGCACTGTGAAAGACTGGTAGAGAGCATGCCAAGACGCATGAAAGCTGTGATTGAAACTCAGGGTTATTCCACCAAATATTGATTCTGAACTCTTCCTAAGTTAAAACATTAGTATTGTGTTGTTTAAAAATGAATATGAACTTGTTTTCTTTGCATTATTCGAGGTCTGAAAACACTTTTTTGTTATTTTGACCAGTTGTCATTTTCTGCAAATAAGTGCTCTAAATGACAATATTTTTATTTGGAATTTAGGAGAAATGTTGTCAGTACTTTATAGAATGAAACAAAAATGTTCATTTTACTCAAACACATACCTAAATCCAGAGAAACTGATAATTTTGCAGTGGTCTCTTAATTTTTTCCGGAGCTGTATGTCCTCATAAAATCAGACATGCTATCCTCAAAATTCCAACACAACTATGAAAGAATGAATGGACATACACTGCAACAACAGCTGTGTTTACTTGACAATGGAAGTAATGCCCACATTTCGTGCTAAGCATCACGGGACGTAGGAAAAAGGTGGATAATAAAAGTTTAAATGCTACATATTTGGCTTTCCATAGTTCAATGTACACTGTGTACAACTGACAGTTTTATATCCTATTATTGATTCACTGTGTATTTTAAATTAGTTTATAAGATAGAAGGTTTAGAAGGCTGTAAATAGCTTAAAATAAGTGCTTCTGAGATAAAATAGTTGCTAGATTCGACAAAGTTTGCAAGGTTTGAGACATCATGTCTTAAAAAGAGCTCTGCAAAATGTCCTTGCATAAGTCCTGGCTCGTGAAAGTTTGCAAATTCGTCAAGCACATCTGTGGCCTATATATTACTCTTTGTTTTCAAAGTTATTAAGTTGTCCAATATTTGGTACTTACTGCATCTTGATAGATCAACTCAAAACAGTTTCCAGTATCTCACCAAGACTTTATTTCAAGCATTTTGACCATTCATACCCAGCCACCAACGGCTGTCATCCGCCAGAGGGTGGAGGAGTGATCGAGGACCAGGCTACGCCATGTCTGGGAACCGGCAAACAAGTTTTTGGGCATATTCCAGGACGACAGTGTCAAGATTCAAATTGTGAAAGAGTGGTTCAGGGAGCATGAGGAATCATTTTCACACATGAATTGGTCACCGCAGAGTCCTGACCTTAACCCCATTGAAAGTCTTTGGGATGTGCTGAAGAAGACCTTACAGAGTGGTTCGACTCTCCCGTCATCAATACAAGATCTCTGCCAAAAATGAATGCAACTCTGGATGGAAATAAATGTTGTGACATTGCATCATTGTGACAGAATTTACTTTTTAGAATATAACAAATAAAAAAGTGAAAAGTTAGGGTTTTAAGTGTCTTGTTACAAGTGTGTGGGTACTGAATTGAGTCAGTATTTGGTGTTATCAGTACTGTAGAAACACAGTCTTCCTGATATTACAACAATATTTATCACGATTTGATGTTATGTTTGGCTGTGTTAATCACTTTTTTCTTAGAAAGAAATGTTTACTGCAGAACATTTGTGTCTAACATGTCATTTGTTTTCCTATGAACACAAAATTAGCAGGTGAAAGGTAGGGATGTGCAAAACTACCAGTTTTCATAAAGTATGTGTTTCACATAGTATGTGTTGCCTGAGCAATTAATTTGCTAGTCAGTGCTAAGGAACACATTTATAATAGGGTTACATTACATCCATGCGACTCTGATCAGATGCAATTGGATGCTATCCTCAATCCTTTAACTGGGTAACTAATGGATATTCATCAAATAAATAGACTAAATAACTATTTATAATTCAATATCAATATAAGAAAAGTACGAAAAAAGCCTGTATTCACCAGAAGAGGGTTTTTGGCCACAGAGGAACACAGATGAATAAAAAAAAAACTATCGGTAACTATCAACGTTGAAGTTTAGCAGGTTTAACAATGTCAAACGTAACTGGTTCTTGTGTGTCTCACCACTGACATCCAGCCTGGTGTGTTGCGTCTTGATGCACTAATTTGGCAGCTGTTTTATAGGGGAACATTTTTCATCATAAATGTTTTTATTTCAGTCTATTTCTCACATACTGTAAAGCTACAAGCTTTATGACAAGCAACCAGTTGTAGGGGCTACATTTATGGTGCTTTTTTGTCATTCTTGGAGCTGAACATTCACAATCCTCATTTGTGTTAGATGGAAGATAGAAAATCAGGTTTCGAACAACATGACTAATTCTATCTTTGAGTGAACTAGCCTTTTAACATTTCTCCTGGTGCAATGCCTTGCCCCACAGACATCCAATGAAAGTGCATTGCCGTAAACAATTTTTTTCTTTTTTTTTACAAACTGAGGGATGATAAATTATTTTCTGTAGTAAGTAAGTGTTTCAGTGCATTCTGTGGATACTTTTATTTAAACTTCTTTAGGTCAGCAAGTTCTATGAGATCACACTGTGACTGTAAACACATATGGATTTTACATATATAGCCTAAATATATTCATGCCTCCTTCTGCTTCTGCACTCTCTTTGCCTTCTCTCACTACAGTGTTCTTTGGGAATTGACAGGGTGACTCATTGGAGTATGTGTCTCTAGAGTGGCAAACTGCTCTTGCATTTATATTTGGAGCACTAATGCAGAGACCCAAACTTCAAAGCAGAGCAACTGTGTATACCCAGCTGTAGCAAGTGTGTGAGTGAGTATGTGTGTCGTAGACAGATGCACTTTGCATCAGGGTGCCAGCTGAGTGCTATGAATGACACAAGTTGCTCTGTCATCACTGAGTTAATGTTAACTTCATCAAAGTGTCAGCTGGTCAGAGATATGTCCGTCACTTGCCTCTGAAGATCTGATGTTTTTATTTTATTTTTTATCAGTGTGGTGAATAAGGACAGAATTAGTGAATTATGATAACTTTTCAGATATTTGAGTGTGAATAAAACCTGAACACTAAAACCTGAGCTGTGTTGAAAAGTGAAACTGACGTATATTTCAGAAAAAAATAACGTAATTTCCGCAAATTCTAAGCTCAGTGTTCAATCAGGTATCAAATATTAGTAATTCCTATTGTAATTGGACCCTTATGGTATTGGCCCATATTCCTAAGGCAAGAATTGAACACAGATGCTTCTACGGAGCTATGCAAGCTCGATTTTGTGTATTGTTGTTTTCCAAAATATGTCAGACCACAATTCATGACACAATGAATGTATGAGTTGCAATCTCAGTGTTGCCACAAGGTGCGCTATAGTGGACATTGATTGAACTGTCTGCTTCAGTATTGAGTTTTCTCTTTTAAGTTAACTACTTCTAGGCATAGGTGAACTAGGCGGCAATGTTGTAGTACTTGAGATCACTTTTTGAAGGTCTCGTCTCGGAATCGACTGCATTTTTACTCGGTTTTGGTCTCAGACAAAGAGGACTCTGGATTTTATTTCAAGACCGGTCAAGACCACAACTGCGAGGATATCACTAAATTGCCTGTGCATTGTCTGATTTATTTGTTAACATCATTACTGTGATTGGATGTAAAACTTCCTGCTTCAAATGCAAGCAATAACTTGACTCATTTATAATTTGAAATTTTTCTGTTAACGGCTGTCACCCCTCCCCACCCCCCTTCACACATACTCCAAGAAAGTGAATGCGGGAGACAGGAGAAGAAACTGTGGCTGTCTGAGTGATGTCAGACAAATCTTCTGTAATACAATTTGGCTACCTAAACCAGTGTTTCCCAACCACTGTGCCCACTAGTGTGCCAAGAAAGATCGTCAGGTGTGCCATGGAAAATTATCAAATTCCTCAAAATAAATACATCGTTTTTTCCCCAGTATTTTAGTGAAGGCATAAAGACGGTAGAAGAGTTTTAAAGTTGCCAATTCAGTATATTTTCCATTACAAATATTTTATGCAACCAGTTTAAATATTTTGTCCATCATAACATTATTGTTCTAACAAACTCTAGTCTGCTGTCAATATGCTTCATCATCACACTTGTAGTAAAAACATTCAGTTAGTGAACCGAATGAATGAATCCAACAGGTGTTTTGTTTTACTTACAGACTAAAAACTGTTTATTTGTGCACAGCATAGAGTTACAGATGTTATGAACAGATGTGGCTTACTTGTCGTGTTTCTCTCATGAAACATAAAAAGAATATGAGAAACTGTTACATACGATTACTAAAAGCAAATACTCCTGTTTTAAACAAGTCCAAAAACACCGTGATTCGACGTGTAGATTCTGAGGTACTATAATCTTCATGGAGCGCGTTTGACATCTGAACCATTGAATGGAGGCCGGGCGGCTGCTCACGGTTACTAGTGCCTGCTGGATCCAACCTCTGTCAGTGCGACTTATGTGTTTTATTTCTCTCTATCAACAACGTGATTTTGACCCTGTGCGACTTATAGTCAGGTGCGACTTTACTTCCGGAAAATACAATAAATAAATAAAAAACACAAAATGTATTTGCTGTGCCGTTGCAAGAATTAATTTGCAAGAACAAATCTACAAATTGGAAAAGACACAAATTTGTTGGCTTTTCATTATCTAATTAGCACTCTTGGCATCTGTGACCTCATTATACAGCGTACATATGTTACTTGTGTTTTTTGCAGAGCTGAATTTCAAACATTACGAGTTCACACTACTAAGACAGTCAGAAAACATGGACAAGTTCTTGAAAAGGAAAACTATCGACGATGGTTATGTGGGATAGTGTTGTGCCATGGGATTTTTTTAATCGTAAAAAGTGTGTCGTGGCAGAAAAAAGGTTGTGAAACACTGACCTAAACCACAAAGAGTTCATCTGCAAAAAAGTGTCCAAAAGAAATCTCACAGCAGTATGTAAATTCTGCAATGCAGTTCTTACTGAGACGGCTGGGACCACGTCAAATTTTATCGGCACTTATAAAGGAAGCATAAAGAAAGGTAAGCTAAGTGTAAGTGATGCTAGCAAAGCTAACTAGCTAATATTAGCAATCTGCCTCTTGCTGCATTCCATTCAACTCAGAAATTCAGATTTTCCAACTTCCTACTGAGAAAAGTGCAATGGAACACCACTTGAAGTCCTAATTACAACTTGGAAAGTCATGCGGAAATTTTCGGCACCCAGGAAGATGTACAAAATAAGTGATAAACATTCACTTTTATTAAATAGAATCGATAAATTAGTCAAAGTTCCTACATTACATGATATTAAAGCTTGTTTAACAAATATTAGCAGAGCAGCAGGTGTTCAAAACATGGTAAATTATACTCTCTTTTGAAAATCATACACCTGTAGCACAAATGCTAGCGTTGCAGATTGTTTATGAGTTGGGTTGATGGGAGACATCTCTGGTGACAGTCAAACACCTGCTAAGCTAACGGGAGCATTGCTGTTTTGTTTCCTTTAATGTCATCTTCTGAGCATCTGGCATTGAAATGCCTTAAGTCGGAGATCGGATATATCAATGTGGAACATCCCACATCCATTTGAATGGAACGCAGCATCTGTACCTAAACTCATCTTCACCCCTCACCCAAAGAGATTTAGCGAGTATTAGCTATACATATTAGCTACCTATGTATTTACTGTTTTTTAGGGCGCTAGTTTCAGTTGCTTGCCAGATATTTGCCACCTAGCTAGGTGTGCGAGCTACCTAATTTAGTTAACATATATTGAGGATGTAGCTAATGCAGTGTTAACTTTGTGAGAGATTGAGGGGACAGGGCATGTAGTGACAAATTGTTGTTCCCAAGTTACGTTTTTGCTTGTGATAAACAATGATGAGACAGGCCACATAAAGCTATGTAGCCAATGTATATAAAGTTACGTTACATCAACGTTAGCTAATGTCAGCTCCGACATAAACTCTACATGCCATGGTAACACTCTCTCACTTGGGTGAGTGTGCTAGAGATGTGACAGCGGAGAGTGGAGACCGAGTAATGCGCCATATAATTTCACTTATATGAAAAATTTACATTTTAAATAGGCTGCTTTGCTTATGTTTGGCATTCTTTGTTCTATTTCTAGATTTAGCTATGTGGTTAGCAAATTGCACACATTTATACAAGGCTTGTTGTTGATTCAAAAACAACAAAAAACGTACTATATTGTTTAAGACAGAAAAGTGAAGACTTAATTATTGAATAATTGTTTGATATATTCTGCACTTAATGATGGTTTCTAGGGGAAGAGTCATCCAGAAAACATGATGCAATGCTTGCACAAAAATATTGTTTTAGGTGGATGGTAAAACTTAGAAAAGGAATGTTGAATAAACATGGTTAAGTTGATTTCAGCTCCTTAGTGTTTGTTTGTATTTGTTTGCTCATAGAAAACAAAGGACAATTCACACACATAAAATTCACCTCTGCAATGCCTTTTGATTATTTTATCAAGACATTTCTCATGGTACACTGACACACACACACACACACACACACACACACACACACACATACATATATATATACACAGGGTTGGGGAGTAACGGAATACATGTAACGGGATTACATATTTAAAATACAAAATATAAGTAACTGTATTCCACTACAGTTACAATTTAAATCATTGGTAATTAGAATACAGTTACAACCCCAATTTCAAAAAAGTTGGGACACTGTGTAAAATGTAAATAAAAACAGAATGATTTGCAAATCTCATAAACCCATATTTTATTCACAATAGAACATAGAAAACATATCAAATATTTAAACTGAGGAAATGTACCATTTTAAGGAAAAAATAAGGTAATTTTGAATTTTATGGCAGCAACACATCTCGAAAAAGTTGGTACAGGGCCATGTTTACCACTGTGTCTGGGAACTGAGGAGACCAGTTGCTGGAGTTTTGGGAGAGGAATGTTGTCCCATTCGTGTCTCATACAGGATTCTAGCTGCTCAACAGTCCTGGGTCTTCTTTGTCGTATTTTTTGTTCCATGATGCGCCAAATGTTTTCAATTGGTGAAAGGTCTGGACTGCAGGCAGGCCAGTTCAGCACCCGGACTCTTCTACTACGAAGCCATGCTGTTGTAATAGATGCAGTATGTGGTTTAGCATTGTCTTGCTGAAATATGCAAGGCCTTCCCTGAAAAAGACATAATCTGTATGGAAGCATATGTTGCTCTAAAACCTGTATATACCTTTCAGCATTGATGGTGCCTTTCCAGATGTGCAAGCTGCCCATTCCATAGGCATTAATGCACCCCCATACCATCAGAGATGCAGGCTTTTGAACTGAGCGCTGATAACATGCCGGATGGTCTCCCTCCTCTTTAGTCCGGAGGACGTGCCGTCCATGGTTTCCAAAAATAATTTCAAATTTCGATTCATCTGACCATAGAACAGTTTTCCACTTTGCCTCAGTCCATTTTAAATGAGCTTTGGCCCAGAGAAGACGGCGGTGTTTCTGGATCATGTTCACATATGGCTTCTTCTTTGCATGATAGAACTTTAACCTGCATTTGTGGATGGCACGGTGAACTGTGTTCACAGACAATGAGTTCTGGAGGTGTTTCTGAGCCCATGCAGTGATTTCCATTACAGAATCATGCTTGTTTTTAATGCAGTGCCGCCTGAGGGCCCGAAGATCACGGGCAACCAATATTGATTTTCACCCTTGTCCCTTGCGCACAGAGATTTCTCCAGATTCTCTGAATCATTTGATGATATTATGCACAGTAGATGATGAGATATTCAAAGTCTTCGCAATTTTACATTGAGGAACATTATTCTGAAATTGTCCCACAATTTTTAGATGCAGTTTTTCGCAGATTGGTGAACCTCTGCCCATCTTAACTTCTGAGAGACTCTGCCTCTGTAAGATACTCTTTTTATATCCAGTCATGTTACTGACCTGTTGCCAATTAACCTATTTAGCTGCAAAATGTTCCTCCAGCTGTTTCTTTTTAGTAATACTTACTTTTCCAGCCTTTTGTTGCCCCTGTCCCAACCTTTTTGAGATGTGTTGTGGCCATCAAATTCAAAATTACCTTATTTTTTTCTTAAAATTGTACATTTCCTCAGTTTAAATATTTGATATGTTTTCTATGTTCTATTGTGAATAACATATGGGTTTATGAGATTTGCAAATCATTCTGTTTTTATTTACATTTTACACAGCATCCCAACTTTTTTGGAATTGGGGTTGTACATTCAAAAAGTATTTTGATTACTGAAGAGATTACTTTGCATTTTATTGTCATTTGTTTCGTTTAATATTTAGTCCTTTCAGATGAAAAACATTTATACATATAAATGATGCGATCCAAAGTGCATTTGAACAGCGGTGAAACACTTTCTTATGATGTGTTACTGTAAAGGGAGTTCAGTGGAAAGGAGGAGGCGAGAACCGGCTTGACAACTTAAATAATAATTTAATGAACAACTTAAACACACAACCAAAACCACACAGTACAGCTGCCTGCAATTCTCTCTCTCTCGAACTGTTGTCCCCGGCCGCCTTTATCCCTCGCACACCCCATCAGGCTGATTGGGGACCGGGTGTGTATCATTCCAGACCGGCCCCGCCCTCCTCGGCTCTACAGTTACGTTCATACGAGCAGACAGAGAAGTAAGTTTGAAGTAAGTTTGGAGCAGAAGAAATAGAAATAAACCTTGTGTAAATTGTCAGCTTTACGCTAAGATAAAATGCTATTTCTAGCCATTTTACATGCACGTTACCAGGCACGATCATATTTTTTTATCAAGAAAATTCATGTTGGATAATAATTTATTTTTTTCTAGTAAGACCTTTGATATTAGGGCAAAAATCTTATTCTTGATAATAATTTTTGTATTGTTTTCTTGTAAAAATATCTAAAAATCCTTAAAACAAAATCAGTTTGATTAATCTTGTTTTAGAAACAACACTGCATAAGATATTTAGGTTTTTCAGAGAATGTATTTTTAACATGTGTATTTTGTCTAACTGTACTGGCAGAGTTTTTATAGTCAAAACAAGTGAAAAAAATCTACCAGTGCTGAAGAAGTAATCCAAAGTATTTAGAATACGTTACTGACCTTGAGTAATCTAACAGAATACGTTAAAAATTACATTTTACAGCATGTATTCTGTAATCTGTAGTGGAATATGTTTCAAAAGTAACCCTCCCAACCCTGTATACATGGCAATGAAGAGGAATCTTAATTTGTTTTCTGTGGGTGTTTTTATGGGAATGTGGATCTTACAGATCAATCTGAGGAGTGCCTATGGTTTGCATATTCCACATTTTATAGTAAGTGTGTCATGCAGTGTGGGAATCGCACTGGTCTGGTCTTGGTCTTGACTCAGTCTCGCCCTGCTTTGTTCTTTGTCTTGACTTGGTCTCAACCCCTCAAAGTCTTGGTCTTGTCTCGGTCTCGATACACTCTGGTCTTGGTCTTGACTTGGTCTCGGTTTAGGTGGTCTTGACTACAACACTGCTAGGTGGTGTCAACTTACCTAAATAAAAACACATCACACATGTTTATAGAGAATGATTTTTGCAGGTATGTCTATCACCCCTTGAGTATTGATATTTGTTACCACCACAGTAACGCAGGAACACGTTAAAGAGATAGTTCACCCAAAAATGAAAATTCTCTCATCATTTACTCACCCTCATGCCATTTAAGATGTGTATGCCTTTCTGTCTTCTGCAGAGCACAAAAATGTTTTTTATATGAATATGTCAGTCCATACAAGGTGAGTGAACGGTGGCCAGAACTCTAAAGGTCCAAAAAGGCAGATAAAGGTAGCATTAAAGTAATCCATCAAACTCTAGTGGTTTAATCAATGTCATCTGAACCGACCCAATCTGTTTTGTGTGAGAACAGACCAAAATATAATTCCTTTTTCACCATAAATCTTAGCAGTCTCCTTGGCGATCACACTTCCTATAGCGCTATCTAGCCCATGGCACTAATGAGAGTGTATAATGATGGCTAAACTAAATAACTGACTGTAAATATTCTGCATAGCTGTACTAGTTTCTTGTCTGTCATATCACTCCGTCTTCTCTGTCTTCTCACATAATAAATTAATTTAAATTCAGATAAATATTTCATGTCCATTTATTTGGCATCCCTTGCATAGCAACCTATTAATTTCCAATACAACCAGTTATTGGTATGTTATATATTTATCATGTTAATACACAACAGTAATGAAATTGCCCAAAGCTTATACAGTTCATAAATCCAAATCATGATTATGTGAATCAGAATTTCCTTCTTTTTTGTTCTAATAGTTTTGCAGTCCTGACCCCTAGCCAGGCCATCGCTATCACTGGAACCTAGATGATTAATGTTGCAGTCATAAAGGAAAGATCCCTTGAAACATGAATCACTTGTAATGGAATTTACATCTTTGTAAGCTTTTGAAATATTGTTCAGCTGCTGGAAAAACATTCTACAAAGAATTAAGCCACAAAAAGGTGCCACATTCAAATAATCCCCTTAATGTGACAGTTCATCCAAGAAAGTTTTGTTTTCATTTACTGTACTCACCTTCATGCTGGCCCAAACCCTTCTTACTTTCTTTCTTCAGTGGAACACAAAACGAGATGTTAAGCAGAATGTTAGGTACTGACAGCCTCAGTCCCCATGTGACTAATATGTGAGCAATGCAATCTGTTCTTCACATTCTCATTTTAAATTCAAAATAAAAAAAGATGTATTAGAGAGCACAGTTCACAGTGCTCAGTGGCGGTATTCACTGTGAACTGAGCAAAGTGAATCTGAAACCTGTTTTTTTCCCCTGCTTTTCACCTACGTTTATTCATCCCTCCATCCTGCTCTTTCTTACTGCCCTGCTTTCCCAAAGGAGCATGAACTGAACAAGTATTTTCTCATCTTGTTAGCGCAAGGGGAAAAAGAGCAATGAAGAGAGATGATAATAAGGAGCTAAATAGAAAAAATAAGGCAGTCAGAAAGAAAACCAGTTTGAAAGAGAAAAGGCTGTATATAATTGTGCTTTAATTGGCAGGAGGAGGGGGTTTACTGTGGTCTGGTATCAGGGAATGGTAGAAGGCCTCTCTGATGTTGACATGATCACATGACCATAACCCCAACTACTGATATTGCTCCACTGCAGTAATGATTTTGCCAGTAATGCCGCTAATCCTTGTTTTCAGACCTCCAAAGTAATAAAACAAAGTAGTAATATTTCATGCTGGGTCACTTCACACATAATCGTGAGAAAGTGTAGGGCAAGAAGCTAATTACTGTTAACGGTGTGTAATCACATGAATCGTACGGACCATATGAACTTTCTTTCCTCTTATACTTTTGTTAGAAACAGTTTTGTGAATGCTATTTGTAACCATTGTGTATGAAATAGTTCTGTCATTTTTATTTCACCCCCATTTCATTCCAAAAGTTTTTCCTCTTTCATGTAAGGAGAATTTTTGAAGGATCTTCACACAGCTCTTTTCCATACAACAATAGTTTATAGTTATAGTTTATAGTTATCTCTGTAAAGCTCCAAACAGGACCAAAAACACCTTTAAAAAACATAAAAGTAGTCCAATGTGACTCTTGAGCTATATTCCAGTTCTTCTGGCTACTATTACTTCCCAGAACTGTCATCAGGCATCTGCTGTTGAACATGAGAAAACATAAATTTTACGCTTGAAGTAGTAGAAAATTGCAGGTAATTTACTGAATTTAATAAAAGATCCACAGTGGCTTAAAAAAAACAACAATTGTAACTTGGATGGAAACATGACTAATGACACCAAACCCGGCGTGGCACGTCAATGCACCATTTTTAAGTCTAAATGTGAAAATTTCAGAGTTTCGGCAGAGGAGAAGATAATCAGTGAATGACAATTTTGGTCTGTTTCTTACACTAAATGTTCATATGACTTTTGAAATTTGGAATGTAGCTCACAAGTTGTATGGACTAATTATATGATGCTGTTATGGTGCTTTTATTGTCCTTCGGGGAGCTTGACAGTCATGCTGTCATTGTATAGAAAAGAGGTTCATAAAGATTTTTCAAGATTTCTCCTTTTGTGTTCCACTGAAAAAAATGATGGCAGAATTTTCCTTTTTGGGTGAACTATTTATATAAATATGTTAATTTTAAGTTTTCATTGGAGGTAAACACCATTCCGGTGTGGACGAGAGGCGTAAACTTAGCAAAATCAATGTGTTTTCCACCAAAATCATATTACCGTGGACATGGCCTTAAAGCTCATTAATTGGGCAGGCAAGGTGTCTTTGCATGTTCCTTTGTGAGCCCTGTTATATTTACATTTCTGGAACTGACTGCCTTTCTCTTCTCAGTAGTGATGTCTGTCAGGGTATGCAATGTTCCCTCTCCAGGGGGTCCCTTTAATTAAAACTGTGGATACAAAAACAGGGAGAAAACATCCTATTAATCAAAATCAAAGAGACCTGTATTAAAAATCCAAAACTATCCCTCTCCCCCCTCTCTTCCCCCTTCCTATTTATTCCTTCATTCTCTTGTTCTGTCTTTCTTTTTTAGCCCTCCAACTCTCGCTGCCTCTGAGCAGTCAGAAGAGCTTTGATGGCCACACAATATGCTGCACACACTCTCTCTCTATTTCTCTGTTGAAAATGCACACACATACAATACGAACACACACATTCACGTACTGTCAAACAACGTGCCATCTGGTTGTGTTGGGATTTGACTCACGGTTCGAGCTGCCACTGAAGTAACTAAAATGAAAGTGATTTGAATTTTTCTGCCCCAAAGGATAGTCATGATGGATTTTTGAATGTTAACACAGCATTTCAAACACTAGCGGCATGTTTGTGAATATCTCTGTCCTCTAGACATTCATATAATTCAGCCAGTGAAGGAAAATTGGTTTGTTTTTTACCATGTAGCAAGAAATGGAAAATTTGTGAATTCTATCCGTAGGTGTGCAAGATATGTAAGACTAAAATCAACAATGCTGGTCATTAGCTCATATTGTGTTTTGGGTGCTGGTCCCCCAGCATGAGATTATTATTATTATTATACTAGTTCACCTTGTTCCTTGTTGATGAGACCTTTGTTTGATAGTCCATTCATTTTCATCTTAAAGGAATAGTTCACTCAAAATGAATGTGTATGACTTTCTTCTTCAGAACACAAATGAAGATTTTAGAAAAATTTCTCAGCTCTATAGGTCCATTCAATGCAAGTGAATGGTGACTAGAACTTTGAAGCTCAAAAAAAGCACATAAAGGCAGCATAAAGGTAAACCATACGACTCCAGTGGTTAAATCCATCTTCAGAAGCGACATGATAGGTGTGGGTGAGAAACAGATCAATATTTAAAGCTGAAGTCTGTCTTCTGCACCATTAGTGCCACTAAACGGAATTGCTTTCAAAGTTGTTTTCAAAACAGCTTTCTGAATAACGTTGTTGGGGCGGGTCTAAACGGGTCGCAGTAAACAAACACACAAATTTTCAAAGTGCCAGAAAGAAAAAATGCTTTGTTTTAGAGAAAATTAACCTATACTTACTTATTAATAGTTGTCTCTTCATGTTATGCTGGGATAGGATATTTCAACATAGAAAAAGTTACATACATCAGCTTTAAGTCCTTTTTTACTACAAATTTCCACTTTCACTCCCACATTCTTCTTCTTTTGTTTTTAGCAATTGGCAGAGGCCCAAAAACCATATATGCAAGGTATGCAATGTGATGGTGCAATTGGCCTCATCAACCCCTCCAACATCACCACCCCCCACACTCTGCTTAAAGCTTATAATGGATGACACACCCCTCGCCTGACAGATACATGGGGCACAAAATTTCGGAAATGTGTAGTTGCGCCCCTGGAAATTGGCATTCTTCAAGCACATCGCCACCTGCTAGGCAGGAAGGAGAATTTATTGTAAAATGGACTAAAATATTGATCTGTTTCTCATCCAGACCTATCATATCACTTCTGAAGAAATAGATTTAACCACTGGATTTCTTTTGTGCTGCCTTTATGTGCTTTTTGGAGCTTTAAAGTTCTGATCACCATTTACTTGCATTGCATGGACCAACAGAGCTGAGATATTCTTAAAAAAATTTTTTTTTTTGTTTTCAGCAGAAGAAAGAACACAGATCTTGGATGGCATGAGGGTGAGTAAATGATGAGAGAATTTGTAATTTTGGGTGAACTATCCCTTTAAAGCATTTTCATGAAAAGATGAACAGGGCATGACAGACATCCTAGCTGCAAAACTTGGTTCAGGTTAGGACAAAGAGAAGTTGCCCAATGCGCAACTTACCCTACCCAGTTGGGAAAGAGATCAACAAACGTTTCTTTACAAGATGGGTATTTCATACTGTATATTAGCTTTGGATCATTCAGTGGGTTAACATGAGCTCTGAATCTATTAAGTGGTCATTCGTAAACAAAATCAAATCACCATCTGCCAAAAAATACATGTTGTACTTCACAGTTACAGGAGGGTCATGATGAAGTAAATGGTTGGAAATTTCATGCCTTGAACTTTCTAATAAAGTTTCCATTACCACCCTCGGAACTCTGGATGTGGGCTTACATAAGTGGAGTTTATAGAGTCACAGGCCACTGCCTTCAATGGTATGTAAAAATAAGAAGTTCGGGTGAATTTAGGGTGATGTTCGGACCCAGGCTTGGGCTGGCCGACTCCCTGCAGAGGCCATGACAGTGAATTTGGGATTGTAGAGTTGTGCTAACTAATTTCCCCTCCATGTTCCCTAAGCTCTGTTCCTGGAGTCTTAAAGGAGCCCCATTGTGAGAGGTTGGATGTCACAGCACTTGGAGCACGGAATGCCCTGGTGTTCACAAAGACGCTGCTGTTCATTCCAACCCCCCTCTTTTCCTCTCTCCCTCTCGCTCTCTCTCTCCTTTACTCTCCGTATGCTCAGAGTCGAGGCCTGCACAAATACAGACTAAGTGATAGATGTGCTCTGTTACATGATCCACGCTACACTCTATTCCCTTTAATTCCAGCAGTATAGCACATTCCCAAATACAAAGAGAAACTGGGAAAGATAAAGTCCACATACATCCAGACATACACAGAAACCATATGCATGTCCAGAGAAACATAGCTCAGATGTTGCTCTTTCATAGCTCAGGAGTAGTTTAAATAAAAATTCTGTCATCCTTTACTCACCCTCATGTGGTTCCAAACCCATTTGCTTTTTTTTCCTGTGGTACACAATAAGCATTTTTAAAGAATATTTACACAGCTCTTTTCATACAGTGACAGTTCACAGTGACAGCGTCTGTCAAGGTCTAAAAGGAAAAAAGAAAAAGAAAAAAAAGCACCATCAAAAGTAGTCCACATGATTCTTGTGCTATATTACAAATTGTCATATTGTGTGAAAGCCATACGATAGCTTTAACAGTCTTAAATTAAGTCATTATTCGCTGAAAATATTTCTCTCCGCTGAAACTCACTATTTTGTCTAAAATTTAAAAAATTGTGCATTATAATTGGTTATTATACATCCAAGAACTAGTTTTGAACTGTTCTTTTTTCCCCAATCAACATTTTCTCAGATGTTTCTCCTAAAATTGCTTAGGAAAAGTAAAAATGCACACAAATTATTTATATTCAGCAATAGAATAAAGATTTTATGAAAATAGCACAGTCCAGATAATTTGGTCTTGGAAAAATTTGATGAGAAACATTTGAGTTTATATTGAAATCTCTGATTTTTGATCGCAGACTGAGCACGGTTTGTGCCATTGTTGAGATCAGTTCTAAATCTCTAGAGGACGTACGTGTGATTGCTAGGGGGGGTTTTTCTCAGAAGAAAAATTTAAGAAGCAGAAGACAGATTTGTCTTTCCATATAATCTCTGAATTGGATAAACAATTGAGATATTGTGGTTTTTCTTTCCTATGGGTGCATTTCCTTTTTGTACAACTGGATAAATCCAGAATGAAATATGATGTAGCCCTCTGATAAAACCAGAAACATTTTTGAGAAGACAGACTAATATCTGCTTGGCAGAAATAACTATGTTTAAAAACTAGACAAAATAATTTGGTTAAGATAATGGTGAGAAAAGCTGCAATGCAGAGCTATGACAAACAATGCAGAGAATATTTCTGCCATTAATCAAGCTAATCCCACAAAACTGTGGTGAACCACTAGACACCAAACAAGCGATTAGCCATCAGGCAGTAATGAGAGGAAAAACACCCTCTATTTGATGATTATTGTCATGGCAATGCTGTCCTATCAGAGAAACAGAGGGGAAGCACAAGTGGTTGATTTTCCGTAATGCCTCTGTGGTAACCTCCATTTGAACTTTTTTTTTTACTCACTCTAGATTTGTCCACACAAGCCAGCATAGTGGAGTCCGTCCTATATACATCAGAAAAGCTGCCCCAATTTATATTTGGTGTCTTTAACTACTATGTAATCGATACAGTGTACTTATTATATACACATGTGTTGTTGCATTGTACTTACATATGGAGTACCTGCATTTAATTACACTGTTAACCTCACCCCTAACCGTAAACCCTAACCCTGCATCTAAATTAGTTTAAGTAATTCTATCTAAAGTAAACTATCAAATGTTAGCTTCGTAAAGATATCTTACCTATGTGTATAATCAGAAATACTCATGAGCAGTAACTATTTTATTCATGGGGAACACTTTAAAGGGGTTAAAAAGTCTTTAAGATAGTTGATATTTGGCTGACCTTGCTGGGGGCATCAAAAGACAATTGGATTGGACCCTGAAAATATCCTTTAGAATTTCAATCCATTACACTCCATATTGAGGTTATGTCGTAGCAGGTGTTGGAAAACAACATTCACAGCTCATTTATGATTACGATAATTGATGTGAAGGTTTGCTAACTTTTTTTGTACATCAAAGTTTTCCAACGTTAAACATACAAACATTCTCTTATTAATTTGCACACTTTCACACATACTATCCAGCCACACTCATAAGAAAATCACAAACACTAACCCACACGCAAACACATCTAAATGCTCTTGTGTACACAGTCACTCAATGTGCCAACTTTTCCATCCAATGGCCAGACGACCTCCTTCGATGAGAGGTGGTCAGTCTGAACTTAATTCAAATCATGTGTGCAGATGGAGTGAGTGACAGACAGAGAGAGAGAGAGAGAGAGGGAGAGCTACAGAGACGGGAGTGAAAGACATAAAGTCAGTGAGAGCAAGGAAGAGCTTAACTCTAACCCTTGAAAAGTATCCAGTTTTTTTCTGTTTGTTTTTCTCTTTTGGATGATATCCTGAGCCCTCTGCGTTTGTGTCTCTGGGAGAGAAAGAGAGAGACAGAGAGAGCATTAGAGCGCTGGTTTGTTTGTGTGTGTCTGAGAGGTGTAAAGTCTTCTCCACCCTCTACTCAGCTGGACAGGAACTGTGAGGCGTCTACACCAGGACTCCAGCTGTACGACCCAAACAGCCTCACTTCTTTTACACACACACTCCATTTACCATCACAAGATGTGTAGAAAGATCTTTACAGATTATACACAGAGTGTCTTATGTTGAGGTGAAACACAGGCCAGAATCTACTGACTGATTCTTTATTGTTAAATGTTTGATTATCGTCCATCCGGAGGCCATGCATTGTTTTGTATATGCATTGTGTGTGTAGACTACACTTTTGATGTGTAATGAATGGCGAAGCCTTTGTAGCTTAAAGAAACATGAAATAGCATTCGCAATACACAAAGGCGGAGTTTGGAGGGTGCCAGAGGGGGCACTGCACCCACATTGGCCAAAGCTGAGATTGTTCATCATTACAGATAAGAAAAAAAATTTGGAGATGGAGGAAGTATTACATTTTAATCACGTAAAAACCTTTTTTCTTTGGAATATTATGCACTGATAAATTGTCTATGGTAAGAACAGGAATACACTGGCGGCCAGAAGTTTGGAATAATGTACAGATTTTGCTCTTAAGGAAAGAAATCGTTACTTTTATTCACCAAAGTGACATTCAACTGAATACAATGTATAGTCAGGACATTAATAATGTGAAAAATTACTATTACAATTTGAAAAAAAAAAAAAAAAAAAATTCAGAACGTCTTAAACTACTTCAAAGAGTTCTCATCAAAAAATCCTCCACGGAGCCACGTGATGCCATGCGAAGGGCAGACGGCCCTGGATGGCACGGCGGGAGAAGGAATCCAGCATCAACTGTCCAACATGTCGGTGATGTTGATGAAGGTACTTGCAGACTTGGAGGATCTTGCATCGATCGATTGGAAAAAAATTCTCTGAGCTAGTCACAAGAGTGACAGATGTTGAAAAACGAATTGATTATTTGGAGTCATCAGAGAGGGAATTAGCCGCTAATCCACCCGCGACCAAAGTTGATTTGGAACGTGTTCTTGAAAAGCTTGAAGATCTTGAGAATAGAAGCCGCAGGAATAACATTAGAATTGTTGGAATTCCTGAGCATGAGGAGGGCAGAGATATGGTGAAATTCCTAGACGAGCTTTTCCCGAGTCTGCTCGACATAACAGGCCATAAACTGGAAATCGAGCGAGCTCACAGAGTCCCAGCTCACAGATCTGCTGAGGGAGAAAGGTCCTGATCGATTCTGGCCAAATTTTTTAGATTATCCGATAAAGATCTTGTGTTGTGCCAGGTGAGGAGCAAAGGAAAGCTTTCTTGGAAGAATTACAATATTTTCTTGTTCCCGGACTTTGCGAACTCGACAAGAGAGAAACGCGATCGGTTTAAGGAATGCAAGAAACTCTTACATCAGCAGAAGATCACTTTTGCTCTGATGTTTCCGGCCAGACTGAGAATAAACACCAAGGATGGCAGCAAAGTATTTACATGTCCCAATCAGGCAATGTCTTTTATTGAAACAATGGGTGAGTAACCATTGGGTGTTTGGTGTAGACTCACTGTACATACTCTGGCTTTCCGAGGAAGCTGGGTGCCATTTTTGTTTCTTTTTGCATTGGCTCTGCCGAGTAGCTGGAGTTTGTTTTGTTTTGTGGATTAAAACTTTTCCTTCAAGAAACTTTTGCATTGACGGAAGATCACTTTTACAATGAAGTTCTCGGGAAGATTGAGAATAGACACTACGGATGACTGCAAAATATCTACATGCCCACACAAAGGATGTCTTTTATAAAGTTGGCGGACTGTGTAAATCATGGAATATACTTTTATGCGGACTCCGAGTGAATTGACTCGACCATCCGGGGAACCTGGATGTGTGTTTCGTTTCCTTTTGTGCTGGTTCCGCCTAGCGGTTGGAGCTTGTTTTGTTAAATAACACTATTTTGGGACAGTTATGGATTAATCTGTCAGTTCCTTGTGCTTATGCCTCCTCTTGGCTGGAGTATGATTTGTGGAGTATTTTCGTGGGACATTGGAATGATTATGTCATCTGCTGCACTCATCAGCTGGCTCACTGAAGATTCGTTTGTCTGACCGAGGAAACTGAACGGCTTTATACTGGAATTTGTTTTGTGAAGAAACACACCTTCGAGATAGTTCTGTGAATGAATCTACATGTTCTTTGTGTTTATTCTGCCTATTGGCTGGGGTTTGTTTTACAAAATATTTGATGTTATGTAATTTTGCCTTACAAATTTGTGAGGCAAAATTAAGCAATCCGATGGCAAAGTTGTCATGGGGGCTCTCGTAGCTGTACATGGACTCTTTGAGTTTAAAGGGATTGACAGTTGGTGCTTTCGTGCGTGGGGTTAATGCTGTTTGTTTTTTTCGGGGGGAAGTTTGGGGTTTTATTGTTGCATTAATGTTGAAATGTGGTCTTCATAATTTTATTTTTGGCACACAATTTATTTTTTCTATTATATAAAAATGTCAAATGTTAATATGAGTGGATTGTCTCTCTCCACATGGAATGTGAATGGGTTGGGGCACCCCATAAAAAGAAGGAAGGTTATTTATTTTCTTAAACGTAAGAAATATGATATAGTGTTTCTTCAAGAAACACATCTTTCCCCACAGGAAGTTAAAAAATTTGGGAAGATATGGGGTGGACATGTTTTCTTTAGTGCTGGCTCAAGTAAGAGCAAGGGAGTCATTATATTGGTAAATAAACATTTACAATTCAAATGTCTCAAACAGTTTAATGATAAATTAGGAAGAGTCATTATTGTTTTAGTAGAAATTCAGGGGCAAAGTCTGATTTTGGCTAATATTTACGCACCTAACGCTGATGATCAGGGCTTTTTTATAGATCTTGAAGGGATGTTGCAAGCCGCTGGCACCCCTCATGATATAATTTTGGGAGGAGACTTTAATCTTTTGTTAGATTCAGTCCTTGATCATAGTGAAGCAAACGTGTGTAAGCCCCCTAGAGCAACATTGACGCTTCACAGGATGTGTAAAAATCTTGGTCTTACAGATATTCGGAGACTTCTGACTTTTTGGAGACTATACATTTTTTTCATCAGTCCATAAGATTTATTCTAGAATAGATTTTTTTTTTTAATATCCAAATCCCTCATTTCATCTGTTATTGATTGCACAATTGGAAACATTTTAGTCTTGGATCACGCCCTGGTGAGTTTAGAGGTGTTGCCACATATAGAGAAAAATAAATCATATAGTTGGCGCTTTAATGTATCCCTTTTGCAAAATTCTGATTTCCAACAAATGTTAAAGACTGAAATCAGTGTTTATATGGAGACCAACTGGTCCTCAGTATCCTCTGTGGGCGTGGCTTGGGAGGCACTTAAGGCAGTTCTTAGGGGTCGGATCATACAGTATGCCTCATTCATCAAAAAATCCAAAGCACAAGAACTCGTGGAGTTGGAAGGAAATATTAAAAGTGCAAAGGCAGAGCTGAAGCACCGTATGTCATCTGATGGCCTCAGAGAATTGACCCGATTGAAATATAGATATAATACTATTTTGTCACAGAAAGTGGAGTTTTGGTTATTCAGGGCAAGACAGTCATACTTTGAGTCGGGGGACAAAGCAGGGAAGCTTTTGGCTAGATATATAAAGCAGAGAGAGTCTCTTTCTATCATTCCCTCAGTGAAATCTGCTGGTGGTGAAATTTTTACCTCAGCCATTGATATCAATAATGCCTTTAAAGAGTTCTATCTTGATCTTTATAGTTCCACGTCTTCATCTACTGATGAAGATATTAGAAACGTTGTGGAACCATTAGATCTTCCTAAACTGAAGACTGAGCAAAAAAACGCTCTTGATTCTGAGATAACCTTGGAGGAGCTTGACGAGGTAATTAAGTCCCTACCTACTGGCAAGGCTCCGGGGCCAGATGGTTTTGCCGCAGAATTTTTTAGGTCCTATGCTACAGAACTGGCTTTTGTTAGAAGATTATAATGAATCATTAAAGAATGGAAAGCTTCCTCCAACCATGACATAAGCCCGGATCAGTCTGATTCTTAAAAAGGACAAAGATCCAAGCGAGTGTAAAAGTTACCGTCCAATCTCCCTGATCCAACTAGATGTAAAAATTTTGTCAAAAATTTTGGCTAACCGATTAAGTTATGACATCTCTTATACATATTGATCAGGTGGGGTTTATTTGGGGTCGCAGCTCTTCTGATAACATTAGGCGTCTCATCAATATCATGTGGTCAGTGGTGAATGATCAGACTCTGGTCGCTGCCATCTCACTTGACGCCGAAAAGGTATTTGATATAGTAGAATGGGATTATCTTTTTAAGATTTTGGAAATGTATGGGTTCGGGAGTACATTTATTGGTTGGATTAAGTTACTTTATAGACACCCTGTAGCAGTGGTACAAACAAATGTATTAATTTCAGATTATTTTACTCTGGATAGGGGCACTCGGCAGGGTTGCCCTCTTTCCCCATTATTGTTCTGTCTTGCCCTGGATCCATTAGCAGCCGCGATAAGAAAGGAGGATGATTTTCCAGGGGTGGTGGCGGGAGGTGAGGCGCATAAGCTTCTGCTTTACACAGATGATATTTTATTATTTGTCTCTGAACCTACTAGATCTATGTCTTGCATCCACAGAATTATTAATTCCTTTTCCAAGTTCCCAGGTTACAAAGTCAATTGGTCTAAATCCGAAGCTTTGGCTCTGACAGTGTACTGTCCAGTAACGGCTTTCCAGCCAGGCGCCTTCCAGTGGCCCAAACAGGTCATTAAGTATTTGGGGATTTTATTCCCAGCAAATTTGTCTGATTTAGTTAGTGTTAATTTTGACCCTTTAATAAAAAGGTTTTTGAATGATGTGGGCAGGTGGGCTTCATTACATTTATTGATGATTGGGAAGTTTAATGTTATTAAAATGAATTGTATTCCAAAATTTAACTACCTGCTACAGTCTCTCCCTGTAGATGTCCCCCTCTCTTATTTCAAGCAATTTGATAGCATAGCGAAGTCCTTTATTTGGAATGGTAAACATCCCAGATTGCATTTTAATAAGTTACATAGGCCGATAGACAAAGGTGGGCTAGGCCTACACAAGATTTCGTTTTATTACTATGCGTTCAGTCTCAGACATTTGGGTCATTGGTCACTTCCACCTGAGAGAGCCCCTCGCTGGTTTGTTATTGAACAGGCAGTTCTTGCCCCTATTTCGCCATTACAAAGCATCTCTATCAAACTAATCTGAAAAGTTAAGTTACACCCCATTATTTCGCATTTACACACGGTATGGACTGAAGTGTCCAGACTGTTTAAATTGGACACTTATTTAAATGTTGCCTTGAGCATATGGCAGAACCCAAGATTGTGTATTGGCAAGTCCCCTTTGTGCTGGCCAGAGTGGATTGTGAGGGGGGTTGCTACACTCAGTGACCTATATGAAAGTGGAGTGTTGAGATCGTTTGAAAACTTTTTGACAACATTTTGGGATCCCCAGACCTCAGTTTTATAGGTATTTACAACTGCGCCACCTGCTTTGTACTATTTTTGGGAGTAGCACACACCCCCCTAAGGAGGCAGATGCTTTGGGAGAGGTGATCGCGGCTTTTGGAAAAGGTCATGAGGCATCAGTGTACTACTCCTTGTTAATTCAGAGTCTGGGGGATGGAGCCTTAACTTCTCTCAAGAGAGTTTGGGAGAAAGATTTCAACTTGGCATTGGAGGAAGGAGTGTGGGCTAAGATTCTTAAAAACATTAAGTCTGCATCTTGAGATGCAAATTTTGAATTGTCTTATACAATTCAACATTTTGCATAGATTTTATTGGACCCCCTCTAGACTGTATAGGCTTGGTCTTAAAGACACACCCACCCGCTGGAGATGTCAATCGGAGGATGGAGACATGGCCCATGTTTTTTGGTGGTGTGTCGAGATCCAGAAATTCTGGTCGAAGGTTCAGAATTTTGTGTGCGACGTGGTTAGCACTCGGGTTTCGTTTTGCCCCAGACTTTGTGTTCTGGGCGCTGGGCCGGTCATCGATGTGGGGGATGGCCATATAGAGAACTGGGTTCTGACCTGTGTGATGATCACCAGGCAGGTTATTTTGAGGGGTTGGAGGTCAGCTGGTTAGCCCCCATATCCGGAGTGGTGCACGGAGGTGGAGAGGGTGGCAGCTTATGAGGAGGTGTTATCGGGAAGACGGGGTGGCTTGGATATGTTTATACGGAAATGGGGCAGGTATTTGGAGTTTTTGGAGGGCTCTCGGGTGGGGTGTAGAGAGAGTAGTGTAATATAGTTAGTATGATTATTATGTGTGTGTATGTATGTATGTATGTTTGTATATGTATGTATATACACTACCGGTCAAAAGTTTTGAAACACTTGACTGAAATGTTTCTCATGATCTTAAAAATCTTTTGATCTGAAGGCGTATGCTTAAATGTTTGAAATTAGTTTTGTAGACAAAAATATAATTGTGCTACCATATTCATTTATTTCATTATAAAACTAACATTTTATTTAAAAAAAATAAAAGATTTGAAATTGATGACTTGGACCAAATAATAAAGAAAAGCAGCCAATAAGTGCTCAACATAGATGGGAACTCCTTCAATACTGTTTAAAAAGCATCCCAGGATGATACCTCAAGAATTTGGTTGAGAAAATGTCAAGAGTACATGTCTGTAAATTCTAGACAAAGGGTGACTACTTTGAAGATGCTAAAATATAACACAGTTTTGATTTATTCTGGATTTTGTTTAGTCACAACATAATTCCCATAGTTCTATTTATGTTATTCCATAGTTTTAATGACTTTACTATTATTCTAAATGTGAAGAAAAAAAATTATAATAAAGAATGAGTAAGTGTTTCAAAACTTTTGACCGGTAGTGTGTGTGTGTGTATATATAAATATATATATATATATATATATATATATATATATATATATATATATATATATATATATATATGTGTGTGTGTGTGTGTGTGTGTGTGTGTGTGTGTGTGTGTGTGTGTGTGTATAAATGTATGTATGTGTGTCTGTTTGATTTTTATTTCTATATATTTACTTATGTTTGACCGCAGGGTTGTTTTTTGGGGGGGCGGGGTTGGGGAGGAGGAGGGGGGGGGTTGTGGGGTTTAAATGTTGATTTTATATATATATATATATATATGTTTTGCATTTCATTGTTATTGTATGATTTAATAAAAAAAAAATAATTACAAAAAAAAAAAAAAATCCTCCACGTGCAGCAATGACAGCTTTGCAGATCCTTGGCATTCTAGCTGTCAGTTTGTCCAGATACTCAGGTGACATTTCACCCCACACTTCCTGTAGCACTTGCCATAGATGTGGCTGTCCTGTCGGGCACTTCTCACGCACCTTACAGTCTAGCTGATCCCACAAAAGCTCAATGGGGTTAAGATCCATAACACTCTTTTCCAATTATCTGTTGTCCAATGTCTGTGTTTCTTTGCCCACTCTAACTTTTTCTTTTCATATTTCTGTTTCAAAAGTGGCTTTTTCTTTGCAATTCTTCTCATAAGGCCTGCACCCCTGAGTCTTCTCTTGGTGTTGAGCGGGTAGAATTCAATGAAGCTGTCAGCTGAGGACATGTGAGGCATCTATTTCTCAAACTAGAGACTCTGATGTACTTATCCTCTTGTTTAGTTGTACATCTGGCCTTCCACATCTCTTTCTGTCCTTGTTAGAGCCAGTTTCTTTTGCCATTTTTGACCTAATATTGACCTTCAGACATGCCAGTCTTTTGCATACTGTGGCAACTCAAAAACAAATACAAAGACAATGTTAAGCTTCATTTAATGAACTAAATAGCTTTCAACTGTGTTTGATATAATGACAAGTGATTTTATAGTACCAAATTAGCAATTTAGCATGATTACTCAAGGATAAGGTGTTGGAGTGATGGATGCTGGAAATGGGGCCTGTCTAGATTTGATCAAAAATGACTTTTTTTCAAACAGTGATGGTGCTGTTTTTTTTTTTACATCAGTAATGTCCTGACTATACTTTGTGATCAGTTGAATGCCACTTTGGTGAATTAAAGTACCAATTTCCTTCCGAAACAGCAAAATCTGTACATTATTCCAAACTTTTGGCTGCCAGTGTATTTATTAAGAGTGAATAGGGTACATTTTCATTTCATTTTGTCTTTGGGAATGTTTGAACATCTAAATGCATAATGCATAACATACTCACAGTGAATGTGTATATTTATATTGTATGTTTGTGGATATATTTATGTGTTATGTATTTACAGAATGCATGTGTGTACCTGTCCCTCAATAACAGACTGGGACCTGTTTTCCTGGCATCTCACCCTCTCCAAGTTCCCATGCCAGCTGTGAGTGAAACAACTTCCTGCCTTGTGTGCTGAGTCCTTTCTGCCCTCCCCGGTTCCTCCACACACACTCCTAAATCTCTATGGCCTGCTGTTAATGCTAATGCTTTGTGATGATTATAGACACATAACTCCCTAAGACACCAAACCCAAATTCTGTTAGCTTCTGTTTGAGAAACTGTAGAGAAAGTTAAAGCACTTCACCGAACGAATGAATGGATCACAGGAGCATTTTGTTTTTGTATTCACCCACTCATACCTGAGCTATAAAAATAGACTTCTCTGATATCTTCTCCCTCATGAATTTACTCTTACTCAGTGGAAGATTCTAGGAACTTGTAGCTTTGATACCTTACTGAATAATGTAGAGCAACTCTATCAAAATAAAGCAAATTGGCTAGCATGCAGCTTAGTAGCTAAGTTAGTGGCCAAAGTTTGTATTGCATGGTTAAATTAACATACTATCCAGCCCCCCCCCTCCCAAGCTTCTGTATTTTCAGTCAGTTTTAAGTTTTGATTTAAGTCCTCCAATTTCCAGTGACGAACTTTGGACTGTTCAATGTTTGGTCTGTTTTTGAAGGAGTGTAATTACTGTTTGATGAATTTCATTTCAACAGGATATCATTATATGTCAAACCCAGTTGCTCTTCATATAGCCCCACCTCCCCAGACTTAATTTGCTCTTTTGGCAATCGTGATGTCATGGGGAATAAAATGGAAAGCATGTGTGGCCCAGATCAAGTCCATGTGAGACAATGCAGGGGCAAGATATGGACAAGCATGAGTTTGTGAGTGTGTGCACCATGTCGGGGGTTTGCGTGCCAAGTGAACGCTCTGTGTTTTGTGGTATGCAGAGTCCTTATGCATTTTTACAGGGCAAGCAGTTTGAAACGGCGGATGTGTGAACTGGCATGCAATGAGAACGGAATGCCTGTATAAAATTACACACATGCTTATGGCTGTGCCAAGCTCCTTCATAGCCTCGCTGGCCTGCCAGGCGCCCTGAAAGAGAGGGGGCATAGAGAGGCATAGAGAGTGTGTGCGTGTGCAAATGGATTACTTTTGTCCCTGAAGATTACAGAACACCAGAACAGTGGCCTTCTCCCACAAACACACAACCGTTACATGATACACACAGTCTGTTGAAGGAGTACACATTCATAAACCATAGCATGGTTGTTTTCATCACTTTCATGGTGTGCATTTTGGTCTATGCAAGGTCTATGTCATATTCATAACTTACCGTTTGATCTGTGTCATCAATTATGGAGAAAGCTGTATTTTCTCGAACAGCATTTTTTTTTTCTTCTTTTTTCTTTTTTGTCCTGTTGGTGTTTCATTATATATGGATGTACTCAATCAACTTAGACCCATCCTCTGTGGTTGCAGGAACAGCAGAACACATGACAGAGATTTCCCACTAAAAAAATAAATAGCTTAAACTAGCATAAGCTGGTTTTCTGCTCTCCCAGCCTGGTCCAGCTAGTCAGGTTTGTTGGTGTTTAGAGGGGTTTTGAACACTTTTCAGTTGGCCAAGCTGAGAAACCAGTTCGCTGGCTTGGTAAACCAGCTGAACACCAGCTTGACAAGAATGGGAGACCAACTAGACTAGCTAATTACCAGTTTGGCCAGGCTGGGAGAACATCTAGAAAGCTGTGGCGACATTTTTGCAAAATTATATTATGTCGTTCACTGCATGTATAGCGGCATTTTCAAGGTAAAATGTCCACTGTGTGGTACTAAAAGCAAAGTTTTTAAGGTTAATATTCAAATGAATTTCAAATCAACAAAACATACCCTAAACCTTAAATCTAAACCTAATCAATAGAGCCATTAAAAGCAAATGTGAGATGAAAAACCAGAAGAGGTTTTTAAGGTTAATGCTTTATCAGATTTAATAAACAAAACTGACCTCCTTACCCCAAACTTTAAACCTAAAACTAACCGATAGTGTCATAAAAGCAAATGTGAGATGAAAAACGCAATTGCTGAAGCACTTTCATCTCACATGTTGTGCTTTTCATGACTCAATCCCCGCTCCTTTGCATCGCAATTGCAACACACTTGTTGTGTTCAAAAGCTGGAAAAGTCTGCCTTCGGAGGCTGTAGACCAGTATCCTAAGAGGTCCATTCAGACAAAAATGTTGCTGGTTAAGCCATTAACTGATTAGGCAGAAAGGCAGCTGCCTTAGCTTTTGAAGGCAGCCTTGCTAAATTTGATCATGCAGCTTGATTGGGCAATTTGATCATGCTAGAACAAGCTTGTAAATGTAGTTGGTTGTGTAATGCAAACATTAAAATGTTTTACCTTGCAAGTCATGCACTATAGTAAAAGTGTTCTGTTGTCATAAGAAAGCATTGTGTGAGGAACAGGGCAAAAAGTGTTTATGAACTGATCACCGATCATTTACTCATGATTTATGTTAAAGTGAATAAAAGTCTTTGTTGTAGTGTCTCTAGTGTCCACTAGGAAGCTGCTGTGATACGTACAACTAGGCACTTACAGATAAGTTTGCCAAAAATAGGTGTAGTATTGTGATTCTATGAGACCAGGTTGCTAAGAAAACACCTAAGACCATCAAACCAGCTTTGGCCTTTATTTTAAGCAGTGCTGGCGAGGGAATACAATGAAATCAGACCTTGTTTTCTCTACCATTAAGAAAAACGAGAGCATATGCATTGAAATGGGAGGAATGAAATAGAAACGTCCACCCTTAATTTGAACTGAGTGTCTCTGTATTGTTGAGGTTTTTCCATGTCATCACCCAGAATTATAAACAGCAGAACTGCATACAGTATGATTAATGTGGTGCTCTCACACACAGCAATGTAAATGACAGATTCTCATAAGCTGCATTTCCATCCAATTATTTTTAGAAATCCTGAATGGAAACGCTTGATATGCGAATAAACTCTCAAAAGTTGCATAAAATTGAATGCGGAGGTGGATTTTGTAGAGTTTAGCATTAGTTAAAATGCACATTTAAGTGATGGAAACGTCTTATTCACATGAACGATGACGTGTCATGACCATTTGTAAAGCGTGATGGCAATGCACTTATTGGATGGTATAGGTGAACTAGAGCTTGACGTGAATGGCTCAACGAAAGGCCTGACCATGGCACACAATTCTTCAAATGTAGCCCTGGTTAGTCGAAAGTGCTTCCCCCAAAAATATTAGTTAAAGTTGGTCCTCACAATCCACCAGAACTCTTTTGAGTGCGGGCAGGAGTTCGAATCCAGGGTGTGCTGAGTGACTCCAGCCAGGTCTCCTAAGCAACCAAATTGGCCCGGTTGCTAGGGAGGGTAGAGTCACATGGGGTAACCTCCTTGTGGTCGCAATTAGTGGTTCTCGCTCTCAATGGGGCGTGTGGTAAGTTGTGCGTGGATCGTGGAGAGTAGCATGAGTCTCCACATGCTATGAGTCTCCATGGTGTTATGCACAGCGAGCCACATGATAAAATGCACGGATTGACAGTCTCAGAAGCGGAGGCAACTGAGACTTGTCCTCCACCACCCGGATTGAGGTGAGTAACCGTGCCACCACGAGGACCAGCTAAGTAGTGGGAATTGGGCATTCCAAATTGGGGAGAAAAAGGTGATAAAATTAAAAATAATTCAGTAAAAAACAATCGAGAAGCGGCACATTAAAAAAAGTTGTTCCACACTTTCAGAAATTAGAACTTATGCATTTTTTAAAACAATTTTATAAATATATATTTGAAGTAAAAGAATAATCTCTAATATCCTGGGTGGGCCTAGGTCTAATTTGGGTGGGTCCAGGCCCACCCTGGCCCACCCATAGCTACGCCACTGCCCTGAAGCAAAGAGGTCGTTCAGATGCTCCATGACAAAAAGTTGGGCTCCCTCAAGATAATGCGCATTTACAGTTCATGGAAACGTGCAATGTTTTGCATTTTCTTTAGTCAAATTTTCTGAAATGTGCATTAAAAATGCGAAACATTTTGATGGAAACCCAGCTATAGAGAGGGAGAGAGAGAGGCACAGAGAAAAAGGGAACAAGCTAACACAAGTTTTCTGAACTGAAACCAAAGAGAAAACAGTGCTTTACTACCATCATGATTTCCTTTCAACAGTGGTTAAATGGAAATTTGTATTACTGTACTGAGCTGATGGCTGGGTTTGAGTTGAACTGTAATATAATCTCAGTTTTGGTTTGCCCAGGCAAAAAAAAAAAAAAAAAAAAAAAAAACAGTGGACATCTATGTGAAAAAAGTAACTGCACTTGGCTGAGGTTCTTGTGTTAACCGTCTCTGAGGGCATGATTGCTGCATTTCTAACGGAAAATAAATGCAAAACTGCAAGCAGGCCAAAACTGGAGAGAGGCTACGGACATAAAATCCTGCTCCAATGATGTGTATATCTTCTGTCATCAAGGAAATATAACTGCTCTTGCTGCTGCTGAGTGGTCATAAATAAACTACCCGAAAACCTCAGAACTTTCACGTTCAAAAGCAGCTGAGCCAAAAGTGCAATAATGTAGAATTGTCTATTGAGTCGTATATTTCCACGGAATATCGTGTACTGAGTCTGTGAAGGTTCTTTTTTCGACCAGTGCTCTGTAGGGGGCTCAATCACAACTCCTCCAACAGACAGCTACAGCTGCCAACTGTATCCAATGGACATCCACTCTCTGCCCTCTGCTGTTCAATTGCACAATTACACCAGTGGCAAACATTCTTTTTTTCTTTTTTTGTGTTCTGCAGATAAAAGAAAGTCAAACACATCTTGTATAGCATGAAGGTGAGTAAATTATGAGAGAATTTTCATTTTTTTGGGTTAACTAACCCTTTAATTTAAAGGGAAAACAAATTTATTTTTTGGCAAATACTAAAAACATGTTTTAAGCATAAAGCTCAATACATTTTGTTAGATTTCTCTGAAAGCAAGACATAACATCTTATGTAACTTTGCTTGTCAAGTAAAAATATCTTGTTCAAAAAGAATATTTCAAGTTCAATACTGCCACAGTCCAGTCACTCTGTCAGTTTGGGTTTTTTCTGACAGGACTGTGGCATCATTGTCCCATGTTCTGTCTTGTGTTTCATTGTCTGTCTTTGTGTGAGCGCACAGTTTCGGTTGAATTCCCTGCCGTGCGCTCTTCGGTCTGTCTTGTTTCATGTCCGGAGCATGGTGTCTGGATCCTGACTTCCTGTCTGGTTTGGTTTCATTCTGTGTCGGAATCCGGACACTCATGCTCCATGTTCTGTCTGTTATTGACGTGAGTGCATTGCACTTATGTCATTTTGGTGGCATGCACTTGCGTCAGTAGTTTATGTCTGTCTCTCGCGAACACTAGTGCACCTCGCATTGCGCCCGGGTCGCGAGCTGTCTTGTGTTTCATGTCCAGAGCATGGTGTCTGGATCCTGACTTCCCTGTCTGGTTCAGTTTCGGTCTGTGTCGGGATCCGGACACTCATGCTCCATGTTCTGTGTATGTCTCTCGTGACCGCGCGTTGCGCTCTCTTTGCACTGCGTGCCCGGGTCATGAGCTGTCTTCATGTTGTGCTGAGGTTTTGGGTGTGTGTGTGGCCAAACTCTCACATTGGTGTCCTGTCTTGCTTTTGCGTGCCGTTTGCCTCGTGATGTACGCTCAGGTTTTGTTTAGTGTGAGAATAAGTGGCGTCACTTTGTTTGGCATTGCTATGCATTCTCTCATCTTGTTTGTCGGTTGGCATGAGCGTATATTGCCTTTGTCTTGGCGATGTGCGCTCATGCCATTCGGGTGTTTCGTTGTCTTGTGAGAGCATGTGGCTTTGTTTTTTGTTTCTGCATTGCCACATGTCTCTCTGCCTTGCGTCATACCCCGCCTCCTTGTTTGCTTATTATTAGTTCATTTGCCTCACCTGTCCCGTTAACCCGTTTGACTTCTCTCCCTATTTTAGCCTCCTCGTGTGTGCTGTCCAGTGCCAGTTTGTCTTGTTTTTCAGTCGGTCCTGTTTGTTTGTTTATTCCAGTCAGTCTGTCGTTCTAGTTCCTGTCCTTTTTATACCTACCCGGTCCGCTCCAGTTCCCTGCTGCCTTCTGCCCCAGCCCTGGATTACCCTTTTCCCCTATGGGGTAGTTTATATTTGTTTTTTCCCCCTTGTGGGAGTTTTGGGTTTTTTTTGCCCTTTTTGTGTTATTATTAAATCCTTTGTTTTTTAAACTCTGCGCTTGGGTCCTGAGCCTCATTCTCTGATCCTGACAAATATAAGTTTAGCTCAATCGACAACATTTGTGGCATAATATTGATTACCACATATGTTAAAAAAGCAAAAATACTCACTGTATAAAAAGTATAGCCACAAGACATAAACAATATGCATGTTAACATGATTTTAGTGTGATAAAATAACTTACTAACCCTTTCTGTTTAAAGTTATAGCCAATTTTACAACAATTTGTGCTTTTATCAAATTATAAGGTTCACATTTCTTTCTTTAAAGCCTCCAAAAATTGGCCATGTTCACATCCATTGTAAGTTGCCTCACTGTTACCTCGATTTTTGCTTCTTTAAAAAAGAAAAAGAAGGGCCAGTCTAAATTAATTTTTGTGGTAATTAACATTATGCCACAGATGCTGTTGATTGAGCTTAACTTGTATTGAACCCAGAATATTCCTTTAAGGATGTTTAGATATTTTTGACTGGAAAACAAGACAAAAATGCTAAACAAAATGGTTTTTGTTTGTTTTGTTTTTTCAGTAAATACATTAATATAGTACTATAATCATTGTAATAAGCTAGGCTTAAAATGCAACACTCAGTTTTTCACAGTATGTAACAGGGGTCCCTGCCTGAAAAAGGCTGAAGACCCTGCTCTGTGGTAAAGGTTGTCGAAGGAAGTTTCACAAGAAGATATATACCATAAACTCACTATCATACTCATATCTTTATACCTGCCACAAAAAAATAAAATAAAATGTCTTTCACACCCAAAGCTGCTACTTCAAGTGCATTGCTACCTAACATGCAGACAGATATAATACTGTATGTTCCAAGGCAAAGAGAGGCCAGCTATATTGTGTGCTGGTATCTTTGGACTTATATGGAAATAAATGAGAGGAACAAAATCCGACTTCAGGAAGCCAACAGAATAAGTACACAGTGCTTAATGTAGGTTATGAAAGCATGTGCTTTGCTGTTTTGAATATGACTGGAGGTATTTCTTTCCAAGGACCAAAAGTCTTGATGATTTATGGAGTGTAACTGAGATGCTCTTGGTTAACAGCGTAGCTGTCATTAGGCTGGACACTCACACACCCAGTATAAGAGCACTGGAGGACTAAATTGAACGCAGGCCATGCATTTGCTTATCTTCATCATTTGTTCTATCGTCGTACACCTCCAGCCATTCAGCCAGGGATTTGAAAGGCTCATAAATACGCAGTTGCTGGAGAGGTCATGATACAGATATCCAAATAAGAATAATGTGCTTGATGTCATTGCTGCAGCGCTTAGTCCATTAATTTATAAATGTGTGTGGATGCATGGTTTCTGCCAATTTATGGAGGAAAATTGTGTCTTTTATCAGCTTCCAAACATATGTTTTCAATGTACTTGAAAGCACAGAGAACAAGTGTACTCGTGCCAAAAGCAGCCTCTTTATTTGAGCAGCAAGATTGTCTGTAACAAAAGAGCTACTTTAACCTTTTGTGCATGTATCCTTATATATGGAAAGGACTTTGTCAAAAATCTCTGGCGAACTGACTGATTTGATTTTTGATCATGTGAATGGTCTTCTTTGAATTATCATGTTTCACCCCATGCAATTCGTAAGCAAACTTTGAGTTTCTGAGGATTTGGAAATTAATATTAGCTACTGCAGAAACACACTACCAGTTGTTTCCTTATTCTTAGAAATCTCTCATATGACTTGCATTTTGCTGTGAAAGGACTATATCATGCAACATTTGCATATGCCTTCATAAATCTATCTGATGGATTTTAAAGTATATTTTAGTTCCAAGAGTGCTGATAATTTTAATATTATCACTGTTTATATCATTGCGCTTGTTTGTGTTCTGAGCGTTCCAGACAAGCCATCTGCTATTACTCAATATTAACTTCTTGTTTACAGAAATTTTGTGTAAATGCAATATCATACTCACAATCACGCTGATCGCAATCATACTGAATATACGGTAGCATAGTTGTGATTACCTGCAGCACTCGTGCCTAGGGCCAAATCACAGCCATGCTGATATTTAGTAAAACAACATGATTATGAATGTGATATCCATGGCATGGCTGAGCACTGTGCCCTCTGTGTGACTTGTCGCATGCCTTATGACTAGCTGTGGGAAGACCGTTCCCTGCTGGGATGAGTTCAATCCCTGCTGGCACGTTACTGCTCTCACACAGCGCACACACCACCTGACAACCTCGTAAAGCCCCTGCACTTGGGTGAAAGAGGTTTTGGACCGGCAGTTTACAAGTTTGGATGGAATTCTCAGGCATTGTGGGTCACTGGAAGAGAGAGAGAGAACGAGGAGAAAATGAAGGTTGTTCTGTTCATATAACCTCAGCTTTAATCAGCTTTAAATATCATATAAATCACAGATGTGCATTCCAAATGTGAAATAATGAGGTGGACAGAACAGAAACTTTTTTCTTTTTTACCTCTCTGAGCGATCTTGCTAAAAACTCGTTTTTACTATTTTGTTGTGTGTCTGTACAAACCTTACATTGCTCAAAAAGAAAAAATATATATATTTGCATAAAGAAAATGAAGCATATTTTTAGGACTATTGTATTGTACCTTTATTTTCATTACAATAAGCACATCCAAAACATCATTACTGTAATGCATCTGGACATTTTACCTTTAAGTTATTTTGTAATTCATATTATTTTCAGTGGTGATTCTCATTAGATTCTCATTACTCTAATATAGTAGTTATCTATTCTACTCTACAGTAATTTCTTATGATTCTGTTTATTTAAATTAAAAATTTAAATTAGCATATATATTAAAGGCAGCAAAACAAATACTGACATGATTTATAAATTCTTTACAATTTAAATAATAAAATATATATATATATATATATATATATATATATATATATATATATATATATATATATATATATATAAAAAATCCCTTTCCATTACATTACAGTATATACTCCCGAAAACTTTATTAGGAACACCTGTTCACCTACTTATTCATGTGATTGTCTAATCAGCCAATCGTGTTGCAGCAGTGCAATGCATAAAATCATGCAAATATGGGTCAGGAGCTTCAGTTAATATTTTTTTATTTTTCCCCTTTTTCACCCAATTTGGAATGCTCAATTCCCAGTGCGCTTTTAAGTCCTCGTGGTCGCGTAGTGATTCACCTCAATCCGGGTGGCGGAGGATGAATCCCAGTTGCCTCCGCGTCTGAGACCATTAACCCACGCATCTTATCACGTGGCTTGTTGAGCGCGTTGCCACGGAGACATAGCACATGTGGAGGCTTCACGCCATCCACGCTCAATTCACCACACGCCCCACTGAGAACGAACCACATTATAGCGACCACGAGGAGGTTACGCCAAGTGACTCTACCCTCCCTAGCAACTGGGCCAATTTGGTTGCTTAGTTAATATTAATATAAAAGTAAATTACTGTGCAAAAGTTGTAGGCAGTTGTGAAAAATGTTGTATAGTGATGATGTTTTCAAAAATAATGCCATAACTTTTTATTTATCAATTAACTTCATACAAAAGTGCAATAAATATAAAAACTAAATCAATATTTGGTGTGACCACCCTATGCTTTTAAAACAGCACCAATTGTCCTAGGTAGACAGTACACTTTTTCATGGTTGTTGGCAGATAGGATGTTCCAAGCTTCTTGGAAAACTTGCCACAGTTCTTCTATCTATTTAGTCTGTCTCAATTGCTTTTGTCTCGTCATGTGATCCCTCCCTGACTGACTCAATGATGTTGAGATCCGGGCTCTGTTGAGACCATACCATCTGTTGTGGGGCTCCTTGTTCAACTTCTATTTTATTTTATTCGCAAAAAGATTGTTTGGAAATCTAAAATTTATTTCCTTATTGATACATTATAACAGAAGGTATAATATAACCATCTTAAGACAAATGTTTTTGAATGTGCTAAGACTTTTGCACAGTGCATGAGATTCTGTGTTTCGTGAGATTCACCCACTTACAACTGCATCATATCTAAATGTTCTTTCAATTTATGACCATGTGATTTCACATTTCATTACCAGAACTAAAAAGGTGATGTGCTGAGTGCCTGATAGTAATTTATGACTGCTGGCCAATGAGATAAGACTAAAGCATGACTGAACTACTAACTGCTTTATGGCAGGAAGTGGTGATTTAGGATGGATTATTTAACCTCTGAAGTATGACTGTGCCTCAAGCACAAGTATAATTAAGAGGACATATGTCATGAATAAAAAGAAACTCAAATACCCAAAGCAGGTAGAGAAGATGGCAATAGGAGACATTCTAGTAACATCTAATAAAAATGACCAATATATGGGGCATCATTCGGTGTCCTCAGTTTATACATCAGTTCAGCAAAAGAGACATAGTGTGAATGACAGGTGATTTTACATGGCCAAGAGAGACAGGGTCTGTGTGTTTGTGGGTGAAAGAGTGAGAGAGAGAGAGATAGTGCAGAGGCTCCCGGTTTTCAGGCCCCCTCTGTAGATTCTCTTCTTTCATCTGTGCACCTGTTTCTCATTTCCTGGTTAGGCATGTGAGGGCTGCACAGCTCTCCACACAGGGTCATCCAGCACAGCTGTCAGAATTCATCAGGAGATGATCCCTTCACCTTACACCAAGAAAATAGAGCAGCCCCATATGCTCTTAAAGGTGATGTGTGTAATGTGGCACCAAACAGGACTGGAACACACTGGTTGAGCCAATGTTGTTATGGCTGGCCATGTGAGGCCACTCAAACAGATTACAATTCCCTTTGATGCCACTTTCTCAATGTTAAAGTATACTTTCTCCAGTCCCTGTCTGATATGACAAGACAATTAAAAATAAGCCTTTTGTAGGTTGATTTCCTAAAATGTTGTGAATGTGTGAGCATCATGACCAGTGTAATATAGCAACATTGGCTCAACCGATCGCATACGTTTTGGGCGGGACTCTCTTTTTATCTGACCAATGTTAGATGGAGGAAGTATTCAGCAAATCTGTTACAAAAAACAAAACAAAAGTCACTATTTGTGAAGTTCCGTTTGTGCAAAGAACCTTTTTCATACAAAAGTACTTTTTCATAAATGTACTGATACAAAAGTTCAAATCTGAACTTCTGCTTTCTTCTTAATTGAAAAAGTGTCCCAACCTATGCTCATTACATTTACACACTTTAGTGTCTCTCTCTCTCTTACACACACACACACACACACACACACACCCTTGCCTTTACACACATGTTAAAGCAATTAACACAGCAGCAGCCGTCTCCTCGCATTTGTCCCCTCAGTGTTGCCCTGAGGCCCCTGTTTCATCCTCCACCCCTCCGCTCTCGTCCCTCGCCTGGCTTCACTACCTCCCCACAAAGCCCTTTCTCAATTCAGGTCCTAATGCAGTTCATCACCCTCCCCCTATCTGCACCGTGCAACCCAACTCAATTTCCCTCTGCCCATCACTCCAGCTCCACATGTCTGGCCTCAGCTTTGATCACTGATCCACCACTATGGGACTGTGATGGGTGTAGAGGCCTGGATCTCTCTCCCTGGTTTGCAAAGAGACCTCAGCGCACTTCTGAGCCCAGCTGCTTCCTCTGCCTGCAGGATGATGGAAACGAGCTGGATCAGAGTGTTCCACACATCAGTCAGGAGCACCGTCTCTGATTTGCTTATAACAACGCTTTGTTGAAATGATGTCTCCCATAGCTATTGCATCATGGAACTTCTAAATGCTTTGCACACCAGAGACTATGAATTGGAGTCAATTGTATTGATAAATGTGCCATGATTCTATTGCTGTACATAATACTGTGTTTTAGTCATTATTGAAATTGGTTAGGTCCATCGTGTAATGTGAAATGTTGATTACACGTATTACACAATTATAAATTGTGGTTGTAAGTAAGATTATCCAAAGTTTTCCTAGCCAACCAATCGGCAGCGGCATGATGATTCTGATTGCCGCTGGACTGTTTTCTGGTTCCGGCGCTCTCCATGCAGGGGTGGGGCTAGGGGTCCATGGTGGCCACACCACCCCATTGGCCACGCCACCCCATTGGCCACCCCACTCGCAAAAAACAACCGAAACGAGTGTTCCAGATGGAGAACAACAGCCATTTTAAGTGTTAGTAAGTTAGAGTTCAAACTCAACTTGTGCAGTTGTTGGCTGTCATAACTCAAAGTAGTTAATGATATCAACGTAACTAATATCGCTTTATGTCATCTACCGACTACTTAAATTTTGACGAGTGAGGCACTGTCAAAAGACATTCATTGTGAGTCTGTACAGAATTGGCACTCTGGAGCAACATGGTTTTTTATTTGCCAATTTTTTACAAATTTAACATGCTAAACATCACATTCTCTGCTAAGAACAAACGCTGATGTGAGTGAAAACACTGGAGGCCATAAAACAAAAAACAGGCTTCCATTATGAACCGTGAAATACTTTAGCGTTTAGGAAAAAGTACTGACAAAAATAGCTCAGTGTAATAAAAACAACAAATTATTGTTATGCTGATTTGTGTATCACAGTGCTAGTTTAGCAATATGCTAACACCAAACTGGAATCAATTGTGAGTATAATCTCCAATGTGTTTTGCATGAGGAGCACAATTTGTATTGCGCACAGGGTTGCTGCCTATGTGAGGCATTCTAAATCAGTCACTTATGAGGTTCAGTTTTGGTAAGGATGCCATCTTAGATTGCAAGGCAGTACACTAGCGCTGCGTCCAAATATCCATACTCCCCTACTATGTAGCATGCCAAAAACAGTATGCCAGTGGAGTAGTATGCCTGAATCCTCAGTACTCATAAAAGAGTAAGTGAGAAATACCTGGATAACCTACTATTTCTGGTGAGATTCTGAAGTGCAGATCGGCTGGACACTTAATGATCCCATAATGCCATGGGGCTGGATTTAAAAGAACGGCGGTGAACCGCAAGTCGGACAGCACTTTTCAACTTTTCAACTGTCATTTTTCTTTTTTTTTTTTTTGTCATGAGTGTGTGGGTGTCTTGGTCACTGCTGTCATGTCCAGGCTCTGCTGTCTAGAACCTCTGTAATAAACAACAGCTGTTTCCTTTAGGGACAGTGTGAAGTCTCTCCTGTGTTGCTTCCATACCACTTCACCTACTCAGTGGACCATTCATCTAGCTCTGTCTAATTATGAATGTAAAAAAAACTGTGGTTTTGAAAGAGGACAGGTTGGCTTCAGTGCTGGTTAAAGGTGCACTTTTTATGTATGTTGTCTTGGACAGGGGCGCAAATACAATATGCAATATATGCAACACATACGGGGACCACTAAAAGGGGGGGCACTGATCATCCCAAAGAGGGCACTTGATGGAAACCCCCCTGGTTGGACTAAAAGGAAAGAGGGTACCAATGCTGATTTTGCATACCAACCTGTAAATGGGTAGTTGCGCCCCTGGTCTTGGACTTACACTGACACCTTGTGTGGATGCAGAATCATGCAAATGCAATAGTTTTCTGTTAAAAATGCCATTGTAGAAATTCACTATTCACAGTCAGCCATGATTAATTTAATCCATGTGTGAAAGTGTCCAATAACAAACCAATTACTGAGATAAAGCAACTAGTATTCGGCTGGCTTTGTGATACTTACATGGCAGCCCAAATGAGGGGACCCTCTCCATGTAGAATAAAACAGCTTTTATGAGGTTACTTATATGACTGGAGTCTTCATCTAATGTTCATGCTCATGATTTTATACATATGTTTCAAAACAGCTATTTAATTCTTTGGGAGTAAAACTTCCTTTGATGAAAAAATAAATTACTGAGTACACCTTTAAGTGCTATAAGTTGATTCACTCAACGTTATTGGTTCAAGTCTTTGTCAGTTTGGACCACAGTCAGTGCATTCATTACTGCAGTTCACATTTAGTCATTCATGCTGAAACACACTGAACACACATTCTGTTCCCACAAAGAAGAACAACGCAGCACAGGAGACCAGCTGCAGATAAGCCCGTTACAGTGGCTATATTAGAACCACATGCTGGGGGAATAAAGGAGCTTGAAAAGCTGTGGGATAGCATAGCGACAGAATGCAGTAAGTGACTCAATGACTGATGTATGGTGGCAGAAGAGCGGCCACACCCACAGCATGACAGCAGAAAATGATTGATAAGTGTGTTTAAAATGGCATGAAGCATCTTCTGTCTACTATGGCTTGCACGACTGCTTGTTTGTACTTGTCAACTAGTTGTCCAGAAAAGTAGTTGACTAGTTGGCAAGTTAATCACATCCTCAGTGGTCTTTGCTGTTTCATGCTGCTTTCATAGTCATAAATGGTGCAAAAACAGTCATGCCCCATTGCTTTCAGTTTCTGTCAGCTTCTAGTTTCTAGGCAGTTTGCAAGAATTTAATCTTATATGTAAACACTTCAAATTAATTCTGACATTTCAGACGTGTGGTTAATGTTAATGCAATGCTCTGGGTTCACTTTATTTTCACTTTTGTGTAATTCCAAATATATTTTGCCAACACACTCTCACAGAGAAATTGTAAGGATTTGTACGAGTTGGTTAAATCGTATGAAATTGTACGAGTTGGGTTGTACGAGTTCGTACAAGTTTTACAACAGCCAATCAGGTGACTCTCCCTCGTCTCCTTCAAAAACGCGACAATTACTTCCTTCCGTCATACATAACATTCTTTCTGCTTCAATGATGCTTTGGGACTCTATTTTATGGTTAGGTTTAGATATGGGGTTTGGGTAAGGGCATTTGCACGTCATCAAATCGTACAAATTAACACAAACAACCTTGTATGATGTGACAGAGGTTTGTCTCGTACCACGGCAACGACTCCTCAATACACTCACATACGTCGATTCCACTGTTTCACCTTCCCTGCAGTTCATAACGAGCTTTGTAGGTGCACACGCAAACGCCTTTAACATCCCCATTCTCACACACACATGCGCGCGCACTCATTCATTCATTCATTCAGAACACAAGGAAAATAGCGTCAACACGTACCTAACACAGAACACGCACACACATTATAGTTGGTTTACGTTATGTTTATTGTTAGTTTCGATAATTTTTGTTGTTATAGCTGTCTGTCTAGCGTGTCATGCCTTGTCTGTTCATCTGTGTCTTCCGGGTCTGCAGCGTCATCAGTCAAACGGTTCAACTTCTTCTTCTTGCTGTTTTACGGCGGTTCACAAACCCATTGGTGCATTACCGCCACCAAACGGTGCGTCTGCAGGCGGGCAGACTAAAGAGGCGCCTGATCCGTTCTGCGCATGCGTATTGGGGCTGCAGCCAGTTATTCCATTGTGTTCTGAGGGGTAATTAATGTATTTAACGTTATTGGTGCAATAATTTATAACTATTGGTGAATAATGAGATGCATACAGATTTACAATGTCTGTAATTATTATATGTATGTTTTTGCAAGAATGTGGCTTCAAAATACATGTTTTAATTACCTGATGGTTGGTATGATCCGAAGTGGGCAGGGCCTAGGACGATAAAAGAGCGCTCCTGAGAAGAGATCACTTGTGAACCTTGATGTGGAAGGAGCTCAGTGTGTATACAGAAACAAATCAAAGTGGGAATTATTTTGATGTATATATATATATATATATATATATATATATATATATATATATATATATATATATATATATATACTAATGTTTCTTTATTTACTTACCTTTTTTATTCTTTTATGTATAAACATTTTTAATGTTGTAAATAGTTCTGTGTGCTTTCGCACTGAAATAAACACCATTGCACTTACGTGCTACTGTGGACTGAGCCATCATTTTCTAAGAACTGGAACTCATGTTCTATTGCATATGATTTCATAAGAATTAGCCACCTCGTACGAATTTGTACGACTTTTCATGAGATTGGGTTGATTTTGCATTACAGCTACACTGGGATCTGCAGTACAGAACAAGAAGTCATATGATCTTCCAATAACTGAACTAATTATTATTTGTTTTCTTACATAGGGAGGTTCTAATTTACTCACAGGCATTTCTTAAAAGACTTATAGTAGAAACACTTGGCAATGTGTGTGGAATATTCCTAAAATTTCCATCAAATGCTTGTATTGTTAAATCAATGCTGAATTAACTAATTTCCCCCCATATCTCCATAGAGCACAGATTCAGGGGTCAAACGAGGCCTAACACATGTTGAGAGTGACAGACAGACTTGACTAATTGGTCCAAACAGAGAGAGTGACCATCTGATGGGAGCACTTACAGAACCAGGACAGATGTGTTACAATGTTCAATTGTAATCCCCCCCCTCGCTCCCTCCCTCTCCAGCACTCCCCCCTTACTTCTCCCAATATTTCGTGTTTGTGTTTATGACCACACATACTTAAATGTAGGGCAAAGTTCCACAGGGCAAAGTTGTGCGTTTTATATAGAAAACACTAAAAGTGAAAACAAGCTGAGATCACGAACGAGAGGTTCGGGAAAGAGATGTGGAGGGTGTGCGTGTGAGAGTCTGGGCTCCTGCGAGTGTCCTGCAGAGATATCTTATACCTGCCAATCCTTCGCTGTTTTTTTTTAATACTGCTCATTTTTTTCTCCTCCCCAAACCCAAGACTTTTTTTTTTTTTTTTTATGTTGCTTGCTGTTGACCTTTTTCCCCCTTCAAGCCAACTTTTATGTGATATTACGGTTTTTTTCTCAGAATGTGGCTGTCTGAGGCTTGTTTTGTGAGTTTTCTTAATGGTTGTTGAGCCAAAAATGTCTGAGGACATTTAGAAGCCATGACATTGGTAGGTCAGAGTATTATGTGAGAAATTAAGTGAGCTGCTATTGCCTCTTGACCTACCAAATCACAGAGGAGTAACCTTATTAGCCATGAAACCATTGCAGAATAGTCCATGGTCAACTTCCATGTGAAGGAGATTCCAGGAAATATGAATTTACCAGTAATGTTCTTGTGCCCCCTGCTGGTTAGGGGGAGCACATTGTGTTTTCCACACCAAACAAACTCTTAAGTCAATGTGAAGACAATCCAAGTCTCACAATTTTGACACTTTTCTCCATTTTATTGACCCCACCATGCTATTTATAGTAAGATAAATATAGGGTAGATCAATGCAGATCAACGACTCTGTCCTGGATTGTCCTTGTACCATGTGTACAGAGTTTGCACACTTTTGTGAGCACAGGGCCTCTTATGGAATGTGAAGTGTAGAACATGGATGTTAAAAGCACAGAGGGCCTCAGAAACAGAATGTGGAGAAAGTTGTGAGACTTTGAGAGTTAAAGAATTTAAATAAAGAAGTGAAAAATGCTGAAAGTCAATTTTTCAGTTTCAGAGAAAGAAAAATACTTGCCAAATTATTTAGTGTTTTAGAAGTTAATTTTTGATTAATGGTCATTATAAATTACGTTTTATTCTTGGTGTATTACACGTATCCTAAAATTCACAGTGAAACTGTCTATCATCGTTGAAACTTTAATGTAATGCTAATTGTTGAATGTACAGTATTACTGTAAAATATGATGTACTTTATGTATACAAAATATGAAGGTTGATATTTGATACTCAAAACCTACTGATATGAATTATTATCTCCCTCTCTCTTTCTCTCGCTGACTGTCTGTCTGTCTCAAAGTGTGTGAATTTACACACGCTATGAAACTATACATTCACGTTGTTATATAGGCTGCTTTTTCTACATAACGCTATATAACCTGTTATGTTTCACATCATATAATCTAGCTCTCTGTTGTTCTTTGCCCCTGACACATACTGTATATACCATTTATGAGATACTGTATCTGCATGTGATATCTTTGTATATTTTCTGAACTTTACCAAATAATCCGTCAATCAATTATCAGATTCAACATGCATCACTAATGTTAAAGCACTTCTAATGATGGAGAGATAATTAGAGACTTATCAGAGTCCTCCGCGTTACATAAATCTGTACAGTGAGTCTATTTTTGACCCTCCGCACGCTCCATACTTCCAAAAACAAACTTCACTCGCGTCGCGTCGCGTCTGGGCTCGTCCCGTCCCGTCAAATCAAGTTGAATCGCGAGGTTATTTGCGGATTTACGGATATCAAAATCAGACAGCGGTTCTCTTGTAACTCACTTCACAATGTCACGCGGTTAACGAATAAAAGTGCGCAACGTTTTGTAAGTTCACTTAAATAACCTTATTCGAACTTAACTGCTTTCTGTTTGCTCGAATGGGCGGTTTTAAAGACGGGCATGCTTGAATCCGAAAGATATTGACTTATTCTAGGTTTGCATTTGCGTGTAGATTAGCTCATGCGGGTTTCGGTCGTGTGAGGGTGAGATCTCGCATCATGTGTCTGTTACTTTCATTTGTGAAGTCGCTTCAATCACTATTTGATTTCATGTAGACGCTGAAGTGGCTGTTACAACGTCAGTCTAACATGGATTAAATCATGCTGATGGACGAGCAGAGCAGGTGTGTACTCCTTTCTGTTAGTTCTTTGTTTTTATAAAGTGTTACTTTTCGATTTCAAATTGAAATTCTCTATTATTTGATCTTATTTACTCATCCTCCCGCCGTTCCAAACCTGTGCTGTTGTTTTCTTTTTCTGTGCTAATGTTTTCTCGGGGGCTACAAAAGGAGAATTTTTGAAGACTTTTCACAAAGATGTCAAAGTACATTTAAAATAACACTGATAAACTACTATAAAAGTCTCCATATGACTTGTTCACTGTATTTCAAGTCTTTACAAGTCTTACCATAGCTGTGTGTAATGAACAGACTGTTTTGTGTGTTCAATGGAAACAATAAAAGGATGAGTGAGTAAATGTAAGTGAATAATGACAGGTATTATTGGGTGTACTATTTATTTAAATTTCTGGTCATGTATTTGTGAATTGTTTGATTGTAAGAACTAATGGTCTCTTATGTATTGCATAATGTTTATGTTATTAATGAACTAATAAAGTGTTACCTGGAACACATTGCAACATATTGTTCAAATGTAATGACTACATTAGATGATGAATAAACAACATTTAAAATGTAATGTGTTCATTCCAGTTCTGTAGGAGAGGAGGGCTCTAGAAAGAAAGGTGTGCTCTATCGATGGCAGGGGTATTCCTGCAGTGTTACCCCAGAGAGACTGGTCCTGTCCAGACCAGTGATTCATGCTGCATTGGGGACGTTACATGGACTTCTGCTGACGGAAGGTCAGTATTGTTTTCATTATATCAGATCTGTGGGGCTAAAGTCATGTCAACTATTAGAAGTAAACAGAATTTTACATAAAGACTTTGAAATTACCCTTATAAGTTTTCAACAAAATGCCAAAATTTATTGGCCAGGCTTCTGTCAGGGGGCCACGGCCTCCCCCCCGTTTAGCACAGAAACAAAATATACACAACACAATCACATTACAGTTTAAATCGCCTTGCTGGTGATATTTCACTCGGCTCGCTCTGTAGTGTTATGTTGCTATGGTTACAAACAGCGCATTAATATCAAACAGTGATTAACCAAACTGACTGGAACTACCTGTGCATTCAACGATTTGAACTGCAAGCATTCCAGCCAATCAGAATCAAGTATTAGAACAGACCATGGTATCCACCTTTTTCCTGAACGCAGAAGTGTTCCACGTTTCTTTCCGGTCTCCAGTGTTTTCACCTGGATCAGCGTGTATTCTTAGTGGGGAATGTGATGTTTAAAGTCGAGATGACCGGTTTTTTTTTTTTGTGGCAGTGCCTCACCTGAGTATGTAGTTGACATGACGCGATGGTTCGAGGTTAGTTATGTTGATATCATTAACTACTTTGAGTTGTTATGACAGCCAACAACTGCACAAGGTGAGTCTGAAATAATTTTTTACTCCAAATAACACTTAAAGGGTTGTTCTCTGTCCAAATCTCTTGTTTCGTTAGTTTTTACATTGTGTCTCGAGGCCAGAAAAACAAAACAGGCAATTAGAATCATCATGGCACGGCCCAGTGGTTGCTCAGGAAAATTGTGGATAAGCAGATGTAAACCTCATTCATGGAGATGGTAGTAGCATTTTAAAATGTAAATATTCTGTACTACTAATTCTGATAACAAGATATTGTCATAAAAACGACATCCTTTCTCATAATAACATCTTCTGTCATTTTAGCAAGATGTTTTGAGCATCTGACAATTAACTTGGGCTACATATCACTTTTTATGTCCCAGCCCACCTGTGCTTAAGAGTATAGTGTAGGCTACTCAGTGGTAAATGAGTCCTACATGTAATTTTTTTTCATTATTACAAGAAAAAATGTCATTTTTATGACATATCCCGTTATTACGAGAAAAGATGACGTCTTTATGACGTAACTGAGTGAAAACATTGTGCCACTGTAGCATAGAGTTACATACTGTATGTGATAAACTGATGTGGCTTATTTGTCATGTTTCGTTCATGAAACAAAAAGAAAAACTGTTAGACACATGCTCTTGATTAAAATGAGCCTCAATACACAGCAATACGATGCACAGACCCTGAGGTAATCTTCTTCACAGAGCACGTCTGACATGTTGAGCGGCTGAAGGGAAGTCAGGCGGCTGATCCCGGATCCTAATGCCTGCTGCATGCAACCTCTGTTAGTGCATCGTATACAGAGATGTGATTTATGTGTGTGGGTTTTTTTTTTCTCTCAACACGATTCTGACCAAATGCGACTTATATTCATTCAGGTGCGACTTTATTTCTGGAAGAAACAGCAATTACTACTTCAAAAGATCAAGGAAAAGTTTCTCATTCAATGACCCCTTTAATGATTTGGCCAATTATCAAATATGTTTCTCTTTCAGATGGGGATGTTTATAGTTTTGGCGAGCAGCCATGGAAACGAGCCGATTCTCAGCCTGTCAACCCTGTTTTAGAGAGCTCCCTGAGCGGTCAGCGTGTGATAGCTGTGTCGGCAGGCAGCTATCATTGTTCTGCTGTAACTGAAGATGGCCTTGTTCACATGTGGGGGGAGAATTCCCATGGACAGTGTGGCATCTCTGGAATGGACCAGGTACCTAATCCCACTCCTGTTAGCGTGGTGGATGGTGAGAACCATCCTCCACAACTGGTCAGAATCCTGAATGTGGCTTGCGGAGCGCAACACACTCTGGCCCTGTCAGGGAAGCACGAGGTCTGGGCCTGGGGAAGTGGCTGCCAGCTGGGACTGGTCACCAATGTGTTCCCAGTATGGAAACCTCAGAAGGTGGAACACCTAGTGGGAAGATACGTGGTTCAGATAGCATGTGGGGGATTTCACAGCCTGGCTTTGGTTCAGTTTCTTCCTCCCCATGAGTCCTGTCAGCAGTCTCAGGATAAATGTGGACAGTGCAAACAGAGCCTCTACACTATGACTGACAAGGATGACCATGTTATTATTTCTGATGACCACTACTGCCCACTTGGGGTGGAACTGGCTAATTCTAAACAAGATCTAAGATCAGGACAAAGTTCTCCAGCTCAGACACCACAAAACAAAAACATTGTGTCTGACTTCCAAGTATCCCCGTTGACATTTGAGAACATCTGTGCAGCACAGGCATCCTCGGACAGTTCTCTGCAAAATGATACAACGCAAGAACATCAACCAGGCCCTGCTGAGCAAGTACCTCTACGACGAACAAAAAGCAATCCATACCCTGATGAGCAGGCTCTAAAAGACTACCTCAAAAGAATTTCAGACCAGACCCTCGCTGAGCAGGCCGAGGCCGCCTTAGTGGGAAGTTCCCATCCTCCGAGCCGTCAGACATCACTTACATGCCCTTTCAGATCTGACCAAAGTGAAGAGCTTACACTACTTCCTTCTTCACCAACACTTAGTAGAACTGATGGTAATACACCTGCTGCCAGACAACAAAGTGCATCAAATGCTATTACAGACCAACAGTGTTCTCTCAGTTTATTACCAATAGTGGATTCTACTTCTGATGACTCTTCACAGTACTCTAGTGTTGATGGAGGTATTTGTCTCAGTGACCTCGTAATGAGCAGTGGTTGTTTATTTGAGTCCTGTGAGGAGGGCAGAGTCACTGCCAATTCTCTCCAAAGCAAGAAGAGCATGAGTCTTACTGACATCAAGTTAGAGGACAGTGATGCACATGATCGCAGAGAGTCTTCAACTGGCCTTTTCTCTTCAGGTATTGCAAACCTCAAGACTAATGTGTTTATAATATTAATTATATTAATTATATAAATAGTAATATTCTTAAAATGATGTACATTCATGTGAGATGAAGACTTCAGTCATATCAGTGGCCTAAAAAGCTGATTTATTCAACGCGGTACAGGTCGCCTCATGGGGGCCGACATATAAAGATCATGTGACCAAATAAAACTTTCTATCTTTGTAACCTCCCCTTTTATTGGACATTAAATGAGTCATGGCTGACCATAAATATGGTATTTCTACAATGGTCACTGTAACCACAAACAAGCTTTTTCAAAAGGGCAATTCCAGAAATTCATCAGTGCACTTGTAAAGAACTGAAAATGTGTTATTTTGCTTGAGTAAAATGTTTTTGGGGCAAATGCATATTTGAGTTGATTATGCTCATAAAAACCTTTTTTTAATATGCTGTCACTCATTTAATTTTAGTTTCACCATCTGACAGTCATGGAACTGACCACACAAGAGCTGTAGTGGGTTCCGTGACAACAACCTCCACCTCTGAATCCAAAAATCTCCTCCCCTCCCTCTGCACTGAGGTGTGGAGTTGGGGGAGGGGCCAGGAAGGTCAACTAGGTCATGGAGACTATTTGCCCAGGTATAATAGAGCCTTCATAAACACAAGGTCTTTTATGTATGTTTAACTGTTGGTGTCCTTGACCGCAGTGCATGGCTGGAAACACTTACTTTGTTTTCTCCTTACAGGTTACAGCCTCTTTGCATCAAGAGCTTAAGAAAAAAGGAAGTTGTCAAGATCACTGCTGGAGCAAATCACTCCTTGGCACTGACAGCTCAATGTCAGGTAGAAAGGGACTTTTAAATATGTCACCATTTGATTTTAGACTGTGACTTAATTATTCTTCAATAAAGAAGCCTTGAACAAAACCAGTTACAACATTTGATTCAGAACAAAAAAGTATCCAAAAATCTGCGTGTGTGTGCGAGTGTGTGTGTGTGTGTGTGTGTGTGTTTAATGTATTTTTCTTAACAAAAATCACTACAACATCCCATATAAACTATTACCATTAATTAGTGAATGTTGTCTAACTTAAAGGGGTCATGACATTCCTTTTTTCTTATTTTAATATGTTCCTTGAGGTTCACTTCTAATATTTGTAAAAAAAAATAAAATGATAGTACAAAAAACAGACATGTATTTGTAAAACATGATCATTTTCCACCCTCATCAGGAACTATCAGAAACACTTTGTTTTGGTGCTGTTTCTCCTTTAAGACGTGACAGTATACACCCACTGTTCTGATTGGCTCTCTGCTCTTGATTGACCTGCTCTCTTCTCTTGCCATCTCACTGCTTGGCTCAGAAGGGATGAGGGGAAAGTAGGTGTTGATGTGTTGTTGTGGAGGCGGTCAGATGCAAATGTCTACCACAGTCTGACATCAAAGGGAGGAGGTAGAGAACGAGCCATTTTGACAGCTTGATTTCAACAAATGCTCTTTTTGCATGAGGAAGTTTTGAGTTCTGAAAAGTTCAGTATGTTTTTATAGTACATTGATCTCTTATAAGTCAAAAGGTCATGGAAAATTTGATTCCTCATGTCATGACCCCTTTAAAAACTGTGGAGCTCATGGTAGGTCTGTCTTGTAAGATTTATACATTATTGCTAAATATCAATTTCTCTTTTGAAAGATTTTGAATGAGATTTTTATTTCTGGATCCCCACATGGTCTATTCTCTTCTCTTACAGTACCTCTTCCTGATAACAGTCAGTGTGTATTTCTCCTTCTCTCACAGGTTTATTCATGGGGAAGTGACAAATTTGGACAGCTGGGTCATATGAATGCTCCCAGCACAGTTCCTAATCTTGCTAAGGTGTACTGTACACACTTTACATTTTTAGTCAACTAACTGTATACCTTCCCTTTTAAGTCATACAGATCCTTGTGTAGAGAACAAATGGTATCTCATTGAAAGATTTATGCTTATGCACTTTGTATAAGCATTTTGCAAAGAAAATTACTTTTTACTGACAATGAAAAGGTGGAGTTGAGCTAGCCCAAAAGAATAAGGGAGTAGAAACCGAGCTCATGTTACAAAATGCTCTTGATTACCACTTTTTAATACTTCAGGCTGTTGTTTAACATGTGAATGTTAGTCAATGTTCCTGTGTATGTGGTAATAGATTTCCGACGGCATCTATGTGTGGGACGTGGCAGCAGGGCAAACTCACACTTTGCTGTTAGCTGATGGAGAATGTTATCAGCCCATACTTTACTACAGCGGAGAACAAGTGCTGGAGAACACCAACAGCTCTCATCCCCTCTCTGGGACATACACCCAAACGCCCACCCTTCTGCCCTTCTGCATGAATGTTCGTAAAGTTTGATATTACCGTTTTAGTTCTGAGTTTGTACAATTGTTGTTCCTTTATAGTGAGAGTAAGCTGTGAGGATAAGTCGATAGACCCTCAAGTTAACTAATGAGATTCTGCTTTACCCACTGTCATTGTGTCATAAAAAATGCATTTGGCCACCCTGCTTTTAAAGTTGCCATGCTTTGAGCTTTAGATAGACAAGTCAGCTCTTTGGTACTGCTAATTTTATATTGCAAGTAATATTATTTCATTAATTCTGGCTGCATAAGTTTGCCAGTAAGTATCAGTGATTGGTTGATTTGTACGATACTCTGGAAGGTAGTTGCATTAATTTCAAAGTTTGCATTTTATTGTTTTATTTAAATAAGGCAAATTGTATTGCCTTACACTAATTTGTGTATGTCCCTTGTTTAGATTGGGTATGTAAGCAGTGTGTTTGGAGGAGGGCTGAATTGTTTGGCCTTGGCCGATCAAAACGCAATGGGTTTCATAGCCACAATCCATGAGCTAGCTTCAGCCGAGAGAAAATTTTACTGCACTCTCAGCAAGGTGAAGAGCCAAATACTGGGCCCCCTACTGTCCCGTGGTACGTAACAGATTATTTTCAGGCAGGACCTGGAGAGTTTGGGTGGTGTCAGGAAAGATGCAGAGCATTTACGGTGTACACACACAGTAGTTTAGGTGTATCTCACAATTTGTATCAAGTAATATTACTGACAATGAAACAAGCTGTTATGCCATTTCACTTGTGAGATGTACATTATATTTTTCTCTGTTTTTGCATATTACTCATACATTTTTGCATTGGAATGTGTGGAATGTTATTGAGTTTTAGAATTGAGTACTGTTTGTATTTGCCCTGTCATTTTGTAGAGAGTTTGGCCTTGTCTCTGGGACAGTCGTCCATGTTGCTGTTTCAGGAGATGGCTGGTAGTTTCAACAAGCTTTGCCATCTGACAGGACAGCACTCAAGATCCCTCACTGACTTCCTGCAGCAAGGCAAAGTGATCAAAACCCTGGCCTTGGTCAAGAACACAGCCATTTTCATAGACACCTATAAAGAGCAAGTATACTATTCTTACTTAATGACAACAGCAAGATTGATGGTCAGAGATGTGCCACCCTAATGGGTCTTTAAATGATTGAATTTTCCATTAATCACTTTTTATACATATTTTACCATGTCTGTAATTAAACCAATTATGCTTTTAACTCAACCCATTTAACCCAGGTACAGCGATCTAGTAGGAAACTTTCTTGTCATGGGAGGGTTCCAGGCATTGCTGAAGCCCTTACAGTACGTTGTTATGCTTGAGCAGTATTCATGTATACATGACAGTTATATACAGTTTGTCAACTGGTTTTGCTTCAGGACTGACAAGTGGTGATAAACCTATTTATTTTTATATCCTGATATGATTATATGGTTAGTTGAATTTTATGGTTTTGCATTTTATGCATTTTTATTACTCAATTAAAACAGACCTGCAACCCATTTTTCACAAACCACTATTTTAGAACCACTGCATTAACACAACCTATGTGCATCATAATAACACATTACCAGTTATTTGAGGTTATAGTTGTGCAGTGATGTTTTCATAATGCGTGATATGTTCCTGCAGAGGATGCTTTGGGAAAAAATTGGAGTTGTTACAGGCACTGATGGAGTCAAAGGGGAAAACTCTGTCACCCAGTGACCTCTTAGTGAACTTGTTCTACATGCCTTTGCAGCATCTGCATGGGTATAACAGATTACTTCTGAAACTGGCTAATTGTTTTGAAGTGGTAAGAAAATGATCTATTTTCTCATTGTGATCGGCCGCTCAATAATGGAGAAAATGCATAATATAATGTTTTAATTTTTTAGAACACTGCGGAATACCAGTGTATTCAAGATGGCTGCTCTAAATATGAAGATGTAACTCGTCTTCTCAGCAAACAAAGAAAAGATGCTGAGACCACTTTCATTTTCTGGAAAAACTTTAAAGGAAAGAATTCGGTATGTTGCAGAATATAATCTTATGTTTATGTCACATATGTGGATTTCACTCATAACATTCTAAAAGGGGTAGTGGTGGCTCTGCAGTTGAGGTTCTGGGTTACTGACCAGAAGGTCAGGGGTTCAAGCCCCAGCACTGCCAAGATGCCACTTGGGCCCTTGAGCAAGGCCCTTGACCCTATCTGCTCCAGGGGCACCGTATCATGGCTGACCCTGCGCTCTGACCCCAGCTTTGCTGGGATATGCGAAAAAAGACTTTCATTGTATATGTTCAAAATGTATAATGTGTGACAAAAAAATAAAGGCTTCTTTAAAAAAAGGCTTCAAAAAGAAAAAAAATTTGTAAGTGGGTCTCTTCCAAAACCTAGTGAGCTGCCTTGCTGCCCTCATAGGCTGCTGCCTACTATGGCAACATTCTAACTAAAATAGAGCATTATAAGAAGTAGTCAGTTTATTATTATTATTTTATATGATTTTTGATTGAATTATACTTGTTATCAAATCTCTCTCGATTCGTCTGCTGTCTTTTTTCAGAGCTCATCAGATTGCATTCTAGGATTGCCTAGCAGGGGAAGGATATGTGCAATGCTACCTTAGAGTCTGGCAAAAATTAGGTATCTTAGAAGGCAGCATAATTAAAGTACCTACCTTTTGGAACTGCCTTTGTGTTGGGAGTGCGTCTATGATGTCTTAAAATGTTGCCATCGGAGATCGCTCACTAGGTTTTGTGTTACAAAATGCTGCAGCATGAGAAATGAACTTTAATAAAATAATTAATGTGCAAATATGCATTGTTGTTACTTAACAGCATTTCTTGTCAAAGGCCAATTTTAGACAATTTCTGAGACAGTATAAAGAAAAATTATATTCGTAATTATTAGAAAATTCTTACAGGTTGTATGCCACAGTGACTGACAATTAAAGTAAAATAACTCTCAACTGTGAAGAAATATCCTAATTTAGCTGATATTAATTTATCACCTTGGCTGCTGTACTTGTGAATGTAAATTACTGGCACTGTACAATGTGGTTAAGTTGACAAACTTGCTATATCCTTTGCATGCTGCAAGGCTAAATGATGTCAGATATGTTACATTTCTCTTTTGTTTGAGTGTGTGTATGTCTGTGGGTGGTCTGGGTGGGTGCATGTGCACATGATGTATCTATGTGTTTGCATGTATGTGTTTATGTAATCCTGTTTACGAGTCCTGCTCTTTCTCAGGAATCCCTGCGAAAGCCGTCTCGTCGTCTGGTTTGTGAGAGCGGTAATAAAGCTCTGACATTACAGTACGCTGGAAGATTCTCCGTCAGCTGGTTTATCCTCTTCAATGACATGTTGGTTCATGCACAGGTTAATATAGTTCTTTAATGCACAATTTAACCACTCGATAGTTTTCAGTTCCCTGATTTAAATTTTTTTTTTTTTTTATTGTCTTTACTCATTTAGGGCACTATTCCATCAAAGAAGCTTGTGAGTATTGTGTGATTTATTTCTTGCCTAAACAGAATTACACTAGCCCAAGGCTATGTTTGGAAAATCATACTAGCCTACAAGTCTTACTATTGCTGCTGTATATCTGTACTGGGCACAGTATGCAGTTCTCTTGCATGCATAGAATCCCAGGATGACCTACTTCATTTGCCAAAATGTGCAGTATTCAACAGAGCTTACTGCGTTGAATACTGTATCCCACAGTGCAATGCACTTGACTTGACCTTCCATTTCCAATTTGACGAATGAAACTGAAGTAATATCCACTCGAGTCTCTTTTTTTGATTCAATGTTTGGTCAGACTGCCAAACTTTTTTGACCTTTTTACAGACAATTTGAATAAAAAAATGATGATATATCCAGGATAACTGGACACCACTCCCTAAATTAAACATGCAACATGTTGAGGTCATGTGACAAACATTGTGACTACAGGAAAAGGCTTTATTTATTTTTATTTTTCCAAATTTAAATGAGATAGTGGTTAATGGAACTTAATAAATTCTGTCTGTCCTCTCTTTGTCTCTAGTTCTCATCTCACTATGTCTATCCACTCGCAACATTGTGGGTGGAGCCCATCTCAGATGAAAGTGTAGGCTTGTAAGTGACTCATCTGAACATCCTGTAATTCATTATCTTTTATCTTTTATTTGGGTAGTTCTACAGACCCTGAATTGTACCAAATATTTTGTACATTTGAGTGTAAGGACGCTGTATTCGCTAAATATTAAGCCATCAGGAATGCTGGTGTGCTTCCTAATAAGTTGTGGTGGAGTTTCAATACTGTTGATATTTGTACCTATACCAAATATCATCAGTCAAATAAAAACATTTCTGTCTCTATTCTGTTCCAAATGTCATTGCTAGACTTGGCCTTAAGCTGACAACCCCTGAAGATAGCTTTGTTGTTCTGGCGTCCTCACCTTTAGAAAAGGTAATATGCTCCTTTTTTTTTTTTTTTTTTTTTTTTTTTTTTGTAAACATTCACGGTCGGTTCTTCTTACTTGTGCTCTGACTCATCTAATGGAGTTTGGTTGAGTTGTTGGTTAGTTCAGTTCATTTTTTGACTCTGCCCATCTATTAGGGGAAGTGGCTGAGAGCCATTAACCAGGCAATTGATGACTTGCTTGCTGCGGGTCTGAACGGAAGGACTCATGTGTCCAGAGGCAGCCAGAAAGGTGAACCTCCTGTGTCCCGTACTGCAACCTACACTTTCAGCAAAGAGGGCAGACTCAAAGATGCCTCATACGTGGGCCGCTGGCTGTTAGGCAAACCTCATGGCAAGTGAGTGCTTGCATATACGGACCAATAGCAGATAGGGAGGAGTGTTTGGGAAACCTGTTTATTTTTGCAATTGGTGTCACTAGTGGTGCAGAAATAACACACATCTGCTTTAACAACATAATCTTGTTTAAGGTGGTTCATGCATGATTGAATTCACTGTTGCAACTTGTTCTTAACTTGTTTACTGTGGTTCACATGTACGTACTTTCTGTTCTCCTTTTCCTCCAATAGAGGGACTCTGAAGTGGCCAGATGAGACAGTTTACTGTGGCACATTCAAGAACGGGCTAGAGGATGGGTCAGTACACACACAGTGAATGATGGACATACTTGTGCTATCAGTTCCTTTGGCATATTTATGCTTTTTATACTTAGTAGTTTCTCTTTTCTTTGTCTGTAGATTTGGAGATTATATGGTGCCCAGCAAAACCTTGAACAAGTTTGAGCGTTACCAGGGGCACTGGAAAGAAGGGAAAATGCATGGCTTTGGCACATATTGGTAATAATTATGTGAATGGTGTGTGTGTGTGTGTTATATCAGATCTTTAGGCCATTTTTAGTTCTTCAAAATTCCATCAAGACATCTTGAGGATCATGAATTGAATTATTTGTTGATATAGAACTGACTTCTAGTACCTTGATCATGGTTTGCCTGGTCTGTCCTTGCAGGTATGCTTCAGGTGAGGTGTACGAGGGCTCATTTAGGGACAACATGCGTCATGGACACGGCATGTTACGCAGTGGGAAGATGGCATCTCCTTCCTCCAGTAGTGTGTTTGTGGGCCAGTGGGTCCAAGGGAGGAGAACAGGCTATGGGGTGTGTGATGACTTTAGCAGGTATGCAAATTTCAGTTACCAAATAAGTAAGAAATGATATACAGTCACTATCGCAGAATAAACCCTGACAGGTTGAACAGGACCCTGAACACAAAGTCAAGTCATTTGTATTTGTATAGCGCTTCTCACAACACACATTGTTTCAAAGCAGTATTGCAGAAAATCATACTTAACAGAAAATGAAGCTGTGATGTCTGTCATGTTTTAAAGTCATCATTGTGCGGTTTAAATGAGTAACGTGATTGTAGATTATGCCTTAAAAAATTATTTGTCTTTATGCTCTCAGTGAGCAAACCAAAGGTGACTGTGGCAAGGAACACAACTCCATCAGATTTTAGTTTATGGAGAAAAATAACCTTGGGAGAAACCGGGCTCACCGTGGAGCCAGTGAGACTTTTGTTTGGATTTTGTATGAACTGTAGGATTAGTGAATAAGTGTATTTGAAGTCCATCCTGAATGAACTGTGAAAGTGCACAGAGATGCATTGTCCTTTGTTATTTGGCTGATGCAGGCTCTAGTTGGCATTAATTTATTGTCTATGTATTCCATTTTTAAGAAAGAGTAGTCCATCATCCTATGACCAAGATGTTGCAGGCAGCGGTTAGTGAGGTGCATCACAGTCCAGCTGGAAGCTTGTGGCAGTTCATTCGGTGAAGTCCATCCTAAGTCCAAGGTACAGGAAGTGGCCAGTGAATTGTCCCATGTCTTACAATTGAGCATGGCGGCAGCAGTTCATCCTCAGGAGACTGAAGTGATGTCTGGCTAGCACAGGCTGCAGTAGTAGTCATCACTCAGCGACCCAGTGGTGGAAGTGGGAGGTATTTCAAATTTTCTGGTTCTAGTAAGACCCTAGCTGCTGCATTTTGAACCAACTGAAGCTTAATTATTGAACCTGTTGGACCACCTCCCAGTAAAGCATTACAATAATCTAGTCTTGAGGCCAGGAAAGCATGAATTAGTGTTTCTGCATCAGAAACAGAGAGCATGTGTCATAACTTAGCAATATTTCTGAGGTGAAAGCATGCTGTTCTGCAAACATTGGAAATGTGATTGTCAAAGGACGGATTGCTATCAAACATAACACCCATGTTCTCTACTGTAGAATACGACGTGACAGTATATCCATCAAGAGTCAAATTATATTCTAGCATCTTATTTTTAGAGGTTTTTGGTCCAGTAATTAAAGGTGTACTCCGTAAGTTTTTCCTCATTAAAAAGTTTTATTCTTAAAGAAATTAACATAGAGCAGTGTAATAAAACGAATTACTAGTGTGCATTCTTAAAGGAAAAGTTCACCCCCTCCTAACCTTTGACTTTCTTTGTGGAACATAAATGGAGATGTTAGTCAAGATGCGTCAGTCACCATTCACTTTCAGTTTTTGAACAAAGATGGAATAAAAGTGAATGATGACTAAACATCTCATTTTGTGTTCAATAGAAGAAAATAAGCCATGCAAATTTGGAACAACACTAATGTGAGTGAATGATGACAGAATTTTCATGTTTGGGTGAACTATCCCTTTAATGTTTAATGCTGTCACAAAAAAAAAAAAAAAGAGAGAGACAGATATAAAATGTTGACTAATTTTTGTCCAGTGTAGACCAGTAATGGTAATTTCATCTTGATATAAGATGTTCGCTAAATTTTATAAATATCCTTTCCACATACACAGCGGGCAAAAGTTTGGAATAATGTACAGATTTGTCTGTTTCTGCTGTTTCAGAAGGAAGTTGGTACTTTAATTCACCAAAGTGTCATTCAACTGATCACAAAGTATAGTCAGGACATTGCTGATGTAAAAATCAGCACCATCACTATTTGAAAAAAGTCATTTTTGATCAAATCTAGACAGGCCCCATTTCCAGCAGCCATCACTCCAACACATTATCCTTGAGTAATCGTGTTAAATTGCTCATTTGGTACTATAAAATCACTTGCCATTATATCAAACATAGTTGAAAGCTATTTGGTTTGTTAAATGAAGCTTAACATTGTCATTGTGTTTGTTTTTGAGTTGCCACAGTATGCAATTGACTGGCATGTCTTAAAGGAATAGTTCACCCAAAAATTTGCTGATAATTTACTCACCCTCAGGCCATCCAAGATGTATCTGAGTTTCTTTCTTCATCAAAACAGAATTTAAGATTTTTAGGATTTCATTTCAGGCCTCCTCCTTTAAACAATGCAAGTGAATATCCTCCATTTTTCTGACGGTCCAAAATGCATATTTAGGGTGCATCAAAATAATCCACATGACTCCAGTCCTTCTGAACCCAAACAATTGATTATTTTTTAGAAACAAAACAATACTTATATACTTTATAACTATAAATGTTTGCTTCCGTACATCTCGGTCACGCGCCACGTGGAGGAGGAGGCAGGAAGCGTGTCATTGTTTACAAGAGAAACTTGCACAGACCAAGTGCCGTTCACAAACCAAAACAGTCCAAAACAATTTCAAAACAATATAAAATAAAATAAAAAATAATTTCCAAATAATAATAAAAAAAACATTACTGCAGTAAATAACCATCCTTTATTTCGGAGCAATGCCGTTGCATTATCTACTTGTGCTTTTACTTTAGCAGAAATATATAAGTTATATGACTGTCAGGAATTCAAGCCACACATGTTGAAGTTAGTGAAACCAAGTGCGAGAACATTTACTGAGATTCACAGGATTTACAGGGTTTAAAAAGTGAGATCAATGGTACAGGTGATATCACACAGAAGAGAAGCTTCACAAACTGAAGCAAGTGAATTGAGTGCAGGTGTGGTGAATTAGGAATCGGGTGATTTGGAGCGGAGCGCTGAGGGAGATGCAGAGCCCGAGGGAGGCGTGACAATGACAACGTTTTCACACATAGCTGAGTTCGCTGGAAAAACAGCACGGGCACAGCCAATGAATTCAGATATCGACCCTTTGTTTGTTTCAGTGGTCTGAAATCCTCAGGGGTGAAATATTCACTGCACACCCTCCAATATTTGAGAGAATGTAGGAGTGTACTGATGTCCATGTTCAGCGCAATAAGCCAGAGCTTCATTTGCTCATGATCATGTATAGGCAATTGATGAAAAGTTTATATTTTTCCCGGCGTGCATTTTCTTTGGGGTTTCTGGACGTTGAAGCATCCAGGATACACACGCCAAACGACCATTTTGAACAATACAAATCTACAGCAAAGACAGTTGAAGTTTTGTACAGCGCTGCTCCTCTTGTAAACAATGACGCGCTTCCTGCTTCGTCCATGTGACCTTATCAACGAGTTTACGCCATCCCTCTCATGAGTGCGCATCACAGAGATGTAGGGAAGCGAACATTTGTAGTTAAAAAGTATATAAGTATTGTTTTGTTTCTAAAAAATAATCAATCGTTTGGGTTCAGAAGAACTGGAGTCTTGTGGATTATTTTGATGCACCCTAAATATACATTTTGGACCGTCATAAAATTGAGGACATTCACTTGCATTGTTTAAAGGAGGAGGCCTGAAATGAAATCCTAAAAATCTTAAATTCTGTTTTGATGAAGAAAGAAACTCAGATACATCTTGTATGGTCTGAGGGTGAGTAAATTATCAGCAAATTTTCATTTTTGGGTGAACTATTCTTTTAAGGTAAATTTTAGGTCAAAAATGGCAAAAAAGAAATGGCTTTCTCTAGAAACTCAGCAGTCAACCATTGTTTTGAGGAATGAAGGCTATACAATGCTTGAAATTGCCAAAAAACTGAAGATTTCATACAAAGGTGTACACTACAGTCTTCAAAGACAAAGGACAACTGGCTCTAACAAGGACAGAAAGAGATGTGGAAGGCCCAAATGTACAACTAAACAAGAGGATAAGTACATCAGAGTCTCTAGTTTGAGAAATAGATGCCTCACATGTCCTCAGCTGACAGCTTCATTGAATTCTACCCGCTCAACACCAGTTTCATGTACAACAGTAAAGAGAAGACTCAGGGGTACAGGCCTTATGGGAAGAATTGCAAAGAAAAAGCCACTTTTGAAACAGAAAAACAAAAAGAAAATGTTAGAGTGGGCAAAGAAACACAGACATTGGACAACAGATAATTGGAAAAGAGTGTTATGGATCTTAACCACATTGAGCTTTTGTGGGATCATCTAGACTGTAAGGTGCATGTGAAGTGCCCAGCAAGACTGCCACATCTATGGCAAGTGCTACAGGAAGTGTGGGGTGAAATGTCACTTGAGTATCTGGACAAACTGACAGCTAGAACGCCAAGGATCTGCAAAGCTGGCATTGCTGCACGTGGAGAATTTTTTGATGAGAACTCTTTGAAGTAGTTTGAAGTATTTTTTTCAAATTGTAATAGTAATTTTTCACGTTATTAATGTCCTGACTATACTTTGTGATCAGTTGAATGCCACATTGGTGAATAAAAGTACCAATTTCTTTCCATAAGAGCAAAATCTGAACATTATTCCAAACTTTTGGCCACCAGTGTAGATGTTTGCCAAATTTTATAAACATGCTTTCTAATTTTATCTCTCTCCAGAGGCGAGAAATACATGGGAATGTGGCTTGATGACCAGCGTCATGGAGACGGGGTTGTTATCACTCAATTTGGATTGTATTATGAAGGAAACTTCTCTAATAACAAAATGATGGTAAGTTGAGCTGGGGTCACTATCATGTACAGGTGCATCTCAATAAATTAGAATGTCGTGGAAAAGTTCATTTATTTCAGTAATTCAACTCAAACTGTGAAACTCGTGTATTAAATAAATTCAATGCACACAGACTGAAGTAGTTTAAGTCTTTGGTTCTTTTAATTGTGATGATTTTGGCTCACATTTAACAAAAACCCACCAATTCACTATCTCAAAAAATTAGAATATTTTGACATGCCAATCAGCTAATCAACTCAAAACACCTGCAAAGGTTTTCTGAGCCTTCAAAATGGTCTCTCAGTTTGGTTCACTAGGCTACACAATCATGGGGAAGACTGCTGATCTGGCAGTTGTCCAGAAGACAATCATTGACACCCTTCACAAGGAGGGTAAGCCACAAACATTCATTGCCAAAGAAGCTGGCTGTTCACAGAATGCTGTATCCAAGCATGTTAACAGAAAGTTGAGTGGAAGGAAAAAGTGTGGAAGAAAAAGATGCACAACCAACCGAGAGAACCGCAGCCTTATGATTGTCAAGCAAAATCGATTCAAGAATTTGGGTGAACTTCACAAGGAATGGACTGAGGCTGGGGTCAAGGCATCAAGAGCCACCACACACAGGCATGTCAAGGAATTTGGCTACAGTTGTCGTATTCCACTCCTGAACCACAGACAACGTCAGAGGCGTCTTACCTGGGCTAAGGAGAAGAAGAACTGGACTGTTGCCCAGTGTTCCAAAGTCCTCTTTTCAGATGAGAGCAAGTTTTGTATTTCATTTGGAAACCAAGGTCCTAGAGTCTGGAGGAAGGGTGGAGAAGCTCATAGCCCAAGTTGCTTGAAGTCCAGTATTAAGTTTCCACAGTCTGTCATGATTTGGGGTGCAATGTCATCTGCTGGTGTTGGTCCATTGTGTTTTTTGAAAACCAAAGTCACTGCACCCGTTTACCAAGACATTTTGGAGCACTTCATGCTTCCTTCTGCTGACCAGCTTTTTAAAGATGCTGATTTCATTTTCCAGCAGGATTTGGCACCTGCCCACACTGCCAAAAGCACCAAAAGTTGGTTAAATGACCATGGTGTTGGTGTGCTTGACTGGCCAGCAAACTCACCAGACCTGAACCCCATAGAGAATCTATGGGGTATTGTCAAGAGGAAAATGAGAAACAAGAGACCAAAAAATGCAGATGAGCTGAAGGCCACTGTCAAAGAAACCTGGGCTTCCATACCACCTCAGCAGTGCCACAAACTGATCACCTCCATGCCACGCCGAATTGAGGCAGTAATTAAAGCTAAAGGAGCCCCTACCAAGTATTGAGTACATATACAGTAAATGAACATACTTTCCAGAAGGCCAACAATTCACTAAAAATGTTTTTTTTTTTATTGGTCTTATGATATATTCTAATTTTTTGAGATAGTGAATTGGTGGGTTTTTGTTAAATGTGAGCCAAAATCATCACAATTAAAAGAACCAAAGACTTAAACTACTTCAGTCTGTGTGCATTGAATTTATTTAATACACGAGTTTCACAATTTGAGTTGAATTACTGAAATAAATGAACTTTTCCACGACATTCTAATTTATTGAGATGCACCTGTAGGTTCAGCAAATTTAGAAATAATAAACATTATATGCCTTCTTTTACTTAAAGAATAGTTTATCGTGTCTTAATTTACTCACCCTCATGCCATCCCAGATTTGTATGACTTTTTTTCTTCTGCAGAACACAAATGAAAAATTTAGAAGAATATCTCAGCTCTGTAGGTCCATATAATGCAAGTGAATGGTGACCACAATTTTGAAGCTCCAAAAAGAACATAAAGGCAGCACACAGATAATCCGTAAGAAAACATTGGTTTAATCAATGTCTTCTGAAGCGATCCAATCGATTTTGGATGAGAACTGACCAAAATGTAGCTCCTTTTTCACTATAAATCTTGACAGCAGTCTCCTTGGTGATCATGATTTCAAGCTCGATTATATTTCCTAGTGCCATCTAGCGCTCTACGCACGCGGCAAGCACTAGGAAGTGTAATCCAGCTTGAAATCAGCCCCAAAAAAAATCTCACCCAAAATTGGATCGCTGCACACAACATGGATTTTACCACTGATGTTGTATGGATTACCATTATGATGCCGTTATGTGATATTTGGCCACCATTCACTTACATTGTATGGACCTACAGAGCTGAAATATTCTTCTAAAACATTTTGTTTGTGTTCATCTGAGATGGCATGAGGGTGAGTAAATGATGAGAGAATTTTCATTTTTGGGTGAACTATCCCTTTAACTATTCCTATTTCTTATTTCTTTAACAATTCCTGAAATGAAATTTACTCTACACTTGAATGGCTCTTTAAGTAAAGGCAAAATATGTACCATCATCTGAGCGATTTACTTTCTTTTGTCTTATACAGGGCAACGGGACTCTTTTTTGTGATGATGACACAGTTTTTGAGGGCGAATTTTCAGAAGACTGGACTCTCTGTGGAAAGGTGATGAAATTACTGTTAGACAATACCTGAGACAATACATTTTAGAAAACACATTTGTGATTTTTGCTCGGCATATATTCTATCCGAAAAGTTGAACTGAAATTGATGTTTTGTGGTTTTATGGATGTAAAGGGTGTTCTGTCCATGCCTAACGGTGACTCTTTGGATGGGATCTTTGATGGTCACTGGGGAGCCGGACTGAGAGTGGCCGGAACTTTTACAAAACCCTTTGAAACATTGAGGAGAGAAAACAAGATGCCGTGAGTGTCATTGACAAATAATGGATAGATAGAGGGCATAGAGATGGACGAACAGACAGACAGATGGAAAGGATGGACAGTTCAGAGACGATAGATAGATAGATAGACAGACAGACAGACAGACAGATATTTAGATAGATATTTAGATGGATAGATAGATAGCTGTTTATTTATTTGTATTTTGTACAATAGTTTTTACTGTTGTTTTACAATCTTTGTGTAGTGTGGCTGGTCACAATGCAGTGCCTGCACAGGAAAAGTGGAAAGCCGTGTTTGAGGAATGCTGGGGTCGACTGGGCTGTGAAACTCCATGTCAGGGAGTGTACGAGAAAGCCTGGGAGAACATTGCCATCTCCCTCACTGCCAGACGCAGACTGCAGAGAGATCAGTATGTGCAAGCACACACACACACACATGAATGAGCAATACATTAAAAAAAGTCTTCAGTGATTTATGTGTGTATGTAGTCCAGAGGAGCTGAGCCGATCTCAGAATATGATGCTGGAGAGTCTTGAGGTGATTCCTCAACATTTATGTCCTATTACTGCAGACTCTTTCAACAACATACGACGATATCTTATAAAGGTGAGACTTTAAAAGGGTTAATTACACCAAGTAAAAAAAATATTTGTAGGAAAAACACGCACAACAATATTTCTCATAACTGTAGTTGAACAGTGGCCATAAAAACGTTTTTGGACACTAAAGTCACACTTAAAGATGTATGAACTTCATTGCATTAGAATATCAAACCAATTTGAATCTTAAAATTAATGATGCTAAACCTTTTCTCAGAACATACATCACTTTTCAGAGCCATTTGTATAATTTATTTTTACCAGCTGGTCCCTAGCTATGGGCATGTTCTACTAAGTTTGACAACCACATAGTGTCCTAATAGTATACTGAACAGTATATCTGTTGTTTTATAATTTAAAACCTAACAAACTTCTTTATATGAAATGTGCTTGAAAAATGTGTTTGTGCTGTATTTCTTTAAAATGAATGCCAATTGATTTGATCTTATGTAATACAAAGACATTCATACATTATTAAGTGAGGCTTAAGTGTTCAAATGCTTTATGTGACCACTGTAAAATAACTCCCTTCAGGCTTGTGATACCCCTCTGCACCCGCTGGGCTGGCTGATGGAGACCCTGGTCACTGTGTACAGGATGACCTATGTTGGTGTGGGCTCCAATAGACGGCTGTTACAGCAAGCAGTGGAGGAGATCCTGTCTTACCTAACACGCATATTCCAGTTAGTCAGGTAACACGTCCAGTAGGGATGGGAATCTTAAGGACTTTACCAATTCTAGTTCTGATTACAGCACCTCATTCCTTTTGTACTTTGAGGAATAAATATTCGGAAATAAGAAGTGCAATTTTTATGCCATTTACTCCCCTTAGTAGTCTGTTGCCAATTGTTGAGATCATTTCACAACAGATATAACAAATCAGAAATACATTTAAAACAACACAGACTTTATAATGTGGCACAGAGGCTGCAAGAGTCCTTTTTTTTAAACTGACTACACTGGTCACATAGTATGTTTCGCACTGTAGATTCAGTAGCAGCATCCCTGAATAAGAGCCAGACTATTTTCGTACATTGTTCATCTGTATCAGTGGAGGAAAACCAGTTTGAGAGCCAATAACAGAACTGAAAGTAATTAAAATCATTTGATTCTGGTATTCTTCAAAAATAGAGCCGTATCTTTAGAACTGGTTCTTGGTTCCCAACCTTAACATCCAGACTTTTCTGTGATTTGCTGTAGAATTAGTTCCCAGAACTTTAGTTCGCAGTACTTTAAAAGACAAAGAAGCATTAAACAGTTAACAGGAACCAACTTTTTGTTCTTCTTTGCTTTTTACAACTTTGTGATGACATGAACTCTAATATAATGTAAAGATTAAGAAGTCAAGGCCATTGGCTTACAAGTATAATTATTTGCCACAGGTTTCTGTTTCCTGGTGTTCCTGAGGAAGGAGGTTTCATCCTGGATTCATCCAGTTCCTCAGATGAGGGCACAGACTCTCTTAACAGCAGTACGCACTCAGAAACTCCCCAGCAGGGGTAAGGCAGCACCGCTATGGCTGGACTTTTGTCTTGTTATTAGTATTGTTTTATTTAGTTGCATTACTATTAGAAAAAAAAAAAAAGAAAAGATGAACATAATGAAAATAGATCTGAAAATAATAGATCTGTTCCAAAACCTTGTGAGCTGCCTATGTAGAAAGCATTTTAAGGCTGGTGTGTCCTTGATGCTTTCTCTCATTAATCTCTAAGACACAGTGTTTATATAGAGTAGGGCAGTAAAGATGAAAGTGTGAGGCAGTGTGATTCCCTGGTGAGAGTATAAGATGAAGGTTCATCATCATCTTGGAATTATTTTTTTTTTTTTTTTTTTTTTTGAGAACCTTGATTCTCATTGAGTAATTTAGATGACTGTGGCAGCGGGGGCGTGGTCAAGCATCTCTCCGGAGAGAGAGAAAGCGGTAAGGGCGCTTACACCTGAGTTAAATTATGTCTAACACCTGTCTCTAATTTCAGTGAGCACGGGGAGAGCGGCATAAATAGAGCCACACAGCAGTTAGAGGAGAGAGAGAGCCTGGGCACGGACTATGAAGCCAGAAGTTTTTATGATTACAAATTGGAGAGTTTATTTTGTAAGCTAGGTTGTGGATATTTTGAGACTGTGTTTTCCAACAACATAAAGCCCTGAGAGTGTGATTGTGCTGCACTGAGGAAAATAAAAAAAACGCCTACCTGAACCAGGAAATCTGCTTCTCACCTCCTCCTTCCACTGAGAAGTGTTACAATGACTAATTTAGGTCTTAGGTCACACAAAAACTACTAGTCGTGCACCTGCCAACACAAAAATAGCTTCTGCTTTGGGTTGTCAACCGTCCCGTATAATATGGAATCGTCCTGCTTTTAAGTGAACCAAATTGCGTTCTGTAATGAATCCATATGGGATGCTTTCTCTCATATGGCGTCTCACCCCCAAATTGCTGGGAACATTTCACACATCGAGAAAAATAGATCTGAAACACAGAGATCTTTCACGTGAGTTGTGCGAGATATCAGCTGTTGCTTTAAGTGGACGCTACATTTGACAGAGGCGGCCCGGGTGAAGATCAGTGACAATCAGCGCACGTCTTCTGATGTTTTTCTTTTAAAAGTATAAAAAAATATAGCATTCAAGTGCATGATAATTGTTTCCCTCTATTGTGATTCCAAAATACCTCGCACGCACTTATTCATCATGACATGGCATAACTTGGCATTGCATATGTCAGTGCTGGAAGAGAGACTCAAAATACAAAATATAAAAGTACAGTACATGTTTATTTAAAACACTTAATGTGATTTTATTACATTTTCCTTGTGATAAGCACTATACACCGCCAAAACGACGACTGTGTGATCTAGGGAGAAATAGCCAATGCTATTTTCATGTTAATAGCTTTTTCTTTTATTATAAAAACCCATTAAAATGCATGGTTGCTCAAGACATTACCAAGACTTGTTCTAAGACAGTGGCTGTGAAAGGCAAATTTAGTGATGTATTTACTATTTTTAAGCACACTACGCATATACTATATACTGTACTATACTGTATTATGTACTATTTATATACTGTTTACAAACTGATGAGCCCAATTTTAATTGGAACACACGTTTTGTTGAGCTTTAAAAAGTTAAAAGACTTTTACAGGGAAGAAAATGCTTGACAGAAAAATATTGTCTTTCTCCATTGATTGTGGCTACGTTGTTTTGGCAAAAGGTAGTGTTTAGTAAAAGTGAAGATTGATTGTTGACGTTGTTTCAAATAGATTTTGCTTTTACGTACTGGAGGCTGTTCACACCAAATTTTTGCCTCAGTCCGTGCTAATTTTCAATTGTCTTCCTATGCAAACATGCTCATGCTCTTTGATCGCTATGCTGCATCTTGCTATTTTCTCAGCGTCTTGTGCAGGAGTGCCGCCTTTTTTAGACAGCTTGTAAAGTTTACTTCAGTTGTTAAAAATGCATGTCAGGACACCTGCGTTCTGCGCTGTGTCTAGCTTTGTTTTAGCACAAGGATGTGTTTGGTGTAAACGGTCCCTTAGAATGTCCCGTCAATGCAGTTTTTGGGGGGTTGTCCTGTATTTGTCAGGTAGAAAGTTGCCAACCCTTCTTCTGCTGTCTAAATCCAAACCCCAGTGTATATACTCTCAGTCTGCAAATTAAAACAATTAAAGAGATGTGTGTGTTTTTGTTGTGCTGCAGTTGGATAGTGAGCAGCTCAAGTCTTCTAATGCCAGTCTTGTTGCCGAGGCTTTACCCCCCTCTCTTCACTCTCTACACACTTGAGAAAGAGAGAGAGGAGGAGGTGTACTGGAACTGTGTGTTACGACTCAACAAACAGCCTGATCTTGCCCTCCTAGCCTTCCTTGGAGTACAACAGTAAGTCAAAGAATAAAAAGTAACATATATCCAGTAAGTTAATGAGCAATCAAAGACCCAATCAGTATGTTCCAAGCTCAGCCTTAATCGAAAGAGGTGTTTTTGTTAAAATTTTGTGATGTATCTTTTTTTTTTTTTTTCTTCTTCTTCTTCCTCAGAAAGTTTTGGCCAGTTTCTATCTCTGTATTGGGAGAGAAAAAGCAGGTGACACTTTTCATGATTTCTAAGAAAATAATCAGATGGCCCACATGGAATCTGAAGCTGCAGAACTCTGCAGTAAGCTTCACAGTTTTCTGTAGAATTAAAATACCGGTCAGTCACAAAGTTCCCCAAGTTTTTGCCCCCATACATTTTTTTTATTAGGTATTTTGGATAATTTCTGCCTTCAGCTACCAGAAAGTGATAATGCACAAAAATGCGCAGCAGATTCCAGCTGAGCCTAATAATCAGTAATAGCACTGTTGCCAAGATATATAACTTGTTTGTATTGCCCATGTTCATTTTCATTGGACAGGTCTTGCCTAACACTAAAGATGCCTGCTTTGCCACTGCTGTTGAAACCTTGCAACAGATCAGGTAAGACAGCTCTGTCTACAAGTGTAAAAAAAAAAAAGAAAGATGAAACGTACCACCTTTTTACCCACATTCTTATATTTTTATTTTTCACTTTGATTCTGTAGCACAGCATTCAGTCCTTCAGACAAGTTGCAAGTGATACAGCTGACCTTTGAGGAAGTCACTCAGGAAGTGCAGGTTCTGCTTGGGCAGGAGTTTCTGTGGTGCATGGACGACCTCTTTCCAATCTTCCTCTATGTGGTGCTCCGTGCACGGTACTTTTCTAATCCTTTATGCTGTCATTCTGAGCTACTTTTCCAAACCTTTCAGTGCATATACACCTCATGGCAATAAAGTAATCAGTTGGAACATTCAATTTTGAGTCATCCAGCTTCTGCAAGCTTTGGAGAGGTGCAAACAACAGTTGTATCTGCAGTTCCTGTTGTATCTTTTGTAATTCCTGCCCACATGAAGAATATGTTGTTTGTGAATGTGCAGAATCAGAAACCTGGGTTCTGAAGTCAGTCTCATTGAGGACCTGACAGACTGCAGTCTACAGCTGGGACAGCTTGGATTCATGTTGACCACTCTCAAAGTAAGAATTAATTTACACGTGATCTTTTATCACACCACCAGCCTTCCACATCTACAGAGGCAAGAAATGTTCTTATGTCATTTATTGATATTTTAATTAATTTTAACAATATCTTCACACACACTATCGCTAGTTCTCTTCACCCTTTACTGTTTTTCTTTTATCTCTGTCTGTAGGCCTGCTACAACCAAATTCAGCTTGAGAAGACTACATAGTGGGTTGTTTATAAGAAGTGCATTCACAGCTTTGCCAGGGAATGCCACAGGTTTATGGAGTAGGTGCCATTTAAATAGACGAGGATTACAGGTCAAGCCAAGATCTACTCATTTAATTCTGTTCTCAAAAGGGTGCTTAGTCTCTTCACATTCCACTCAAATCTCATGTGCTACGCCGATAAAAACAATGACTCATTTCAGATTTGTTTTATATATTTTGTATAACAAAACAGTTAAGATAAACCTTTGAGAAAAGTGTATTTAAACTGATTATATTCATTGAAAAGGCTGAAACAAACTTTTTTTATTTATAAGAGGTCTTTCTCCAACCAGAAATATTCAAGCAGTCAGCATGTGTTACAGTTAAAAGGTTAGTACAGTTTCAGTAATAAGTAGGGGTACATCAGTACTGATGCTGATACCAATATACAGTTATCTAGAGTTGCACTGATAAGGAAATTTGAGGCTGATACCGATAGCAGGTTTTTTAACAAAGTGATTGGCCAATACAGATCCTATTGCCGATCCAGTGTCCCAATACATTGTTATACTTCAGATGAATTAAAAAATAATGTATTTTTGTATTATGATTAGCGTTTAAACTATAGCCCCAAGCTACTCTTAACTGAACAACAGTGGTGGCCAAAAATATTGGCACCCTTGGTAAATATGAGCAAAGAAGGCTGTGAAACAAAATCTGAATTGTTTATCATTTTGATCTTTCATTCAAAAAGTTCACAACAAATCTAACCTTTAATTGAAGTAAAACAATTGAAAGAGTTGAAATATTTAATTATTAAATAAATATTTTTCTCCAAAACATGTTGGCCACGATTATTGACACCCCTAGAAATTCTTATGAGTAAAATATATCTGAAGTATATTCCCATTCATATTTTACATTTTTTAGTGCACCTGGGTGTCTAGGAACATGAAATTGTTCAGCCATGATTTCCTGTTTCACAGGGGTATAAATATAAGGTAACACACAGGCCAAATTCCCTTAATCATCAATCACAGTGGGTGACTAAAGAATATAGTTCTGATGTGCAGCAAAAGGTTGTTGAGCTTCACAAAATGGGAAGTAGCTATAAGAAAATAGCCAAAGCATTGAAAATGCCCATTTCCACCATCAGGGCAATAATTATGATGTTCCAATCAACTGGAGATCTTAAGAATCTGCCCGGAAAAGGATGTGTGTCTATATTGTCTTCACGCACAGTGAGGAGGATGGTTCAAGTGGCCAAAGAATCTTCAAGGACCCAAGGAAATTAGTTGGGTCTTGAGGTCAGAAAGTCTCAAAAGTCTTGGCACACACAGAGATGAAGTAGTACCCAGTGCCCACGGTTAAATGTGGTGCTGGATCTTTAATGTTGTGGGGCTGTTTTTCTGCCAGAGGACCTGGACATCTTGTTCAGATACATGGCATCATGGACTCTATCAATACCAACAGATAAAAAATCTAAACCTGACTGCCTCTGCCAGAAAGCTTACAATGGGCCCTGGTTGGATCTTCCAGCAGGACAATGATCCAAAACAAACATCAAAATCAACACAAAAATGGTTCACTGACCACAAAATCAAAGTTCTGCCATGGCCATCCCAGTCCCCTGACCTGAACCCCATAGAAAATTTGTGGGGTGAACTGAAGAGGAGAGTCCACCAACATGGACCTCTGAATTTGAAGGATCTGTAGAGATTCTGTATGGATGAATGGTCTCAGATCCCTTGCCAGGTATTCTCCAACCTCATTAGGCATTAGAGCTGTTATCTTGGCAAAGAGAGGTTGCAAAAAGTATTAAATAAAAGGGTGCCAATAATTATGGCCAATGCGTTTTGGAGAAAAAAATATTATTTAATAATAAGATATTTCCCCTGTTTCAATTGTTTTACTTCAATTAAAGGTTAGATTTTTGTGAATTTTTTGAATGAAAGATCAAAAGATTTTTTTTCCCCCACAGACTTCTTTGCTCATATTTACCAAGGGTGCCAATATTTTTGGCCACAACTATACATGCATGCTATTTAAAAGGGAGCAATAACTTTTTAAATGAACTATATATCTATCAGATTATATAGTTTAATCAGAGCTGTATTCATCTGGTAAAGAAACAAGTGAGGGTCTTTAAATGAATGAACTTCTAAATTAGGGGGACAGGATTAAACTTGCACCACAGTAAATACATCTAATGAAATTAGAAACACCCTAATTTACATGTATTCCAATGCCTAAAACATAGCAATGAACAGCAGTATTTAATAAAATATTTTGCTATAAAATATGTAAAATGCAGGACTTCTACACAGGCACTCAAATAAATTAATAAATTGAATTTAAAATGGTCAATATGAACCATTTGAACAAATGAATTCACTAAAATGAACAAACTTTCCAATGCTACCTGTGAGAGAGAGAGGACATTCCAGGAGAGCATGTTTGATTATTTCCTCCACTGACGGTTGTAAAGCTGTGTGTGCAACACAGTGCGACAAGTTTGACTGGAAAACATACACTGTTTTGAAAACAGCAAAGTTACTGTAAAGTTTATAGTGTCGTTACTTTTAGTTAGTTGCTTGTTAACACTGGTTATGTTGTTTTCGTACTTAGTTACAGTGTCCTGTATATGATGTTTAAAACATGTTGTGAAAAGTGGCTTTAAAAAGTCATGAACAAACAAAAAAACTAACTAACTAAAAACACTGTCCTTTGATCATTATTTAACTGTACCATAAAATTACACTGATATTGCTTTTTGGAACTATCGGTTATCGGCAAAAATCTATGCTGATAATTGTTGATATTTAATTTTTTTTTTAATCTTTTTTTTTTTTTATATTCCTCATCAATAAACCTCATCTGGTGATATATATATATATATCACCTCTAATATACTATACCTGAAAATTGCAGCTTTGCTTAAAATACTGGTATTGTTATCGTTAAGTACCAAAACGGAACTACTGGTAGTCAGTGTTGTAATCAAAAAATGGTATTGATGCATCCCCTGTAATAACCATCTTCTGGTTGTGTTACTGGTGTTGTGCTTGTTGCGATTTTGCACATTATAAAGGGCTGTACTGCCTAGGATTGAATATATACTTTTTAAATACATTGGAAGTCTTGTGGTACAGGTATTACAATCTGTAACTAGAGGTTACATAACAATGTCACTTAATCACCAACATTTGAACATGACTTGCAAAATGTTTTCTGTACCCTCTGCTGTGTATTCTGATATGGGCAGTTGTGAAGAAATAATGTAGTTCTAATTGAAGTTATTTTATGACTTCCGGTTATGGTGCAGTGCTGAGTAGTAGTATGGTTTCACTTTCAGAAATGTGGCTTTATAATGTGTGTAACTCTGAAACATCCAAGATATTCTCAGAGGAATAGTTTGCATTTCAACATGAAAACACACTGACAGGCCAATGAAACACTACATGAAGTTTTGTTTAGTTTTCATTTGAACAAATGATGACATTTTACTCCTACTGAAGTTTATCGAAAATTTAAGAGACATATTTTTATAGAGCTATTACACTGGATGCTAAAGTAATATTTTATATTAATTCATGCTTATTTAATTTTTAATCGACATTGAAAAAGTGGCATTCAAAACTATGCAAGAAGGGAATAAATGACTAAACCATATTTAAACTTTAAATGACAGGGCTCAGCATGGAATTTTTTTCCACTGGCAAAACTTTTGCAATAATTGTAACATTTTGGTCATTTCATGAATGTCCTTTAAATTTATTTCAAGTTAAGTCTGACACAGGTCAAAGACTTGTGTAAAACTATTTTATAGATGCAGATGTGAGTGTTCCTCTAAATGATTGCTTTGAATATTTTACTTTGCACTGAAAGAGTTTTGCTGATATGTTATACAGTCATAGTGTTAGGTCAAGCGGTCAACTGTTTTTTTTTTTGTTTGTTTGTTTTTTTATGGCTAATTCTGATTGATTATTACTTTACACAATTTTAAATCAAAATTAATGATAAACATTGAAAACTGTAAATTATAAGCCTGCTAGTAGATTTTGGAATCAAAGTAGGAATTAACTCTTGTTAATCTGCAAAATTATCGACCGATGGCGATAATCTCCAGTTGCCCAAAATTGGCAAAATAATTGGTCTGCCAATCAATCACTTGATAGGTCATTCGCCAGGCTGGTTAAAAAGGCATTACCTACGAAGATCATATAGAAAGATACAACCCTTTGTAAATTATATTCACCCTTTTCTATATTGAAAGCACTACAACTAAACATTATATGATGTTTTAACCTGTAAACAAACATTGTTTGTTTGTTTTTTAATGTACAGTCATTTCAAATCAGATGATTGCAACACTCCAGAAAAGTTGGGACAGTCGAGTGTTTACCACTGAAACATCACCATTTCTTCTAATAACACTTATTAAGCATTTGGGCACTGAAGACAGTTTGTTAAGTTTAGAAAGTGGAATTTTCCCCCATTCATCCATTATGTAGGTCTTTAGCTGCACAATTGTACGGGGTTTTGTTGATGTATTGTGTGCTTCATAACGCCCCACAAATTCTTAATTGGAGACAGGTCAGGACTGCAGGGAAGCCAATCTAGCACCCACACTCTCTGCTTACACAGCCATGCACTTCTAATCCGAGCAGTGTTTGAAATTGTCCTGCTGGAAAGTGCCGGGACGTCCCTGGAAAAGATGGTGCTGAATGGCAGTATATGTTGCTCCAAAAATGTTACATATCTGTCTGCATTCATGGTGTTCTCACAGATGAGCGAGTTACCCATGCCATGGGCACTGACACACCCCTGGCCCATGACAGACACTGGCTTTTGGACCTGACGCTAATAACAGCTTGGATGGTCCTTTTCCTCTTTGGCCCAGATAACACGACAGCTGCTCTTCGGACCAAAAAAAACACAGTTCCACTCTTCTACTTACCATCTAAGATTAGACCGAGCCTGGAGAAGTTGGCAGCTCTTCTGGACAGGGTTGATGTAGGGCTTCTGCTTCGCATAGTAAAGTCTTAACTTGCATCTGTGGACGCAGCGACGAGTGGTGTTGACTAACAAAGGTTTACTAAAGTTATCCCAAGCCCATGTTCATGATATCCATTACAGATGAATTACATTTTTTAATACAGTGACGTCTGAGGGATCAGAGATCATGTGCATTCAGAAGTGGTTTTCGTCTTGCCCTTTACGCACCGAGATTTGACCAGATTCCTTGAATCTTTTAACTATATTGTGTACTGTAGAGGGTGAAATGCCCCAAATCCTTCCAATTTGTCTTTGGGGAACATTGTTCTCAATGTCTTGGATTATTTGCTGAAGCATCTGTTGGCAAATTGACAAGTCTTGAACGATCCTTGCTCTTGAAGGACTAGGCTGTTTTTGGAGGCTCATTATACAGTATTCAGTACAATGACACAATTGCCTCACCTGTTTAACATCTCCTGTTTCACATAGCCTTGTTATTTCAACTTGTCCAATTGTTATTAGTCTTAAACTGCCCCTGTCTCAGCTTTTTTGGAGTGTGTTGCAATCAACTGATTTCAATTATACAGTTAATAAATAGTGCCTTGTTTTGTTTTCCTTTTACTGTTTTCTAAGGTCTTATGGTTTTTAAACTCACTGTACTGTCATTGTTGACATAACTATTACTTTCACCTTGCAATTGCAAATTAATTTGTAAAAGACATTTCTGAGTTCTGTGTATGAGAAATGAATGATGTACTATTTTTTTAAAAACAAATTCTGAAAGACTACTTCGCCTGCTTTAATAAATTTTGTTTAACTGGGACACTAAACTGATTATTTCTTCCCCTCTGTCTTCTGTGTAATTATGCATTCATAATAATAATAAATAATAGAGAGATTAACTAACTATGGACCATCTATAATTGCAGGAGTTCATGGAGGAGAGATTAACATTTTCTGTGAACTTTAATTTACTCTATATGTGACAAAAAGCATTTGGTTGTCATCTGAACCCTGTCTGCATAATACAATAAAACACTATGAAATATGCAACAGATGAATATATATTAAACAAGTACATGTACTTGTATGCTGATCTGATTTTTATTTCCTTAAATATTATTTATTGGTCTGTTCATTTACTCATTAGCACCCATATATGGCAGTTAAAGAGTTTTTTTTAATTTTTTTTTTTAATCAGTGATTGTTGGCAAGTACTCTCGGCATAGTGAAATGTGTTTATCTTGGTCTATTGTGTAATGATAATGTCAGAGGATGAGCTGCAGGCCTAGTTAAATCCTTGGATTTATTGGTTGTTGTTTCATGCCTCTTATTTTCCATTTTGACTGTAAAGTTGGTGGGACTGCAGTGTGTGTGTGTGTGTGTGTGTGTGTATGTGTATACAGCAAACTCTAAAAGCAGAAAGAGGTAAGGAGCTTTGAGTGGCAGGCGGTCCTATGGAAGTGCTCAGAGTGAGGCCGCCCCCTCACAGGATTAAGTGGGATAGAAAGGGATTACAATCTGCGCTTCCAGGGACATTTAATAGTAAAATCACATACATGTTGGCAGGCCAGAGGCAACACATCACCTTCATTTAAAACACAACTTACAAATGCTCCATGGCCACCTGGTCTAAACGTGGGATGTAGATAGTGTCTGTGTGGTTTGGAGGAGCACAGCGACAGGAGTGTAAGGAGGTAAGTGAGAGATCATGATATAATCTTGACATGCGGCCTCTTGACCTGCTTCTGCAGCACTGAATTGAGTCACTCAATTTCAGGGATCAGAATCAATTTGTCTGCTTTGATTTTTCTTTCTTAAAAGGGTGTTAACTACAATGCGGCACTTTAATATGGCTTAAATTTAAGGTTTTTAAATGTTGTAGAAAACCTTTAAAAAATGACTCTGAACGTATAGAGAAACAACAAGGTTAATACTTCAGTTTAGTTAAGCAGGTGAACTATTCTAATAATTCTTGTCTGAAATTACACATTTCTGCCTTCGCTTTTTTCACGTTAGGTAACTCTAAATTATTTATTCCCCGTGTGATTCTTCAGTTAGGGGTACTTTTTTTTAATTTTTATAAAATGCTAAATTTTGTCATCTATGTTGAAACATTTATCACATGTCCGGGAATAAAGATCTGATCATGGCCTTCATCACCCATTAAGTGTGTATTTGGTATTGTGTGCGCTGGTAATGACATTTTCTTAAGTATTTAGAGAAAAAGTTGAATAAGCCATGCTAATAAGAAATTAGTTAGAAGTTGAATTACAAAAAAAAAAAAAAAAGAAATTCTCAAATGCATAAAATTACACAGTAGAACTCCTGTGTATGTCCCTGAATTATTTACATTGGTTTGTTTTTGATTGGATTGCAGTGATCTGATGAAGAGAGGAGCTTGTCATGCGGCAGTCAATGGAGGCGGAGCCAATGGCACAACCTGGCTATAATGACAATGGTGAGTTTTGGCAGAACATTGTCATGTTAACTTTAGTGGCAGTTCAGACCGTCTGAGTAGTTCATATCTTGACATGTTGCGGTTGCCATAACATATGTTTTGAAAATATACTCAATTAGTTCAGTGAATTTGTAGTTCTACCATGCACAAAGCTATCGCACAAGACAAAACACAGTTACAGTACTTCAGTGAATACTGAATTTATGAAATTTAAAATCTGCTTTGTTTTATTATAACAATAATCTCAAAAGGGTTCATTCATTACAGTTACGCATCTTTCCCATCCAGCTTTTAGTTCACTATTTTCCTTTCTCAGATGTAGGTCTGGCTCAGATCTTGACAGAAGTGGTAGAGGAAGTGAGATTGTCCATAGACAGAGATATTAATGGTGCTGATCTTCTGTACAGTCTGCTCAGTGCCCCCTGGCTGTACTCTCTGCTCAGGGTAAGACATAGTCTACACATTCAACTGTATTTCCACTTCTGGCATTATGCCAAACTGATCATAGGAATCTGATATGCGGTATTTAAAGATTGCAGCTGTCTTGTGCATAAAGGATTTGTTTCTTTTCTCCCAGGTATATGAGTGTCTGGTGAAGCACTGTCGAAATGCCCCAACCCCATACATGCCTTATTCCTCAAGACTATCTCAGGAGGTCAGTGCCCTGGGCTGATCAGCTGTTTCAGATATAATACTGACATTCCTAGTAATAGTTCTCCCAGATATGAAAATTGTGTCATCGTTTACTCATCCTTATGTACAAACCCATGCATAATTTGTTTTTCTTCTGTGGAACACATAAGGAGTTTGTGACGTTGTACTCCATCTATGGTGTGATGCATTGCGCATCTGGCTGTATGCAAACAATGACGTTTACACATGTATTTTGAATGTGCTAGATCTGATGGAAGGCAAGTTTTTCAGTGGATAAGGACTTAAATTCAGTCTGTTCATTACCAAAACTATCGAACGTCTTAAGAAAACTATATAGGAATATAGCACATCAATTGTATGGACTACTTTTATGTCATTTGTAGAGCATGACAGCCCCAGTTCCTATTTTCTTGGAGCTTGGACATTCTGCCTTACATCTCCTTATATGTGCCACTGAAGAAAGAAAATCTTACAGGAGCTAGGCCTATATGAGAGTGAGTAAATGATGACAGAATTGATGATGATGTGAGAGACCAGTTCCTATCAACTTCTCATCAATTGTCTTCTTCTGTCTCCCAGATTATGGCCAGTGTTCGAGGACTGGCCGCCCCCTCTCCTGAGGCACAAGAATTATACATTTTGCTTAGAAGCCCTCATATGCAGGTTAGACTCTAAAGACTCCTTTCTCAGATATGCTGGTCTCATTTAGTTTGATGTAAAACATGAATTTGAGAATTCGGGTCATGTGAATGTTAAGATATTAAATGCATTATTATTGCTGTAGATAATCTTGTTAGGCCTTTTTTTTTTAATTATTTATTTTTGGACAATTTATTATGCATTTCTCCCCAGGCTCTGCTCTCTGCCCATGATTCTGTGGCTCAAAAGGACTACGGTCCGGTGCTGCCCCCCCTTCCTGACAACCTGCCTGAAGATGAGGAGGCCATGAGAATTGTTTGCCTTGTAAAGAACAATCAGCCTCTGGTGAGGATCAGATCATTTTCAGCATATGTCATCAAACAGCTTTACTTTAATCCCGCTTACAGCTCCGTCATTGCACCTATTGTGCATATCACACCATATCATGTATAGTGGTGTAATGTATATGGCTGTATTTAGCATTAAATGGATATGGCAATTCTTTTTGTGTCTCTTCTATGGTAAGTGCTGTATTGTTACATAATAATGGGGATTTGAAAGCTGCTGGACTTGGATGTGTGAGTCTCATATTGGTACATATGTACAAATCCTATTGTACTTCAGTCAGGTTAGACACCACTTTTCATGACCTGAATTCAAACAAGACCGTTAAGGGGCCTGGGTAGCTCAGCGAGTATTGACGCTGACTACCACCCCTGGAGTCGCGTGTTCAAATCCAGGGTGTGCTGAGTGACTCCAGCCAGGTCTCCTAAGCAACCAAATTGGCCCGGTTGCTAGGGAGGATAGAGTCACATGGGGTAACCTCCTCGTGGTCACGATTAGTGGTTCTTGTTCTCAGTGGGGCACGTGGTAAGTTGTGTGTGGATCGAGGAGAGTAGCATGAGCCTCCACATGCGGAGTCTCCACGGTGTCATGCACAATGAGCCACGTGATAAGATGTGCGGATTGACGGTCTCAGAAGCGGAGGCAACTGAGACTTGCCCTCCGCCACCCGGATTGAGGTGAGTAACCGCGCCACCACGAGGACCTACTAAGTCGTGGGAATTGGGCATTCCAAATTGGAAGAAATAAAAAAAATAACAAGGCTGTTAGGGTTAGAAACACAGTGCATGTAATGGGTTGAACTATTATGTACGTTGGTATTGATCGATGAAACACTGAAAATAAGTCTATCCAAAAAACATGGTAAAACATGGGTTGTAAAAATTGGACCTTAAGACAGTACAACCTATGGAATGAACTGTTTTTCTTACCCTCAGCTTCGTTTCCATTCATGTAAAAAAAAAGAAAAGAAAATGGCACCCTAAGGTCCATTCATTGTGTTCATTAGTATTGTCACTTTGATGTGATTCACTATGCTGCATATTTCTCAATTGACAGTACAAAAAAAGTTTGCATCTATCTACATGTATGACAAAACTGAAAACAAATTGCATTGCTTGACTCTTATTTTGCTTTCCGTTTAGCTTTTTCTGTGTCATTGTTTGTTGTTTAACACGTCCATCCCATTCTCTAACTTATACTGTAAGTGCGTTGGAGGGGGGAAGCCCAGTCGCTGGAACAGCCTTAGGAGACTCACAGTGGAAAAATTGGCTTTAGCCAGGCATTTAGGCTCAGAAGAACCGAGCCTCCTGGAGGCTGCAGGAGGTCTGTGTTCCTCCACAGGTCTGCTGTCCTCCATGCACCCAGGACAGCCATGCTCACTGCCCAGGTATCAGTCCACTGGGAGCTGCAAACACTGCTGCCAAACTTCCCTGCTTTCAAGGGGAGGGTTGAACCAGTCAGCTCCAGCGGTTTATGGCCCAGTGATTATGGGTAAGGGTACACATGTCTCGGAGACATCTACTGTTTGTCCGATGAGCTCATGGGAACACTTTCCAGTGGGGTGTCACAATAGCTTAATAATGTCTGACAGTATGATACCAGCTAAAGTATCACAATTCCTCTCATGTTGTTTGAATAACGGATGGAAAGATGTAGCTATTCTTTTGTTGTATTAAAGGAATAGTTTACCCAATAATTTTAATTCTCTCATCATTTACTCACCCTCTTGCCATCCCAGATGTGTATGACTTTCTTTCTTCTGCTGAACACAAAGGAAGATTTTTTGAAGAATATCTCTGCTCTGTATGTCCACACAATGCAAGTGAATGGTGGCCAGAACTTTGAATCTCCAAAAATCATATAAAGCCAGCAAAAAAGTAATCCATAAGACTCAAGTGGTTACATCCATGTCTTCTGAAGCGATATGATAGGTGTAGGTGGGAAACAGACAAATAATTGAGTACTTTTTTACTATAAATTCTCCTCCTTGCCCAGTAAGTGGCGATATGCACGAAGAATGTGAATCAACAAAAAAACAAAAGAAGAAGAATCTGGAAGTGTAAGTGGAGATTTATAGTAAAAAATGGACTTAAATATTGATCTGTTTCTCACCACACTTATATCACTTCATAGATTTAACCACTGGAGTCGTATGGATTACTTTTATGTTGCCTTAATGTGCTTTGGAGCTTAAAAATTTTGGTATATTCACTTGCATTGAATGGACCTACAGAGCTAAAATTTTAAAATCACTTTTGTGTTCTGCAGAAGAAAGATAGTCATACACAACTGTGATGGCATGAGGTTAAGTAAATGATGAGAGAATTTTCATTTTTGGGTGAACTAACCCTTTAATTGTTGACAGTTTCATACTGTTATTATTATTGTATGAGACATTACAATATTATTCTACAAAAATAATGTAGCCCTGAACTTAATCTGTCTTAATTTATTCACTTTTACGCAGCATTACAAGTTGTTCCATTTAAACCACAGAAAACTGAAGGAAGACTAAGCATTCATATATTCCACCTGTGCTATTTTTTAATTGTCTACAGTATGTACACATGCATCTGTTGGAAGTCTTAGGCCATTGCGTCTTGCTCTTATAACAGCGTTTTACACAATATGAACATCTCCAGAACACTGCGTTCTGTTCCATTTTGTTTTTCCCCATCTGCCGTCCTCTTTGAACAGCCGCTATTGTTATATGGTTCTACTGTTTAAAAAACACTGTGGTACCACCGTTATTTTGAAGCTTGAGTACCGCGATAGTACCATGGCACCTGTATACCGTGCAGAACTACTTTCCAGTCATGCAACTATGCTACACATTTCAGTCATACTGTCTTTAATTTTGACACCAAATAATCTGTCCTGTTTTTCTCCTTCATAACATGAAGACAACTGTACCAATGGCATAGACACGGTGATTGAAGACCAACAACGTAGATGGAATCAAAGTAGAACCCCAGCTTGCACCCCCAGACTCCACTCATCTCTAGCATACCCCTGCACTTGCTGCCCAGCTGAGTGTGGCCTCCATTCCCAGACAGCCCCCTCCAGTCCTCTGCTTCAAAGGCACCACTCCATAGATGCAACCCACTCTCCTTGTCCAGCTCTGGTGCTCACCAAGCAACACAGTCTGGATGAACTAAAGTTCACTGTCCATACTGTGGCCAGCAGTATGGAGCAGAGCACCAGTGATGTCAGAGATCTCGGGCAGAAGATGGTGGCAGTAACAGAGAGAATGACGGATAGCGTTGAAGAAAACGCCCAGGCATTGAGTCTGTTGGTGGAAGTGGTGGACAAACTGCAGGGTCTTATTGTAGCCAGCAAGTCTCCAGAAGTGACTCGTGCTGCCAGACCCCAAAATGTATCAAAAGCAACCAGTGTGTCCAACTCGCCAAAAGTGCCAGCCAAGAAATATGTCAGCAGCGCTTCCGCCACCCATCCCCGTGTTTCATTCACCTTATCGTCTTCATCCTCAACATCATCGTTTTCCTCTTCTTCTCTCAGCTCCTATTTGGATGCTCCTCATGTATCACCAAAAACTTCATGCAAGCCAACATCAAGTCAGACACGAAACAGGACAACAGCACCAGAAAGTAAAAATGGACAGACTTCCCTCTCAAATGGCTTGACAGTTTCTAGACCAAATGATGACAATGGTACAGTCCTTTGCCTCTTTAGCAAGAAGAAAAAGTCAAAGTTGAGGAAATAAGTGTGACCGTGTTTCCCCTTCTCTCTCCTTATGTTATTCTTTGCTGACTTTGCTGGTTTTGTTTTTACCAAACATGGCAAAGACGTTTTTCACTTCCACGGCACTACACGACAAAAAGGCAATTTCTTTATCTTTCTCATTGTAATCTCTTTTGTTCATGATATTCCATCCATGCTCAACACCCATGGAATAATTCATTCATTGGTGGTAATAACTGTTGATCTTACCCTCATTGCCAAACAATTTTTTCCTTGCCTTCAATGGTGTACCAATTCATTCTTTCATTCTTTCTTCATCTGAAGCATATTCATCAATACTGTACTGTATGTGAATTCATCAATCTGATCTGTCTTTCCCCAGCTTTTTGAAACATTAAGTTCCTCTTTGATCTCTGTTGCATTTTTAGTTAGGTTAGGGATTTTTCAGTTTGTGACAACTGCTTTCTGCTATCTCATTACTGCAGTTTCCTTACTCCAGTATTTCATCATAACGTGATCTCCATTACACCCAAAGCTCCCCTACCTCATATGCAGAAGGAAGATGAGGTCAGGCCAATGATAATAATCTTTATGTCATCATTTTGGTCTGCTTTCTCTCTTTTAGGGGGCAACTATTAAAAAGGATGAGAAAACAGGGAATATCTCGATTGCAAGGGTGATACATGGAGGACTGGCAGATCGCAGTGGTGAGTGTACTGTCAGAAGTCGTAGTAGTGAGTATTAGTACTGTAGTAGTCGTTGTTCAATTCATGCATACTGATTAGTTCAGTCATGTTAGTAATTTAATTGATGCAAAGTGTGTGCTTAGTTAAAGGTGAAGTGTGTAATTTCTACGCCACTAACGACACCAAATAGAATTGCTATCTGATCGTTTGAGTGGGCCAACTGGGCACAACATAAAAATATTGGCTCTTTTTGCAATTATGTTTGCCACCTTTAGTGGCGCAAAAACATTTCACATTTTTACACATCTTGTGATAATTTTTATGTTGTATAAAAGTATTATACACTAACAATACTAGTCTCCAAGGCTGTTGGATATATTCCCAGGGCCGGAGACAAAAAAAATGTATGGGTGGAGCCCCCGTTCCATGGACCAAACGAGTAGGCCATACAATAGGAGACCTTAGTGGGCTCCCCTTGTCAAAGGGCTCGGGACCCCACTCACCTTGCCCAGTCACTCAGATCAGTTGGGTGTGTGTATATGTTCCAGGACTCCTTCATCCTGGCGATAAGCTGGTGGAAGTGAATGGACACACAGTGCAGGGACTGCAGCCCGAGCATGTCATTCAGATTCTGGTAAACTCAAGATTAAAACAGCCTCTCAACTCCCAGCCCATTCCAAAATATGAGACCTTCAAACCATTCCTTACTTTTATAATTCTAAAGGGTCCATTCATGCAGTGTCCAACATTTATTGTCACAGGTGCGATCTCAGGGAAATATTCTTTTCAAAGTGATCCCTAATTCACCACAACCAGTCAACAGCCAAGCAACTGTAAGTGCACTTTAAATATCTGCATTAAATTTTGGTTAAACTGCATTAATATCCAACCAGTAATTTGTCCAAAATGTCAGAGTTTGCTGAATAGACACTGGGGTCCAAAAGTCTCTAAGATACAAAACCTTGTTAAACCTGGAAATAAAGAGAATGTTTTAGGATTTTGAATATTGTAAATGTGACATTAACTTTTTTGTACAAAACATCAGATTTCCTTGCTTCCACTGAAGTACACATGATGCTCTTTGTATCATTCTCAAATCATGCTGGGATACATGGATCATCAGTTTTTGCACAAACTTGTGGAAACTTGGCTGGCATTAAAGCAAAATGGGAACATACCGAAAACTAAGAAAATTTGAAACTCGTTTTCAATTTTCAAGTTGTTATGCTGATATCATCATCATCATCATTTTTTATTTTTTTTTATTAAATGAGAAAAGTGCTAAATGAAAGTATTTCCTCAAGTGGTCTCAGACTTTTGAACTCCACTGTGTGTAATACAAATATCAATAGTTCCAGTCCATAACTGGCCTTCCAACAGACATTTCCCATTTTGAAATGAGTGAACAAAGACTTCTCTTGTGTGTTAAAGTTGACTAACATTATGAAGTGATTGTCTCTGTGTGTTCCATTAGTTATATATGAGGGCCTTGGTGGATTATAGTCCCCATCAGGACCCTGCAACCCCCTGTCCAGATGCAGGTATGGCCTTCAGTAAAGGAGACCTGCTGGAGATTGTAGACCAAAGGGACACCCGCTGGTGGCAGGCCAGAAAACTCCACAGTGCCTCATCCTGTTGTGGCCTCATCCCCTCCACTAACCACTTCAAATAGTCAGTTTTCATTTCTATCCCAAATTGAGGTCATTAGAAATTACACCTTTCATCTATTTCTCATCAAGATCGAAATTATCTTTTTCTTTCTGCAGCAAGCAAAGGGAGTTGTGGTGGTCACAACCTTATCATGCTCACACCTGCATCAGACCCTGTAAGTTAATAACACACATACAAAGTAATGTATGAACTTTTGTGCACTCTTTAAGATGTTTAAGATGGCACCATAAGCATTAGTACTCTCACCCTCCTGATCTAATTACTTTGAAGAAGCTTTAAAAGAATGAGCTGTTCTTGGCACAGACTAGGCACAAAAAGGTGGTTTGACTTGTCCTATCCATCTTATACTCAACCAGTAAGATGTACTGAAGGTTTTAATGCACTAATTGCAATCTAATCAAATAAATACCCAGTAACCATGTTGCATTAATACTGTTTATACTACCTTTGTTTCATACTTGTAGTCTAATACTTTTTCTTTGCTTTATTTGTGCATATTTACAGTGAGTGCAGCTGATGTTGGTATGTATCTCAGGCATGAGATTTTTTTGCTGTGTTAGTCGATATATGTTAAAGAATTTGGCCCGTGTGTGCGATATGTTACTTGCAAAAATTGTCAAAATGTGGCACATATTAGTTTTGCTTTCTTAAATTTAAATAGATTCACTACTGAGCAACTGAAACACCATTTACAACCCATTTTACTTCTGTAATGTGATGTCTGTCTGAGTGAAACATGATATTCCACATAACTGGAGCAAGTTATGACTATTTTTATTGTATTACTGTTTATTTTATTACACACACTGGTTATGAAATACATGCACCAATGAATTGTACACCTAAAATATAATGGTTAACTACTTGCATATTACATATGTTGAGTGTATCTCTCTTTGTTCTGAAGGAGAGGAAGAGGGAGCTGATGAGGAAAAATGCTTTGAAGCAGGTGATTATCTACATATTGATTCATTTTATTTAACTCCCCCATGCTATAGGGATGTAATTTTATGGGTTGTATGAAAACATTTTGCACAGTGTTTAATTCATTAATATGTTTCCACAGATGAAGAAGCTTTTGAGTCTGGTAGGTAAGTCTTTTTTTGAGGAAAGAGCATTTCAGTGAATGACAGAACCATTTAGTTGTGATTTGCTGTTAAACGTTTAGGAGTGGATCATTTCAAGGAGTGGTCAATTATTCGAGTAGTAAAAGTACCTCAATATATCCATAGAACTGTCTGTGTTTCCATCGATTGTTAGGTTTGTGGCTACCAGCAAGGGTTTCATAATGTTAGGTCGTAATGAATACACCTTTTTTATTTTTGTTGTGCTTATTATATATAGTCTTCGTCTTTTGTCTTAACATTAAACAACTGTTTGTTTTGTACAGTTTCAGAGGAGGGTGAGAACGGTGAACACATGCATGGCTTATACATAGGTATAGATTCTGAATGATTCACAATACATTTTCTCTCACATTAATGAAGATCTCAAGTTAATTGATTGTTTCAATCAGCGGGGTTCCGGCACAGTCTGCGCGTGTGGAGGAGGAAATCATACAATAAACCAAAGCAGTCATGTCATTCCTGCAGTGTCAGCAGCAGCTGCCGGAGCACCTCAGCCAACCTTTATGAAGAGGTGGTTAACTACCAGCGCCACATAGATGATCCCCCACGCCTCATAGTGCTCATTGGTATGGTCCTACATGTGTAGGGTTATGAGATGTACTGTAATCATTTTTAATATATTGTGTTGAACTTAATTTGATTTAGTCAGTTGAAAGTGTCTGACACATTTATGTGTTGGTTGTTCCATGTTTGCCACAGGTCCATCAGGAGTTGGGGTAAATGAACTACGCAGGAGGCTAATCAAAATCAACCCTAATACATTCCAGGGACCAGTATCTCGTATGTGGTCTATTTAATTTCTTTAATCTCTCACTTAAAGTTCCTGTAATTTAATTTAATAACATGTACTTTATAAAATGTTCTACTGCCTGACAGATATAATTGAAATAGGTGTCCTGAGATATCACACCTGACTCTGTGACAGCCCTACACCTTTTTAAAGGCATTGAAAAAGAGTCAGGCGAGTGGCCCATGCCTTTTTAGCCAATCAAAGGACTTGCCAATCAGAAACTCTCTGTTTGTGAATCATTTTGCGCATTCAGGTTTTGGAGAAAGGGTGTGTGGTTAAAGTTAGTGGTTAAAGCACCTTAGATTTTCCAAAGTCGTAATTCACTGGTTGATTCACCTAATGTTTCTGATGTTACAACATTTCTCTTTCTAACTCCAGACACAACACGGCCCCTGAAAAATGGTGAGATGAATGGACATCAATATCACTTTGTTACCAAGGAAGTGTTCGAACACATGGTGGTTAATCACAAGTAATCTTATGTCTTATATTTTAAATACTTTTAAATGATTTAATTGTGAATCACTGTATATTGTCATGTGTAATTCTGCTTACTCTAGAATGTTTTAATCTGTGTTTTAAAAATGCCCAGATTTCTAGAGTATGGAGTGCATAAAGGTTGCATGTACGGCACCAGCTTAGACTCGGTCAAAGATGTTTTGGACAGTGGCAAAATTTGTGTTATTGACATTGAACCTCATGTAAGTTTCTTTGTGTTTATAAAAACCAAGCTTTTTAATCCTAATCTGTAGTAAGTTTGCAAACAGTGATGTATATATGTGTATTTCCATATCCCAGTGCATTCAGTCAGTGAGAACCAAGAAGCTGAAGCCTTACATCATATCTGTGAAGCCCCCATCCCCTGAATACATGAAGCAAACAAGAAAAGACTTGAATTTTGTTGCCAACAGCTACATCAAGCGATCATTCAAAGTAAGATATTGGCTGTATTTGGAATAGCACACAACTTAATACTGTTACTATTTATGCAATGCTTTATGCATACTGTGTTAAGTATGCAAAATTTCTATATGCATAGAGCTACTATAGTATATTAGAAATATTGCAAACCAAAATAAATTATGAAAAATATTGAGGCAAAATTGATATTTCGAAATTTGCAACATTGTTTTCTGTACATATGATCATAAATGAAATGACCCATTAAACTTAAAGGGTTCACTCAAGATCCTTGAAGTGCTTGAATTTAGCTTTTAGAAATTTAAGTACTGGAATACTTAGGAAATCGCCTTGTTTTGTTGAAAAGTGCTTGAAATTAAAACAGAACGTTTCTTCCGTGTAATGTGTGTCCATCAAAGATGAGATCCCGCACTACATTTTCATTAATGTGTCTTTTAATATCCTTTGTGTTCTTTACAGTCAGTTGTTGATCAAAAAGTAAATTAAATATTAATTTTAATCACACATTGCATGGATGCGGTAAAAAAATAAAAAATACGTGCGACTCTCTCACGTTAATGTGTGCTCAGCCGAAACTCATCTGTGATGCTCTTTGAACTGGCGCCATTCTTAAAGAGACAATACGTTTTAGCGCTTGTTATAGAAATGAATGTAAACTCAATGTAAATACTTGTAAATTGTACACATTATTTAAAACAGTGACTGGTCTTTGATATTATATATGCAATTTCATGACAGAATTTTTACATTTTTTAAAAAGCGAAAAATGTCATATATTAATGATGATTCAATCATTTTATAATCATTTTTCAAAAAATAAACAAACAGAATTTTCTGTCATACTTTGTCATTTAAGTGTTGTTATATAGAATCCTTAACCTCATATCGTACATCGAACCGAATCTTGAGATAACCATATCGTCCCGCCCCTACAGGGTTCTGTATCTCAATGCGATGTACTTGACTTTACCTTCCATTTCCAGTGTGACAAATGAAACGGAAGTGATATCAGCTATAACTTTGAATGTCTTTTCTTGATTTATTACATGATCGGACTGTCAAGAATTAAGACATTTTACATAAAATTAGGTTAAAAATACAAAATAACCACATTTATTTCATAGCTGATAAATGATTAATTGAACACGCAGTGCGATGAATTTATGTGACAATGTATTGTAATATTGTTTGAAACATTTATCATTGTATAATGCGTTCTGTTTTGCATATTATTTTTAAAAATATTAGGCATCATACAGTATTTGCTGTACAGTATATAGTTTGTAGTAAACTGGTATTCCATTCTGAAAATATCCATTCACTTAATCTATGCTGTTAGAGTTGTACATTTCTTGCGACACTATCGTCGGATAATAGATTGTTGAGCTACTAAAAGAAGGAAAGTATTTTTGTGAATTTTAATTATGAAATGTATTCTAAAATGTTCCCATTGATTTTCTCAGGATAAGGACTTTGAAGAGATTGAGGAAGCAAGCAGGACTATGGAGGCCAAGTACCGCCAGTTCTTTGACTGCATGATAGTGAACGATGATCTGCAGGATTCATGCATGGATCTTTTCACAGCCATACAACATGCTCAAGAGGAACCACAGTGGATTCCGGCCAGCTGGCTTGCCCCTGATGAACGCTGACATGCACACAGTGCTTGATATAAGAACAAAGGCACATGGAAGTGGAAGGGAATTGTTTGAATTGTTAGAATGAATGTAAAGGGTTGACTTAATCTACCTAACATTGCTGGGAAAAAAAAAAGAGAGAGACAGAACTCTGCAGGCAGTTTAGAACAAATTGAGGGATTTTGCAAGAGAATTAGTTAACAGAAAATCCCCAGCATGTGTACCTTGAGTGACATACAGTTTGTGGTATTTCATTGGCACCATTTGGCAAATGTATAAATATATTTAGGCCATGAGGGTTTTCACTAGTTGTCTTTTGGTAGGTTTTAGATCAGTTGGTTTATTTCTTGTCATTTGCATTGCCTGCAACCACATGTTTACACTGACTTAGAAGCAGTTTTTAGAAACAATTTGTAAAAGGCATTTGTTAAATGAATAAATGTAATTTATATCTAATCAATAATAGTCACATTTACATTCAGTGATATTTCTGTCTCCACAATTTCTATTGAGATTAATCTGATTGAACATTCCCTGTTAAACTGTCATATTTGTTGACTAATTACATGTGTTGTTGAATTTTTAGATTATCTGCAGATGTTTGTTTATTTATAAGAAGCCTTGCTATTTTATTTATTTATTAATGTTCTTAACCAGTGGAGAGAGGGAAAAGTAATGTGTTTTTCTTGCAAAAGGATTGCAGAATATACCAAAGACATTTTAAATACATGTTTAAACATTTAATACACTTTTCTAAGTCAGATCTTTCTGTCACTGATGTTAAATGCTCAGGGTATGTCAGCTAGATTACTGCCATAGTATAGGGCAATTACTGTTAGTCACATACAGTCATCTAAATAATAGATTATAAAATTTCTGGAAGCATACTCTCATGTTGTGATTATTATATACGCTTGGTTAGCATGCCACCTGTAATAGGCCTATATGTAGTGGAAATGTATCACTAAAAAATAAAGCAAAATATATTTTAAAACTGAGCACTAGGTGTACTTATTCGTTTTACTTGGTGTTTTCTATTGGAATGAATTTTGCATGCCGGATAAATATTATGTAACAGCTGTGATTAATGGTGTGCATGGGTTTTGTGATTGTGAGAACACTAGTGTGTGTGTGTGTGTGTGTGTGTGTGTGTGTGTGTGTTTGTGTATGTATGTGTGGTTCTCTCAGGGTGTCCTCACTCACCGAACTATGCCACACTAATTCCCTCCTTGGCAGATGCACATCTGTGAGGATTAGGCCAAGGATTAGACAGGATGACGACAAAGCCAAGACTCCTTTCCTCCTCTCACACCATTAGCTCCTGCACCGTGACTCCAACCTGACAATAATGAGAGGAAAACAAACGGTAAGTCATCACACTCAGGATTATATTGGAATAATAACCCAAAGAGCACTAAATAATATATGTGTGTGCTGTACTGGGCCTTATAATTAATCTAATGTCATATTTTTTTTATTTGTTTTTTATTTATTTGTTTATTTATTTTTGCTTTTATTAGAGCGAGCTGTATAATATTTATTTGTACATTTATATTATTTCAAATGCAGACTTGAAAAATAAGAACCTGAATACAAAGCTGTCAACGCTGGATTAAAAAAATTTGTTGTCTGGTTTGTTGACACTCATCATTACACCCCCTCAACTTGTGATTTCTCTTTTTGGCCAAATCACAATCTTGTGGGCTTGATGTCTTTCATAGTGTCTAACTGTCTCAAGTTGCTCTCTGAACTTTTTCCGTTAAGTACTGTAATAGTGCTTTTGTGTATGTGGTACATGGCCAATGTGTTTACATTCCCCTTGTGTGACCTGATTATATTCTGCCATAATCAGACATAGTTGGATTGTGATCACAAATCACCTGTTTACCTGATGTAGCCTGGATGTTTTACTTCAAAATTGGATCAGAGTAGTGGTGACTTGCCACTGAGTAATGATCATCATGAATTATCGAATCATGTGGGGTGACGACTTATCAATGTGACTAAGATTTTTATTTTAAATATAGGGGGGACTGGAGCCATTGTTTTGTGCTTCATAACTATCTTACTGTTTAAAGGAATAGTTCACCCAAAAATGAAAATTTGCTGATAATTTACTCACCCTCAGGCCATCCAAGATGTATATAACCTTCTTTCTTCATCAGAACAGGATTTAAGAGGTTTAGGAAAGTATCACATGTTTTTAGCTTTATCCAATGCAAGTGAATGGACACCAATTTTTGACAGTTCAAAAAAGCACACTTAGTCAGCATCAAAGTAATCCACATGACTCCAGTCGATTAAGTAATGTCTTCTGCAGTTAATCGATATGTTTGTCCATTCAGTTGTATTGGATGAAGCTAAAAACCTGGGATAATTTCCTAAAAATCTTAAATCCTGATCTGATGAAGAAAGAAAGTCATATACAACTTGGATGGCATGAGGGTAAATTATCAGCACATTTTCATTTTTGGGTGAACTTTTCCTTTAAATGTGGCTGAAAAGCCATTAAATATTCTACAATAGGTTATTTAATAGCAGATTTCCACCACTTACCCTGCTGTTGGTTTTCCTGGGCAATAATGTTGGAAATGTTCAATAGATTTAAAAAATAAAATATATATATATATATATATATATATTATAGCCTTTAAGGTATGTGCCTATATAGAAATTAACTTTCTAAAATTCACTTATTGTGGGAAATATTCACTGGAGTAAAAAACTAACTTGTCGTGCTCTCCCTTATATTATTAGGTGTTGATCTTAACCCATTCATTCTTAGTTCAGTGTGGAATTCCTCTCATTGCATTGTCAGACACTCAGTGAATTACACTATGTAACACAGTTTTTGTTTCTGGGTAGTCAGTGTTATTTCCTAATTGCTTATGCCTCAAAAGTATAGAAAATGGCTGTTATTCCCCACAAACTTTGCTTTTGTGACCAGGACAGTGATATTTTGAAATGTACCTATTTCCAATGAGAAAACGGGCGAATTTGTGTCTTTTCGTTCATGTAAAGTCAGAACAAAACAACAAAACAAAACAACCCCCCCCCCCCCCCCCAAAAAAAGATCATATAAGGTCAATAAACAGAAGTATGATGCCACTTTAATGTTTATATATATATATATATATATAGATAGATAGATAGATAGATAGATAGATATAATGTAGGCCTACTCAAGGGTGTCTTACAACAGGTCCAGTCAAACATTATTTTGAATATTTCATTAACAGATCCAGTAAAGATTTATATTAATTGTGGCAGAATATTCTGAACATCTTTGTCATAAGCAAACAGACTTTGAGACCAAAGCAATTTGATTTACCTTCTCTGTCAAGAACTTGCTAATTATTTAAAAGCTTAAGTCAGGCAGATGGAAGCAGTTCAGTGTCGTTTAGCCTAGACCACATAATCCTCTCTCAGGAAAAGAACTATATCCACTGTGGGGCTAATTTAAAGCAACATACTTACCCCCTACACTCTCAACACTTTAGTCTCACAACAACATCAGACTCTACATACTCAATTGACTTAAAAAGATTAACTGAAAGAATACAATGTTAACTGAATATTATGTATTCTTTTTTTCTGATTCCATTCAGTGCTGATTTTGGGTGCATGAAGTCAAGACATCAGAGGTCAGATTCTGTGTTTAAATCTGCTGAACACACAAACAGAAAGTTTAGCCAGTAGTAAATCTTGAAGTCCCTACTTGTGTATAGTTTCTGTTCTGCTTGAGCTCTGTAGATACTGTACCTAATCTAATGACTATATACACTAGATGGGACTCGTGTAACTGTGCACACAACAGCTTGTCCTATTTCTCCCCAATACTGTAGCCAAAATGCCAAGTGTCAAACACAAGAAAAAGAAAGTCAAGAAGGAGATCAATGAAGCGGAGGAACCAGAAGGTAATGAAAGACACTTATAAATTCCCTTTCTAGTGCAAGTCTTTGATGAACTATGCTCATTAATCACATGGTACTCCTTTGTCATTGTAAATTAATCATTATTCCTGAATGACCATAAAAGGAAACTGTCCTTGTTGAAATTATTGATTTGTCTATTTAAAACAATAACACATTTGGGACATGTAGGATGTAAGGTAACTGAGAAAATCAGGCAAACATGCAAGGTCAGCAAATAAATGAATTAATTACAGTAATTGGTAGAAAGCCAGATAGATCTATCGATCTATCACCCAACTTCACACACTAATTATATTTTAAATATATGTAACCCAAGTAATGTCCTTAAAAGTAATTATCTTAACTGAAAGTCAGTAAATGTTATCTGATTACAAGAGTTTAATATGTAATATACTTTTTGACTAACAAAGTAATTAGATTACAGTAACTTATAACTGCAACAAAAACTATTTTGCCAGTTGATCAGTGTTTTAATTGCCCTGCCAACATTTTCAGTGACCACATGATAAATTTCACTTTTTTAAAACACATATTACATTTTTTTTAAACATTATTTTCTTAACAAATAATCTACATAATGTAACTTCATAACAGCTTTAATTCCATCTTAACACTTTACAAAATGGTACATAGTGCAAATAGTATACAGTGCACAAAGCAAAACATTACTGCTTTGTTTATCATTTTCATGCTAACTCGTAATTTCCATGTTAGCCTGTCTATGTTAGGCATTTATAGATAAGGTTACTTTGGTGACATCTTATTTGTTGGGCCCTTTCATACATTTCCATGTATCCACTTCTGAGCAAATGCCTTTTTACACAAGCGTGGTCCATTGGTGTAAGAGTAACCTCTGCTGGTAGAGAGAGATATATATTTCAGATCATCATTCAAAACCAAAATGTTATTACTCAAGTCTTACTGTTTCTTTTCTTGTAAAAACATGAGATCTTCTCCGAATTTCTCTCTTTTCTTTTATATTTCGATACTACTCATTAAACACCAGCTGGGCCAGAGCCAGCTGTAGAAATGGAGGGTCTAGAGAGTCGCAGACAGTCTGATAGCCGAGAGCCACTGACCCCTGAACCTCAGGAGAATCCACCACTGAAAAAGAAGAAGAAAAAGAAGGCTCATGCTTTAGGTCATCAGTTTATCTTAATGCTATTCACATTTGCTTTGTGCAATTGGTGTTATTTTTCTCTTTTCAGACTAAAGGCAATTTTGCTAATAATTGTTTTAAAAGGTCATGAGAGTGAACAACAACGAGACCTTGCTAACGGAGATGTTCAAGAGCCCCATACAGATGGTGAGGAAGTTGCCAAAAAAACCAAGAGGAAACGGTAAGAGGCATATAATATTAATAGAATTTAATGCAAATAGAACTGGACAGGTGCATTATATGTGCATTATGAAGTTTGATCACGGTATCTATTGCCATCATTGATATTCATACTTAAAGGGATAGCTCACCCAAAAATGAAAATTCTCTTATCATGTACTCGCCCTCATGCCATCCCAGATGTATATGACTTTCTTTCTTCTGCAGAACACAATTTGTTTTTGTTTTTTAATATCTCTGCTCTGTTGGTCCCCAAAACCTTCATTTGTGTTCTGTAAAAGAAAAAAAGTCATACACATCTGGGATGGCATGAGGCTGAATAAATGATAAAAGAATTGTCATTTTTGGGTGACTTTAACACAGGATACTATTTGTGTTTATTGGGTGTAATATTTGCTTATATCTTTGAGGGGCCAAAAGTCCAAGTTTACTTGGTGCACAGTAGTGTCATAGCAGTTGTGATTACTTTTTTTGGTAAGAAAAGTAATGACCTCCTCTATATTTTATGAAGGAAGGCCAAGATGTTGGAGAACCAGTCCCATAATGAGCTAGGTGTGGAGGAAGATGACATCATCACTGATGTGCATGCACCGATTTCCCAACGTTCTTTATTCTCTGCACCTCTGGGTCACAGCCATCCAATCGGAAAAGTGTTTGTAGAAAAGAACCGTAAGATTCTTCTCAAGAAAGAATGGAAACATATACTTTAAGAGAGATATCATTAATTAAGGGATTACGAGTGAGCTTAGCTTATTAATGCTTTTGGAAAGTTCACGTTCCAAGTCCTAGTGTGACACGCTAAACCAAAGACTGTTTAGCCCAAGACAAATCACTGGTATTAAAACGGTTGTGAGAAACTGGAACGTCCAACATGGCAGATGTAGAAAATGTAGTCTCACCTTACAGGTAAAACAGCCAATCAAAGATACAGACATCACCTGTCAGTCAACATGAGAATGCGCATGCACATTAGCTGAACCAGCATGAAAAATAGTGTTTTTCAGTGTGATCTGAGCTAAAGAAGAACAATATATGATGCCATTGTTGTCAGAATTAACCGCTGATTTGAAATATGTTCTTTGATCATAACCTTGACCAACTGTTTAGGAGATTTTGGTCTTTCCCCATTCAAGTAGATAGGAGCTGCACTTGTATGCTGCTTGTTTACATAGAAAAATAGCTGCCTGGGAGTGTTTCAAAGACTATATATATATATACACATATACAGTACATATTCATTTTTCCATGTACAAGTTATGCACTAACTACCCATTTATGGATTCTGATTAATGCGTGGTAGTGAAATACCTTTATATTAGTTCTACTTGTCTATTTTGTAATTCTTTGATAATACTGCACAGTGACGATTTAATATTATAAATGTAGCCAATACAATAGGTAAAAAGAACAATGAGAGTTTTAGACCACAGTTAAGATGACCTCATAAAATATGATCTCTAATGCAGGCCGGTTCCAGGCCACCGATCGTTTGGACTTATCCCATGACCAGCTGGAGGAGTACATGGAGGTTAGACCCATGTGGAATACACGAGATGTTGCCATGAGGGTCCACAGTGGCTTCAGGTGAATTTAGTGTGGGAGATCACCCTGTCACAAACAGCTGAACATATCTCTTCTCAACTACAATTCAATCAAATATGATAAAAAGAAACGTTTCCATTTCCACACAGTCCTTAGTTTCTATGAATAATGACCATAATGAAATTGTGCCAATGAAATGCAACAGTTGCTTCAAATCAATCAGTAAAATGTTATGCTGAAATAGTGTTTTTCCTTCCTTTGTGTGGTTTCTGTAGGATCATTGGACTCTTCTCTCATGGATTTCTGGCAGGATATGCGGTGTGGAATATCATTGTTGTGTATGTGTTGGCCGGAGAGCAGCTGACCACACTATCCAAACTTCTCCAGCAGTATCATAGACTGGCTTACCCAGCACAGTCTCTGCTCTACCTCCTGCTGTCTATCAGCACTGTGTCTGCCTTTGACAGGTGTGTTGAAATGTGTTGTAAAAACTCTCAGCATCTCAGATGTGTATGACTTTCTTTCTTCTGCAGAACACAAACAAAGATTTTTAGAAGAATATTTCAGCTCTGTAGGTCCATGCGATGCAAGTGAATAAATGCCAAAATTTTGGCACCTATTCACTTGCATTCTGTGGACCTACAGAGCTGAAATATTCTTCTAAAAATCTTTGTTTGTGTTCTGCAGAAGAAAGAAAGTCATACACATCTGGGATGGCATGAGGGTGAGTAAATGATGAGAGAATTTCCATTTTTGGGTGAACTAACACTTTAAGTTTGAATATCAATGATGGCAGTAGATACCGTAATCAAACTCCATACTACACAAAATAGCTGTAGTTAATCATTTTGCTGACATGTAAACAATATCAGTAATATTGCTAATGCACGTAGAATAAACGGAACAACAGGTGTTTCATGTCATAGCTGTTACTATATCATGTATATTTGTATGGCTTAAATGCCGTATTGACTATTCAGCATTCAGATTCGGAACTATATCTAAACATGTTATGCATTATACTGTATGTATGCCATGGCATTTTACAGAATGCATGTATAGAGTCAGTTGTCTGTACCATCTTTTACATCAGAGTGAATCTGGCTAAAGCCTCCGTGGCTCTACGAGGATTTCTCAGTCTTGATCCAGCGGCTCTCGCTTCCTTCTGTAAGTGAAAATAAAAAAGCCCAATACAGTACAACACTTGAGACAGCACAAGATATATTAATGACTCAATGTGCTTTTGAACAATTTGAGTAGTTCATCAACTTTCTGTTCTAGTGTACTTTGCTGCTCTTATTCTGTCTCTAAGTCAGCAGATGACCAGTGATCGTATACATCTCTACCCCACAGCCAATGAGACACTTTGGTGAGTTTGCCAAACTATAGATGTTATATAATTCACCATCATCTCCATAAAACATTACTGCAAGAATCATCACATCACTCTGTAAGCTGAGTGATTGTCAGATCTGTATCATAATTGCTATATGATGTTTCCATACTTTGATAAATCACATGCAGCAAATCTATTCTGGTTAAATGCTGGTTGTTTTTTTAGGCCACCTGGTTCAGAACATCAGATTCTACAGCCCTGGATCGTCGTAAACCTGGTTGTAGCTCTGCTGGTTGGATTGGCCTGGGTGTTTGTTGCTACACGACCAGATATGGACTACACTGAAGGTAAGCACTCATAAAGTGTGTGTGTGTGTGCGTGTGCGTGCGTGTGTGCGTGTGTGTGTGTGTGTGTGTGTGTGTGTGTGTGTGAGAGAGAGAGAGATATACTTTCCAATAAGTGGATATAATACATTTCCTAACTAATAAATGCTCATATTATTTTATCTTTACTGTCAGAGTTTTTAATGGCAATGGAAGTGGAGGAGTTTCCACGTCATGATGAGAAAATTGAGATCGCTGCCTGAGACTGATCCATGCTTTTCATTTATCACTGATAAAAAAAAAACTATATTTCAGACATTGACAAGGACTTTTAAGATATTAAACAGTTTTGTGTTAATTTGAAGTAAATATTTTATATTGTACTTTATTTTTGAGCTTGTTATAGCTGTATTAATACTTATTGTTTTAACATGTATTAAGTAAACATTTTTGTAAAGTTCCATGTCGCACTTTGATCATGGTCTTTTACATTTTATTTACTGTGAATCTAAACTGTCTTGCCAAAATTTGCCATTTATATACTAGGAGTCATGAACCTGTCTTGAGTCTATTATGTTCTTCTGGGTAGCTGACAAATAACATTTGTCAAACAACTATTTTTAACATCTGTTGTCACTGCTTGAAATGTACAAAAGAGTCTTTATTTTAGAGCACATGAAACATAAACACAAATCTGCCATATTAGTCCATTGAAATTCTGTGAATAACTGTGCCGTTGTAACAACGCAGGGGGCGCATGTGCATCACTCCATTAATCCAAATTCATTCCATTCATTTGATATGAAGACTAATTAATTCTGGGATGGGTAAATTATGACTAGGTCAACGGATTATTTTATATTACATTACATTACATTATATACCCACACACAATGTAGCGTAGAAAATTATGTCCTCTATAAAATAACGGCTCGTTTGCACTGCAATTCATTTGTATGTGCAGAGCATTGAACTAAACCACAAACTCTACATCACCACTCCACTTCTATGAATGAGAAATTACGACTCCTACTATGGCGAAGGCTAACTCATTAATATTAATCATTTGACGTATCTGGATGCTTCAGCAAATCTACCGAAATATGCCAAGCGTCGTCAGCCGATCTAATTAATATTCATGAGCCAATTCTTCGTCATAGTAGGATTCGTTAACGCGCTTCCCTGGTTCTCGGTCGTGTCTAGAAGGGATCCCTCTTTCGTCAATCTCGCGAGATTCTACACGGCGTTTAAAGTCGCACAGCAACCATGAGCAACCATGAGTAAAAGATTATTTTAATTGGTCTGTTTTGATAAATAGTCATTCTTGATGATCAATTCAAGCTCTAAAATAAATATTTAACATAATAAATTTGATAACTTCATCTCTATGTGTGCTGTTGTCTGTCATGAGAAATTGTAAGTCAGTGGAAAAGTACATCAATCAGCGCTGATAAAAGTAGTCTGATTGGGTGGTCTAGTGGTAATTAATTCGCCCACTGCATAAGAGGTTAAAAGTTCTAATCTGGCCATATTAAGCTTTATATTTTAATTAACAAAGATTGCATCCTTACCTCAGTGGATGTACAGGTGCATCTCAATAAATTAGAATGTCGTGGAAAAGTTCATTTATTTCAGTAATTCAGCTCAAACTGTGAAACTCGTGTATTAAATAAATTCAATGCACACAGACTGAAGTAGTTTAAGTCTTTGGTTCTTTTTATTGTGATGATTTTGGCTCACATTTAACAAAAACCCACCAATTCACTATCTCAAAAAATTAGAATATGGTGACATGCCAATCAGCTAATCAACTCAAAACACCTGCAGAGGTTTCCTGAGCCTTCAAAATGGTCTCCCAGTTTGGTTCACTAGGCTACACAATCATGGGGAAGACTGCTGATCTGACAGTTGTCCAGAAGACAATCACTGACACCCTTCACAAGGAGGGTAAGCCACAAACATTCATTGCCAAAGAAGCTGGCTGTTCACAGAGTGCTGTATCCAAGCATGTTAACAGAAAGTTGAGTGGAAGGAAAAAGTGTGGAAGAAAAAGATGCACAACCAACCGAGAGAACCGCAGCCTTATGATTGTCAAGCAAAATCGATTCAAGAATTTGGGTGAACTTCACAAGGAATGGACTGAGGCTGGGGTCAAGGCATCAAGAGCCACCACACACAGGCATGTCAAGGAATTTGGCTACAGTTGTTGTATTCCTCTTGTTAAGCCACTCCTGAACCACAGACAACATCAGAGGCGTCTTACCTGGGCTAAGGAGAAGAAGAACTGGACTGTTGCCCAGTGGTCCAAAGTCCTCTTTTCAGATGAGAGCAAGTTTTGTATTTCATTTGGAAACCAAGGTCCTAGAGTCTGGAGGAAGGGTGGAGAAGCTCATAGCCCAAGTTGCTTGAAGTCCAGTGTTAAGTTTCCACAGTCTGTGATGATTTGGGGTGCAATGTCATCTGCTGGTGTTGGTCCATTGTGTTTTTTGAAAACCAAAGTCACTGCACCCGTTTACCAAGACATTTTGGAGCACTTCATGCTTCCTTCTGCTGACCAGCTTTTTAAAGCTGCTGATTTCATTTTCCAGCAGGATTTGGCACCTGCCCACACTGCCAAAAGCACCAAAAGTTGGTTAAATGACCATGGTGTTGGTGTGCTTGACTGGCCAGCAAACTCACCAGACCTGAACCCCATAGAGAATCTATGGGGTATTGTCAAGAGGAAAATGAGAAACGAGAGACCAAAAAATGCAGATGAGCTGAAGGCCACTGTCAAAGAAACCTGGGCTTCCATACTACCTCAGCAGTGCCACAAACTGATTACCTCCATGCCACGCCGAATTGAGGCAGTAATTAAAGCTAAAGGAGCTCCTACTAAGTATTGAGTACATATACAGTAAATGAACATACTTTCCAGAAGGCCAACAATTCACTAAAAATGTTTTTTTTATTGGTCTTATGATGTATTCTAATTTTTTGAGATAGTGAATTGGTGGGTTTTTGTTAAATGTGAGCCAAAATCATCACAATTAAAAGAACCAAAGACTTAAACTACTTCAGTCTGTGTGCATTGAATTTATTTAATACACGAGTTTCACAGTTTGAGCTGAATTACTGAAATAAATGAACTTTTCCACGACATTCTAATTTATTGAGATGCACCTGTATATCTTGGGTGCTGGACACATTTGTTTGCATTTTTCTATGGGATTTGACTGAAAAAGAGCTCATACTCATGAACTCATGATTCCTCAAGTACATCACATCACTGCGGCACATACACTATATTGCCAAAAGTATTCGCTCACCCATCCAAATAATTGAATTCAGGTGTTCCAATCACTTCCATGGCCACAGGTGTATAAAATGAAGCACCTAGGCATGCAGACTGCTTCTACAAACATTTGTGAAAGAATGGGCCGCTCTCAGGAGCTCAGTGAATTCCAGTGTGGTACTGTGATAGGATGCCACCTGTGCAACAAGTCCAGTCGTGAAATTTCCTCGCTACTAAATATTCCACAGTCAACTGTCAGTGGTATTATAACAAAGTGGAAGCGATTGGGAATGACAGCAACTCAGCCACGAAGTGGTAGGCCACGTAAAATGACAGAGCGGGGTCAGCGGATGCTGAGGCGCATAGTGCACAAAGGTCGCCAACTTTCTGCAGAGCCAATCGCTACAGACCTCCAAAGTTCATGTGGCCTTCAGATTAGCTCAAGAACAGTGCGTAGAGAGCTTCATGGAATGGGTTTCCATGGCCGAGCAGCTGCATCCAAGCCATACATCACCAAGTGCAATGCAAAGCGTCGGATGCAGTGGTGTAAAGCATGCCACCACTGGACTCTAGAGCAGTGGAGACGCGTTCTCTGGAGTGACGAATCACGCTTCTCCATCTGGCAATCTGATGGACGAGTCTGGGTTTGGCAGTTGCCAGGAGAACGGTACTTGTCTGTGCATTGTGCCAACTGTGAAGTTTAGTGGAGGGGGGATTATGGTGTGGGGTTGTTTTTCAGGAGCTGGGCTTGGCCCCTTAGTTCCAGTGAAAGGAACTCTGAATGCTTCAGCATACCAAGAGATTTTGGACAATTCCATGCTCCCAACTTTGTGGGAACAGTTTGGGGATGGCCCCTTCCTGTTCCAACATGACTGCGCACCGGTGCACAAAGCAAGGTCCATAAAGACAAGGATGAGCGAGTTTGGTGTGGAAGAACTTGACTGGCCTGCACAGAGTCCTGACCTCAACCCGATAGAGCACCTTTGGGATGAATTAGAGCCAAGACTGCGAGCCAGGCCTTCTCGTCCAACATCAGTGTCTGACCTCACAAATGCGCTTCTGGAAGAATGGTCAAAAATTCCCATAAACACACTCCTAAACCTTGTGGAAAGCCTTCCCAGAAGAGTTGAAGCTGTTATAGCTGCAAAGGGTGGGCCGACGTCATATTAAACCCTATGGATTAAGAATGGGATGTCACTTAAGTTCATATGCGTCTAAAGGCAGATGAGCGAATACTTTTGGCAATATAGTGTATGTTGCTATCTTCTTAATACTGTATAATCAACGCTTATGTTGTTTAAAATTAAAAGCAGTTCATGAGCATGCCCTTGTTATTTGCTAACCATCTTGAACGGATCTTTAACTCCATATGTCGTTCTTTTGATAAACACAGTTAACTGATGAACGTAGTTACACACACTTAGACTAAACATAACAGACTGCGCATGTGCGAGAAGTTGACGAAAGAGGGATCCCTTCTGTGAGGCCGCCGTACTACTTCCTGTCGCTCGTTGCGCGAGGCGGGCGCGTGGAGGGATGTGAAGATGGCGGAGCTGCAGATGCTGCTGGAGGAGGAAATTCCAGCGGGTCGCAGAGCATTACTGGACAGTTACACCAACCTCGAAAGAGTCGCCGAATACTGTGAAAGTAACTACGTGCAGGTGAGCAGGCCAAGCGTTTGGGAAGAATGCACTTAAGCGGTGGATATGAAGTTTATGTGGACAGCAGAAGTGTCTACACCGTATATGCTGTCTGTTAGTCATCTGTTGAAGCAGAGCACAAACTACATGCATGCAGCTACGGCTTCCCAGCATTGAGATATGCTATAAAAAGTTTATAACACTCGTTTGCGAGGTTGTTAAGTAAATCGATGGCTACTTTTGCAGGAGATGGTTTGAGCAGCACAGATTTGTAGTGAATCGCAGCACGCTGACAGTAATGCCTACACAATAATCTCGCGCAGTGGTAACTTCTGCTGTTCTGTCCCTCCGCGCGGGTGCAATATGCTTACATTAGAGTACAATACCGTACGAAACAAAAGGGTGCTAGTTCAAATGGCTCAACCTTTTGTAGACAGATGACACTTGCTGTCGATGTTAGAAATGATCATACCGATTTGAGAAACAGGTGGTGGAGAAATCTATATCGCTAGAAGTATACAGTGAATCTCCCTTATTGATGCATGTTCATGTATTGTGCATAATAAAACTCATTTAATTTCCCAGTGTTGAATGTGTAACCATTGAAACCGTTTCACCCTAAGGAATTTGCATTGTGTTTGAACATTGTCATGTAATAAGCACTTGTGGGAAGTTTGCTACATGTCTTGTAGTGTGACTTGTTTTACTCCATCTAAAAAAAATATTCTAATCTAAATATATATATATTTTACCTGTTAGTAGTTGAGAGACTTCATGAAATAGGCCTGTTTGTACTTTTAAAAAAATATCACAATTAACCATATGGAGGCAGAAATGTAATTAAAATATAATTACAATATAATCTTAAAAGAAATGGTGACCAGTTACAGCACCTATATTCTGTATATATTCTTTCCTCTGTCAAGTTCAAACTTACAGTTTAACCTAAAATCTTGATGTTGATTAAAAAAAAAAAAAAAAAAAGCTCAAAGACCTGTTGTCAACTAGCCATATCTTCAATAAGAAACTCAATGTGTCAAGTCTTATGGTATAGAGCAGTGGTTCCCAAACATTTGCCGTGGCTTTTCCCCCACTGCACCCTAACCACTAAAAAAATAAATAATTAAGCAAAATGCTATTGAAAACACTATATAAAAGGTTTAATATTAACTAATTAAATTAAAACAATGTATCCTTCAAGTGTTTCTTCAAGCTTTTAAAGTAATTATTCAAGAGCCAGTAATAAAATAGAGAACAGTAAATAGTGCTTTAGGGTTTTCAGTAACAGCAGCAATTAAATATTAAAAATCATAATATAAAAGCAAAAAATTAATCTAATGCAAATTAAAACTACTTCAATTGACAATGTTTACTCTGTGATTATTAGAAATACATTAATACTGATTCAATGCAGTTTGACTGAGAAGCAGATGATTGAAATTTATTGGGCTTATGGCCATTAAGTCATCCAGCCAAGTACTTTTCAAGTACTTTTTCTAGTCAATATTGTTGTTTGGTTAATATTAACGATATGCCTATAACAGACAGCATCAGGTTTTTTAGGCTGCATTTACACTTCGCATAGATCCGATATTCGATTTTTGTCCTTCTTTCTTTCACTTGTTTTCATTTGTTTTTTACAGCTATAAAAATGAAATAAATAAAACAAAAACAGTACAGCAGACATAACCCATTTGTTCACATGTTTACTAGATTATATACAGTATTTTTTGATGACAAGGAATAAACCTACTGGCTGTGCAGTGTCACGTGCAAAAAGAACTCAGTCCAGGGGGCAATGCAGAGGAATATAGACCCTTCTCATGAAAAGGTTAAACACACCTTATCTAGGCAACAGCTGCTCAACAATTATATATAATCACACTTTTTCTTTTTTTTTTTTTATATGTAGTTTTCATATAAAACAATCTTGCTGTACCATTCCATCATGTTCATCTGCAGGCTGCACAGCTGAGCACATTTCTCAGGCTGTTTGCCTCTTGTGTTCAAAAGCTGAAAGCAGTGTTCTGATTCTCAGTCAGTACTGATGCCTGCACGCCATCACTTAGCAGTTCAGTTTTAAAGGCCCGGTTTTAAATATTTACACTATTGAGTTTTAGAACAGATGTAAATGAAACAAGGTTACTGTGTCTGAAGTAAACCTGCAGTTAAAAGTTCCATTTTACTTTCTGATCTAAATTGTGATTTTTGAAGATAAATGTTGTTCATTAGATTGAAATGGTTATTATTAGTGATCAACGGCACTGTTGTAAAACCATAGGTTCTTAAACCATTTCACTACTGATCTAGTGAACTGGGTGTGGACATTGGCAGCTGCCTTCTAAAGGCCAAAGTATAGTTCGTTTTTCCTCGCTGTTTAAAAAAATGTTTCACTAATTCTTTTTAATGACCTTTTATGATATAGGCATATTTAAAATAGTAAAAATTAATTTGTCTTACTGCTGGATTCATTTAAAATTAACCTCATGAAGACAAAAAGATGGCATTTGTGTCTGGAGTTAGGCCTAACTGTACAAAAGAGCGATAGTAGTGCACATGCGTCGAACGCATCCATGCAGGCTCGCACTCAAAAGAGTGTAATTTGAAAGGCTAGAGCGCTCGACCCTATAGCCTTAAGACCGCATCCTAACTTAACCTCAATGAAACCTTATGAGTGACCAATTTGGAATGGTCTACATAGAAAGCAATTTAATGCGTCATACAGATAGTCCAGAAACAAAACAAACAACAAACAGGAGACTCGACTCATTATTGATTTTAATAGTCTTTGCTGTTTGCATGTTGCTAAGTTAATGACGCAATAGTCTGATAAATACATGACACATGAATATTGGTTAAAACAAGCTATTTTTAATCACTTTTTAATTGTTTTTTTTAATCAATGCTTTTCGATATTGAATGAATTAAGTATATTTATAATTTAAAAAAAATCTCCGTTATCTTCACATTGTGAGCATAGCTGTGATGCCTTAAAGGTGCACTCAATATGTTTTCCCTCTTTAAGAAAGCTTGTACACTAAAAGAAAAGTTTAGTACTTTTGAGAAGTGTTTAAAAACATGTACACACGCATGAAATAAAGACACATGCCATATTAGTAGGTTAATAAAAGCTGTTTAATGCCATCTTCAAATCAAATCTGATTTATGCCAACCTGCACAGCTGGTAGGGGTGAGTGATATGACCAAAATCTTTTATCACGATACGATTAATTTTACATCATGATAATGATATATATCACAATATAGTTAATTAAAAAAAACAAAAAACATATTTGGTTAAAATATTAAACAATATTGTAATGCCTATTTTTGAATAATCTAGTCATTTACTTGAGTAATTTATAAATGAAAACAGTGGTGTGAAGTTGGCACCCCATATAATTAAATCATTACCAAATCTATACCATTCATTTGTATATTGTATTTGTAATTTGAAACGCTGTAACTATTTCCCTTCCTTAGATATAGCAAGAAACTTTTCGGAAGCAGTGAAGTCACTCTCCACCCCATGTGGTCCAAATCACTCCAAGCTGGTGCCGTTCTTTTGTGCTCTATTTGTGCTGTTAAAATTAATCTTGTATCTATTTCCCTTCCTTAGAAATATCAGCTTGTATTTGGGAGCAGTGACGTCACTCTCACCCCATGAGGTCCAAATTGCTCCAAACCAGTTTCGTTCGTTTGTGCTCGATTTTTGCTGATTTGTGCCATTAAAATTAATCTTGTATTTATTTCCCTTCCTTAGAAATAACATGAAACTTTTCAGGAGCAGTGACGTCACTCTCCACCCCATGTGGTCCAAATCACTCCGAACCAGTGTCGTTCGTTTGTGCTCGATTTGTGCCGTCATATCATATTGTTTTTTTTTGGGGGGGGGGGGATTTTTCCCCTTTTTCTCCCAATTTGGAATGCCCAATTCCAAATGCGCTCTAAGTCCTCGTGGTCGCATAGTGATTCGCCTCAGTCCGGGTGGCGGAGGACGAATCCCAGTTGCCTCCGCGTCTGAGACAGTCAATCCACGCATCTTATCACATGGCTTGTTGAGCGCGTTGCCACGGAGACCACGTGTGGAGGCTTCACGCCATCCACCGCGGCAACCACGCTCAATTCACCATGCGCCCCACCGAGAACAAACCACATTATAGCGACCACGAGGAGGTTACCCCATGTGACTCTACCCTCCCTAGCAACCGGGCCAATTTGGTTACTTAGGAGACCTGGCTGGAGTCACTCAGCACACCCTGGGATTCAAACTAGCGAACTCCAGGGGTGGAAGCCAGCTTATTTTACCACTGAGCTACCCAGGCCCCACATATTGCTTTCTTTGTATTTAACAAGAAAGCTTTTGAAATCATGCGGGCTAAACCCCATGTCAGTCACTCTCACCCGTCTCCATCATTTGTGCTCACTTCTGGTTTGTGCCATGTTTGATATCGTTGAAGCATTAATTTTTGGCAAAGATTTAATCTTTCACCACATCAAGCTCAAACACATCTCTCTGTCAGGAAATATCAGATTTGGTCTAATATTTAAACCAGGGATGCAAACTACTCACCTTTCAGCTAAAGTCACTTTTTCTGAAGCTAATTTGACCAAATTGTTTGGTAACATTTCTAAATTGTCCTTATTAAAATAATTTTTAATAGTTACTTTAAGCCTAAAAACTTAAACTAAAAAGTTAAAACTCAGTTATCCTCGATTTATCTACAGCAATAGCAGCACTAAGCAAGCTACAATACAAATCAAATAAAAAATAGGAAAAGTTAGTAAATAAAATTAATATCAAGAACTTATAAAATAAATATAGCCTACACAACCAGTCCAAAGGACACTAACTAAGTTTGTTTCTCATAATCTTAAAACCTTTTGATCTAAAGGCTTATGGTCAAACGCTTGGGATTATTTCTGTACTCAAAAATAATTTGTGCCTAATTATAGATTACTATACAAACCTTTTATTTATTTATTTTATTTAATATTATAATTTTTTTAAATAAAAGTAGCCAACAAGTGTCCAGCATATGAAATCATTCAGTAGTGTTTAAAAAGCATCCCAGGACGCACCTGAAGTTGACTGAGAAAATGAACTGTGTGCAGTGCTGGAATAGATGAAAGGCTACACTGAAGAAGTTCAAATAGATGTTTCTGATTTAATTTGTTTTGGTCACTGCATAATTTCCATACTTTTGTGTTACTTCTTAGTTTTGATGACTTTATACTCCTAAAATCTAAAATGTTCAGTAACAAATAATAAAGAATAGGCAAGTGTAATTTTAGTGCAACAACAACGCATTCCAGCATGTGAACGGCACCTAACATGTTTTCAAACAAATATTTTGAACATTAGCAAACATAGGACTATGCAATTACACAAACACAATCAATACAAGTCCTGCCAGCTTCTAGCTAAATTAAAATGAATAAAAGCAAATTCAGAGCTGAAACTGAACTGTGGCTGTTTATTTTTTGAATGATTAACCTATATAAACATTATGTACAGCTTTGTTCAGGAATGTCACATATAGCTTATAAACAAATTATAATTTGCAGCGCAAACACAGACTTTTATTTTATTTTTTTTTTGCATTTGAAGTTTGATGTGGTGAAAGATTAAATCTTTCACAAAAATGAATGCTTCAGCGATACCAAACATGGCACAAACCAGAAGCGAGCACAAACAATGAAGACAGGTGAGAGTGATTGACATGGGGTTTAGCCTGCGCGATTTCACGGCTCCCAAAAGCTATCTTGTTAAATACAAAGAAAGGAATATGTTATGATGTTTCTTTTAACAGCACAAATCGAGCACAAACAAACTACATCAGTTCGGAGCGATTTGGAGTGACGTTACTGCTCCAGAAAAGTTTCATACTATTTCTAAGTAAGAAAATAGTTAGTGTTATTTAGTTATAGTTGCTTTTAACGGCACAAATCAAGCACAAACGATCGGTGCCGGTTTGGAGCGATATGGACCACATTAGGTGGAGGGTGACGTCACTGCTACAGAATTCAGATCCTCATTTCTAAGGAAGGGAAATAGATACAAGATTAATTTTAATGGCACAAATCGAGCACAGACGAACGATACCGGTTCAGAGCGATTTAGACCACATGGGGTGGAAAGTGACGTCACATAGCAAAAAAAATTAATAATGTCTAATATCTCAAACACCAAACCAGCACAAACGTAATTTTTTTGCGGCACAAACGCAGCACAAATGAATGGTATAGATTTGGTAATGATTTAATTATATGGGGGCTAACTTCATGGAGGTAATGAAAACGACTTCCTCTTGTATAATTATCTCTTTATTTGGAACTTGAAAAACACAGAGTAAAAAAACGCAATATGGTTTTAAGTCAACCTTACCATAATGCTAAATTTCACATTATGTCATTTCAGTCTAATATTGTCTAGCAGTATTACTTTTATTATAAACTTTCCTCAAGAAACTTGACATCTTCTGAAAGCAATGCAACAAATGAAATAATCCATAAGTATATATACACTGGAGACCAAAAGTTTGGAATAATGTTCAGATTTTGCTGTTTCGGAAGGAAATTCATACTTTAATTCACCAAAGTGGTATTCAGATGAAAATTTTTTATTGATACATTTATTAACAAATAAAAGCAAGAACATTTACAAACAGAATCGATACCTAACCCCCTCTGAGATCTTGGAATCCCAAAATGATGACCGAAATTCTCAAAAGATCTCAACACTCCACTCTCATACAGATTGCAGAGTGCAGCAACCCCCCCTCACAATCCACTCTGACCAACAGAAAGGGGACTTGTTGATACATAATTTGGGGTTCAGCCATATGCTTGAGGCAACATTTAAATAAATGTCAGAATTAAACACTCTGGCCACTCTTGCCCAAATCACATGCAAATGCGAAATAACGGGGTATGACTTAGCTTCTCCGGTTAGTTTGATCGAAAGGCTTTGCAATGGTGAAATAGGGGCAAGGACTTCCTGTTCAATATGAAACCAGGGAGGGGCTCTCTCAGGTGGAAGCAACCAATGAGCCAAATGTCTAAGACCAAACGCATAATAATAAAACAAAATTTGTCAGTTGGCCTATGTAACTTATTGAAATGTAACCTGGGACATTTTCCATTCCAAATAAAGGACTTCGCTATGCTATCAAATTGTTTGAAATAAGAGAGGGGGACATCTACAGGGAGAGACTGTAGCAGGTAGTTGAATTTTGGAATACAATTCATTTTAATAACATTAATCTTCCCAATCATCGATAAATTTAATGAAGCCCACCTGCCCACAGCGCTCGAAAACCTTTTAAATAAAGGGTCAAAATTAACTGAAAGGTGCCCGGTCGAAAAGCCGTTACTGGGCAGTACGCTGTCAGCGCCAAAGCTTCGGATTTAGACCAGTTAACTGAAAATTTAGAAAAGGAATTAATAATTCTGTGGAGGCAAGACATAGATCTAGTAGGGTCGGAGACGAATAATAAAATATCATCTGCGTAAAGCAGAAGCTTATGCTCCATACCTCCCACCACCACCCCTGGAAAATCACCATCCTTTCTTATCGTGGCTGCTAATGGTTCCAGGGCAAGACAGAACAATAATGGGGAAAGAGGGCAACCCTGCCGGGTGCCCCTATTCAGAGTAAAATAATCTGAAATTAATCCATTTGTTTGTACCGCTGCTACAGGGTGTCTATAAAGTAACTTAATCCATCCAATAAAAGTATTCCCAAACCCATATATTTCCAAAATCTTAAAAAGATAACCCCATTCTACCTTATCAAATGCCTTTTCGACGTCAAGTGAGATGGCAGCGACCGGAGTCTGATCATTCGCTACTGACCACATGATATTGATGAAATGCCTAATGTTATCAGAAGAGCTGTGGCCCCGAATAAACCCCACCTGATCAATATGAATAAGAGATGTCATAACTTAATCGGTTAGCCAGAATTTTTGACAACATTTTTACATCTAGCTGGATCAGGGAAATTGGATGGTAACTTTTACCCTCGCTTGGATCTTTGTCCTTTTTAAGAATCAGACTGATCCGGGCTTGTGTCATGGTTGGAGGAAGCTTTCCGTTCTTTAATGATTCAGTATAAACTTCTAACAAAAGTGGAGCCAATTCTGTAGCATAAGATCTAAAAAATTCAGCGGCAAAGCCATCTGGCCCTGGAGCCTTGCCTGTAGGTAAGGCCTTAATTACCTCGTCAATGATCATCATGATGGTGCCACGGATGGCTGCCTCGGTGTGGAGCTCCTCAGTTCTTTTGTTGTTTTTGTTTGTTTGTCCTGTGTTTAGTAATCTTTTTCCAGTCAGTTTTAACAGAGACAAACTGCTGAACCAGAGCATGTACCAGACAATCTTTTTCTGGTTTTTGAATATTCCGACATTTTGCTAGACATTTTAGTTGGAGGCGTGGCTTTGTTGTTCAGGAGACGCAGGCGAGGAAGATGAGCCGGTGCGCTGGTCAAACTCCATCGGCTTGGATTTCGAACAGCACTGCCGAGTATTCACTTAGCGAATCTCCGCTCTCTTCCTAACAAAACGGACAAACTATATCTCCTCACCTGCACAAACAAGGACTTTTCAACCTCTGCTGCCTTGTGCTTCACAGAAACCTGGCTGAGTGAAGCCGGACAGAGCGTTACATCTGCCGGGCTTCCAGCTGTTCAGAGCGGATCGCATCGCGGAATTAATGGGGAAAATGAGAGGCGGTGGAACATGCATTTACATCAATGAAAGTTGGTGTACAGATGTAACAACGTTAAAGAGGATGTGCTGTCCTAATTTGGAAGCGCTCTTTATTAACTGTAAGCCTTTCTAATCGCCGCAGGAGTTTTCCTCGTTTATTCTGGTGTGTATATCGCGCCAAACGTGTGTTTGAACACAGCGCTGCAACAACTGGCTGATCAGATCACAGACATGGAACAACAATACCCGAACTCAGTTATTATTATTCTTGGGGATTTTAACAAAGCAAATCTCACACGTGAACTGCCCAAATACAAACAGCACATCACATGCCCCACTAGAGACAGGAACATACTGGATCATTGTTACACAACAATAAAGGATGCATATCGCTCTGTCCCTAGAGCAGCTTTGGGACTCTCTGATCACTGTCTCGTTCATCATCTTCCAACCTACAGTCAGAAATTAAAATAAACCAAGCCAGTAGTAAGGACTGTAAAAAGATGGACCAATGAAGCAGAGCGGGAACTACAAGCCTTCTTCGATTGTACGGATTGGAGTGTTTTTGAGGCTGCAGCCACAGACCTGGACGAGCTCACAGATACTGTTACATCATATATCAGTTTCTGTGAGGATATGTGCTTTCCTACTAGGACTTATTTAAAGTTCAACAACGACAAACCGTGGTTTACAGCAGAGCTCAGGCAGCTTCGTCAGGCCAAAGAGGATGCTTACAGGGGTGGGGATAAAGTCTTGTACAATCAGGCCAGGAACACACTGAACAGGGAAATCAGAGTGGCTAAAAGAAGATACTCTGAGAAGCTGAAAAACAAGTTTTCAGCTAACGACCCTGCATCAGTGTGGAGTGGCATGAAACAACTCACAAATTACAGGACTCCTACCCCCAACCCTGTGGTGGACCAACAACTGGCTGACGACCTGAATGTGTTCTACTGCAGATTTGAAAGGCCCAATCTCACACCCCACACCCACTCTGACCTTCACACAAACACCAACACCTCCTGCAACCCCCCTCCTGCTACTCAACCTGCACTTAAGATCCGTGAAGGTGATGTGAGCCGCGTCTTTTGGAAACAAAAGACGAGGAAGGCTTCAGGCCCAGATTGCGTCTCACCAGCGTGTCTTCGATCCTGTGCTAACCAGCTGGCCCCCATCTTCACACAGATCTTCAATAGATCACTGGAGCAGTGTGAAGTCCCATGCTGCTTCAAACGCTCAATCATTATTCCTGTCCCAAAGAAACCAAAAATCACAGGACTTAATGACTACAGACCTGTCACCCTGACGTCTGTGGTCATGAAATCATTTGACAGACTGGTGTTGGCCCACCTGAAGAACATCACTGGACCCTTTTTAGATCCCCTTCAGTTTGCTAATCGAGCAAACAGGTCTGTGGATGATGCAGTCAACATAGGATTGCATCATATCCTGCAACATCTGGACAGACCAGGGACATATGCAAGGATCCTTTTTGTGGACTTCAGTTCAGCTTTCAACACCATCATCCCAGCTATACTCCAGAATAAATTACACCAACTCTCTGTTCCCATGTCTATCTGTCAGTGGATTACCAGCTTTCTGACGGACAGGCAGCAGCTTGTGACACAGGGGAAACTCACTTCTAGCTCCTGTACAGTCAGCACTGGTACCCCTCAGGGATGTGTGCTCTCCCCACTACTCTTCTTCCTCTACACCAATGACTGCATCGCCAAGGACCCCTCTGTCAAGCTCCTGAAGTTTGCAGACGACACCACTGTCATCGGCCTCATCCAAGATGACGATGAGTCTGCATACAGAAGGGAGGTTGAACAGCTGGCTGTCTGGTGCAGTCAAAACAACCTTGAGCTGAACACGCTCAGAACGGTGGAGATGATTGTGAACTTTAGGAGAAACACACCAACACTGACCCCCCTCACCATTCTAAACAGCACTGTGGCAGCAGTGGAGTCATTCAGGTTCCTGGGCACTACCATCTCACAGGACCTGAAGTGGGAGACCCACATTGACTCCATTGTGAAAAAGGCCCAACAGAGGTTGTACTTCCTTTGCCAGCTGAGGAAATTAGACCTGCCACAGGCACTGCTGATACAGTTTTACTCAGCAGTCATTGAGTCTGTCCTCTGCACATCAGTAACTGTCTGGTTTGGTTCAGCTATGAAATCAGACATCAGAAGAATACAAAGGACAGTTCAGACTGCTGAGAGGATTATTGGTTGCCCCCTGCCACCCCCTCAAGAACTATACACTTCCAGAGTGAGGAAAAAGGACGCTTTAGAGCTCTGAGCACCAGAACCGTCAGGCACAGGAACAGTTTTTTCCCTCAAGCTATCCATCTCATGAACAGTTAAATTGCCCCATTGAGCAATAACTATGTGCAATACACAGTTTAGTCTTTTTTATATTTATCCAACACATCCAACCTCTTCTGCCATTTCATTCCTCTGAAACAAAAGAAAAAGGAAAAAAAAAAACATTTGCACTGTACATAACAGATTTGTATTTGCACCATACATAACAGATTGTATTAGATTTGCACTACCCATGTGTATGTGTGTGTATGTATGTATGTATGTGTATAATTAGTTTTATTTTTTATTTTGTATTATTATCTAGGTCTTGCTGCTGTTTTTGTATTGTTGTACACTGGAAGCTCCTGTCACCAAAACAACTTCCTTGTATGTGTAAGCATACTTGGCAATAAAGCTGATTCTGATTCTGAATCTCCTCCAAGGTTATTTCAGAATCAAGATAATTTTTATGCTCCGTCGTCAGTTTAGGGAGTTCTAATGGTTCCACAAAGTTTCTAATATCTGCATCAGTGGACGAAGATGTGGAACTATAGAGATCAAGATAGAATTCTTTAAAGGCATTATTAATATCAATGGCTAAGGTAAATATTTCACCACCAGCAGATTTCACTGAGGGAATGGTAGAAAAAGACTCTCTCTGTTTTATATATATAGCCAAACGTTTTCCTGCTTTGTTCCCCGACTCAAAATATGACTGTCTTGCCCTGAACAACCAAAACTCCACTTTCCATGACAAAATAGTATTATATATGTATTTCAAACGGGTCAGTTCTCTGAGGCCATTAGACGACATTCGGCTCTTCAGCTCTGCCTCGACACTTTGAATATGCTCTTCCAACTCCACGAGTTCTCGTGCTTTGCATTTTTTTATGTATGAGGCATACTGTATGATCCGACCCCTAAGAACAGCCTTAAGTGCCTCCCAAGCCACGCCCACAGAGGATACTGAGGACCAGTTGGTCTCCATATAAACATTGATTTCAGTCTTTAACATTTGTTGAAAATCAGGATTTTGCAAAAGGGATACATTAAAGCGCCAACTATATGATTTCTTTTTCTCCATATGTGGCAACACCTCTAAACTCACCAGGGCGTGATCTGAGACTAAGATATTTCCAATTGAGCAATCAACAACAGATGAAATGAGGGATTTATATATATATATATATATATATGTATATATATATATATATATATATTTTAAAAAATCTGTTCTAGAATAAATCTTATGGACTGATGAAAAAAATGTATAGTCCCTCCCAGATGGGTTCAGAAGTCTCCAAATATCTGTAAGACCAAGATTTTTACACATTCTGTGAAGCGTCATTGTTGCTCTAGGGGGGCTTACTTACTTTTGCTTCACTATGATCAAGGACTGAGTCCATCAATAGATTAAAATCTCCTCCCAAAAATATATCATGTGGGGTGCCAGCAGCTTGCAACATGCCTTCAAGATCTATAAAAAAAAGCCCTGATCATCAGCGTTAGGTGTGTAAATATTAGCCAAAATCAAACTTTACCCCTGAATTTCAGCTAAAACAATAATGACTCTTCCTGATTTATCTTTAATCTGTTTGAGAAATTTGAATTGTAGATGTTTATCAATATAATGACTCCCCTGCTCTTACTTGAGCCAGCGCTAAAGAAAACATGTCACCCCATATATTCCCAAATTTTTCAGCGTTCTGCAGGGAAAGATGCGTTTCTTGAAGAAACACTATATCATATTTCTGACATTTAAGAAAATAAATAACTTTACTTCTTTTTATTGGGTGCCCCAACCCATTCACATTCCACATGGAAAGAGACAATCCACTCATATTAACATTTGACATTTTGATATAATAGAAAAAATAAATTGTGTGTCAAAAACAAGATTATACAGACCACATTCCAACATTATTGCAACAATCAAACCCCAGAACAAAACAAACAGAAAAAAGAAAAATGTGCGCATTAACCCCGCGCACGACAGCACCAACCGGCGTCAATCCCTCTAAACTAAAAAAGGTCCATGTACGCATGCGAGAGCCCCCGCGACAATTTTGCCGTTGGATTATTCTAGTCCGGTGCTTCTGCACAAATTTTGTAAGGCAACACCACATAACAGAATATACTTTGTGAAACAGACCCCAGCCAATAGGCAGAATAAACACAAAGAATGTGTAGATTCATTCACAGAACTGTCTCAAAGGTGTGTTCCTCCACAAAACAAACTCCAACTGATATAAAGCCATTCAGTTTCCTCGGACAGATAAACAAGTGTTCATTGAGCCAGCTGTTGTGAGTGCAGCAGATGATGTAATCATTTTAATGTCCCTTAAAAATACTCCACAAAAATAAACTCCAGCCAACAGGAGACATAAGCACAAAGAACGAACAGATTCATCTACAACTGTCCCGAAAGAGTGTTATTCCACAAAACAAGCTCCAACCGCCAGACGGAACCAAAAAAAAAATAAAAATAAAAATAAAAAACACAAACAAAACTCACGCCCCGGTCTCTCAAATGGTCAAGTGTGTATTGAGTGAAATAAATTACAAAATTATACCATGACTTTGTCCGTCAACTTTATAAAAGTCTTTTGTGTAGGCATGAAGAAAATTTGCAGTCATTCTCACCAAAGTGGTTTTCAACTGATCACAAGTATAGTCAGGACATTACTGATGTAAAAAAACAGCACCATCACTATTTGAAAAAAGTAATTTTTTATCAAATCTAGACAGGCGCTTGGCCCCATTTCCAGCAGCCATCACTCCAACACATTATCCTTGAGTAACCATGTTAAATTGCTAAGTTAGTACTAGAAAATCACTTGCCATTATATCAAACACAGTTGAAAGCTATTTTGTTTGTTAAATTAATCTTAACATTGGCTTTTGTTTTTGTTTTTGAGTTGCCACAGTATGCAATAGACTGGCATGTCTTAAGGTCAATATTAGGTCAAAAATGGCAAAAAAAGAAACAGCTTTCTCTAGAAACTCATCAGTCAATCATTGTTTTGAGGAATGAAAGCTATACAATGCTTGAAATTGCCAAAAAACTGAAGATTTCATACAAAGGTGAACAATACAGTCTTCAAAGACAAAGGACAACTGGCTCTGACAAGGACAGAAAGAGATGTGGAAGGCCAGGTGTACAACTAAAGAGGATAAGTACATCAGAGTCTCTAGTTTGAGAAGTAGATGCCTCACATCTGACAAGTACTGGTTGCTCGCTACATGTGATAACTATCTCCCGTATTCTTCATCTGTCTGGGTTATGGGGCAGGGTGGCAAGACACAAGCCTTTTCTGATGAAAAAAATCATCCAAGCCTGGATAAACTTTGCAAAAACCTATATCCAGTCTCCCAAAACCATGTGGAAAAATGTGTTATGGGCTGATGAGACCAAGATTGAACTTTTTGCCCAAAATTGTAAAAGGTATGTTTGGTGCAAAAACAACACAGCACATCAGCAGAAGAACACCATACCCACGGTGAAGCATGGTGGTGGCAGCATCATGCTTTGGGGCTACTTTTCTTTAGCTGGAACTGGGGATTTAGTGAAGGTGGAAGGAATCACGAATAGCTCCAAGTACCAGTCAATTTTGGCACAGAACCTTCTGGCATCTGCTAGAAAGCTGAAAATGAAGAGATCTTTCACCTTTCAGCATGACAATGATCCAAAGCACTCATCCAAATCAACAAAAGAATGGCTTCAGCAAAAAAAGTTTAAAGTTTTGGAATGGCCCAGCCAGAGCCCAGTCCTGAATCCTATAGAAAATCTGTTGGGGGGGGCCCTGAAAAGGGCCGTACACAGGAGATGCCCTCGCAATTTGACAGATCTGGAATGTTTTTGCAAAAAAGAGTGGGAAAATATTCCCAAGTCAAGATGTGCCTAGCTAATAGACTCTTATCCAAACAGACTGAGTGCTGTAATAAAACAAAGGGTGCTTCAATTAAGTATTTGTTCAGGGATGTGCACACTTATGCAGTTAGGTTATTCTAAGTTTATATTTGTATTTTTGTTCTCTGAAATGTATTACTTTGGTTTTCAGTGGCATTGCATATACACTATATTGCCAAAAGTATTCGCTCATCTGCCTTTAGATGCATATGAACTTAAGTGACATCCCATTCTTAATCCATAGGGTTTAATATGATGTCGGCCCACCCTTTGCAGCTATAACAGCTTCAACTCTTCTGGGAAGGCTTTCCACAAGGTTTAGGAGTGTGTTTATGGGAATTTTTGACCATTCTTCCAGAAGCGCATTTGTGAGGTCAGACACTGATGTTGGATGAGAAGGCCTGGCTCGCAGTCTTCACTCTAATTCATCCCAAAGGTGCTCTATCGGGTTGAGGTCAGGTGTCTGTGCAGGCCAGTCAAGTTCTTCCACACCAAACTCGCTCATCCATGTCTTTATGGACCTTGCTTTGTGCACTGGTGTGCAGTCATGTTGGAACAGGAAGGGGCCATTCCCAAACTGTTCCCACAAAGTTGGGAGCATGGAATTGTCCAAAATCTCTTGGTATGCTGAAGCATTCAGAGTTCCTTTCACTGGAACTAAGGGGCCAAGCCCAGCTCCTGAAAAACAACCCCACACCATAATTCCCCCTCCACCAAACTTCACAGTTGGCACAATGCAGTCAGACAAGTACCGTTCTCCTGGCAACCGCCAAACCCAGACTCGTCCATCAGATTGCCAGATGGAGAAGCGTGATTCGTCACTCCAGAGAATGCGTCTCCACTGCTCTAGAGTCCAGTGGCGGCGTGCTTTACACCACTGCATCTGACGCTTTGCATTGCACTTGGTGATGTATGGCTTGGATGCAGCTGCTCGGCCATGGAAACCCATTCCATGAAGCTCTCTACGCACTGTTCTTGAGCTAATCTGAAGGCCACATGAACTTTGGAGGTCTGTAGCGATTGAGTCTGCAGAAAGTTGGAGACCTCTGCGCACTATGTGCCTCAGCATCCGCTGACCCCGCTCTGTCATTTTACGTGGCCTACCACTTCGTGGCCGAGTTGCTGTCATTCCCAATCGCTTCCACTTTGTTATAATACCACTGACAGTTGACTGTGGAATATTTAGTAGCAAGGAAATTTCACGACTGGACTTGTTGCACAGGTGGCATCCTATCACAGTACCACGCTGGAATTCACTGAGCTCCTGAGAGCGGCCCATTCTTTCACAAATGTTTGTAGAAGCAGTCTGCATGCCTAGGTGCTTCATTTTATACACCTGTGGCCATGGAAGTGATTGGAACACCTGAATTCAATTATTTGGATGGGTGAGCGAATACTTTTGGCAATATAGTGTATATATCAGCGAAAAAGAAACATCCCTTTTTCAGGACTGTATTTTAAAGATAATTTTGTAAAAATCAAATTAACTTTACAGATCTTTATTGTAAAGGGTTTAAACAATGTTTTCCATGCTTGTTCAATGAACCATAAACAATTAATGAACAAGCACCTGTGGAACGGTCGTTAAGACACTAACAGCTTACAGACGGTAGGCAATTAAGGTCACAGTTATAAAAACTTAGGACACTAAAGAGACCTTTCTACTGTCTCTGAAAAACACCAAAAGAAAGATGCCCAGGGTCCCTGCTCATCTGCGTGAATGTGCCTTATGCATGCTGCATGGAGGCATGAGGACTGCAGATGTGGCCAGGGCAATAAATTGCAATATCCGTACTGTGAGACGCCTAAGACAGTGCTACAGGGAGACAGGAAGGACAGCTGATTGTCCTCGCAGTGGCAGACCACGTGTAACAACAGCTGCACAGGATCGGTACATCCGAATATCATACCTGCGGGACAGGTACAGGATGGCAACAACAATTGCCCGAGTTAACCAGGAAAACACAATCCCTCCATCAGTGCTCAGAATGTCCGCAATAGGCTGAGAGAGGCTGGACTGAGGGCTTGTAGGCCTGTTGTAAGGCAGGTCCTTACCAGACATCATCGGCAACAACCTCACATGTGGGCACAAACCCACCTTCGCTGGACCAGACAGGACTGGCAAAAAGTGCTCTTCACTGATGAGTCAAGTTTTTGTCTCACCAGGGGTGATGGTCGGACTCGCGTTTATCGTCGAAGGAATGAGCGTTACACTGAGGCCTGTACTCTGGACTGGGATCAGTTTGGAGGTGGAGGGTCCGTCATGGTCTGGGGTGGTGTGTCACAGCATCATCGGACTGAGCTTGTTGTCATTGCAGGCAATCTCAACGCTGTGCGTTACAAGGAAGACATCCTCCTCCCTCATGTGGTACCCTTCCTGCAGGCTCATCCTGACATGACCCTCCAGCATGACAATGCCACCAGCCATACTGCTCGTTCTGTGCATGATTTCCTGCTGGACAGGAATGTCAGTGTTCTGCCATGTCCAGCGAAGAGCCCGGATCTCAATCCCAATGAGCACATCAGGGACCTGTTGGATTGGAGAGTGAGGGCTAGGGCCAACATCTCACAGCAAGAGCTGGCAAATCTGGTGCAGTTCATGAGGAGGAGATGCACTGCAGTACTTAATGCAGCTGGTGGCCACACCAGATACTGACTGTTACTTTTGTTCAGGGACACATTATTCCATTTCTGTTAGTCACATGTCTGTGAAATTGTTCAGTTTATGTCTTTGTTGTTGAATCTTTTTATGTTCATACAAATATTTACACATGTTAAGTTTGCTGAAATTAAAAGCAGTTGAAAGTTAGAGGACATTTCTTTTTTTGCTGAGTTTATATATATATATATATATATATATAAAATACATACATACACTGCCGTTCAAAAGTTTGGGTTCACTTGACTGAAATGTTTCTCATGATCTTAAAAAGTCTATACAAAGGGTGGCTACTTTGAAGATGCTAAAATATAACGCTAACATTTATTTTACAATTCCCATAGTTCCATTTCTGTTCTTCCATAGTTTTAATGACTACTATTATCCTTTAACGTGAAAAATAATAATAATAAAGAATGTGTGTATGTGTGTGTGTATGTGTGTGAGTGTGTGTGTGTGTGTGTGTATATATAAGCAATATCACGAGCAAAAGTGTGATATGGCCCTACATCAGCACTGCTGTGATTCTGCCATAGGTAATCACAGCAGTGCTGATTTAGGGCCATATCCACTTTTGCTCGTGTGATATTGCTTATATACAACAGTTCAATGAACAAGTAAATGTAAAAAAAACAATTAGGAAAAACTGAGTACAGTCATAAAAACGCATTTGTGCATGGAACTACTTTCTTACGCGACGGATCAGAATCTGCCGTTGCTGGTTCAAAACTAATGATGCGTCCAAGCATTTGTTATTCAAAAATGTCACTTCAGAAATAGTATCACGGCTTGTGCTGTTTCTAACAAGTTATTGGATAAACAAGGATGGATATGTGTGTGTGTGTGAGAGAGAGAGAGAGACAGACAGACAGACAGACAGACATACATACATACATGGAGCGTGTGCGATCACTTGTTGCCACTCCCAAGCAGAGATGCTGTCAGCTTTTTGAAGATCAGCTTTCTCAGTGGTAAAATAGCCGCTCAAGTGGGATATTCCTCTCTATTTCGCAGTAGCCGGTGCGCAAGAGTCATTCACTATATAAACCGCAATCTCCTCCGCAATTTTGAACAATATTTTCTCTCCAATGTGGAAACTCCGGTAAGAGGTAAGCGCCTTGAGTTCTGTAATCAATCAGTCTGTTGTGTCTCTCAGCTGTGATGAGCCGTAATGCTGAAGTTGTTCGTTTAAAGCTATTTCCTAGCTTTAGTAGTGTAGCAGCAATCACGGAGCGCTGTTGTATGTAAACACTGACTGACGCAAATTCACTTCACTTCACCGACTGGCTCATATTACATACAAAAATAATCTTTTGCCACCACCTGCTGGCTAACATATGTAATGTAAAAAGAGACACATAGCCTACAGTAGATCTTAACACATCTGCACTGCTCTTACACTTTAGTTTAGAATGGCACGAACACAAGCGGAGTGATACACACACAGTGAAGCGTCCGAGTGCTGATGGTGTCAGACCATCAGTGCTTATGGAACGTCTCTCGTCCAATCAGATTCGAGGACCGGAACTAACTATTGTATATTATATTATTATTATATTATGCAATAGTAAAATATTTCTGCCTTAAATTCTTCACTTTCACACATTATTTTAAGGCTCTCTGATTAACTCACAAGCCCTTATTTCTCGTGAAGGAAGACTTTTTTGAGATTCTGTTTCTTGCATTTTATCTCCACAGAAATAGAGCAGGGTATCTCCTCTGTCTCACTGCGTGTTATTAACACTGCGTGAATAAACCCACAATGACCACAGACTTTTGCCATTACATGGCCGTTAAGTGAAACTAGAGCGCTTTGCGTTCACAAAATTAATACATTTATACCTTATCACGGGAGTTTGGCGCAAGCCTCTGTAGACGGCGTGCACATCAGAGCGCTCGAGAAGTGGTTCATCTTCACACGCTCTCAAGAGAGCTGCTCTTGTGACATCTGCGGTGTGGTTCCCTGAGATGCTCGGAGTTCAACAGAATGAGACACAAGTGCTTTTTCCTGCACGCTCATGCGACAGCAAGCAGGGAAAGACGAGGCTGAATCCAGCCTCTTAATCAACTGCTTTTTATTCAGTAAAAGGGCCTCGGTGCTTTGACACTACACAACCTCTATCACTGGCTAGTGAAATGTTAATATTTACTTGCCAGTGGCTAATAACAGACGTTTTGTGGTCGCGTAGTGCAAAATGTAAAAAAAACTGTGTATGACAGATGGCATAATTGTTGGTGCATGACACATTGTTTTAGGTGTTTTGCTCATCAGTGTTGGTTAGAATGTCAGGCTCTCTCGCTGTTTGAGATGTTTGGCTTCCTCCATAGCGCTTTAATATAAAAAAACTCAGAACTCCGTAGAATATAAAACGGGTCACGCAAGTTTTGAACTTTGTGCCGCAATAGAGAGAAACCAGATTGAGTAGCGTGATCCTGCTTTAAGCTCTCCTGTCAGTGGAGCACAAACAGTGAAGCTTGGACTTGCGTGCACTTTCATGCTACAGAAATAACACAGGTGACAGTCACGTAAAACACAGCTTCCTGTGTCAGATGAGAAGCATATTTAATTACAATGCGAGATGAATGTCATTGAATTTGCTTCGGCGGCCTGAATTTTTGCTCGGGTGGCTGCCGAAAAATTGTCAGTAGCCTACCTGGAAAACCCTGTTTCTTCAGTTCTCTCAGTCTCAACTGAAGCTGCTCTGTCTTCCTTTCTCTGACTGAATGTGTACTTATGAATAGACTGAGGTACCGCGATACAGACGATAATCCAAAATGTATACCGGTTGCCAAATTTCTACCGGTTTATCATGTATACCGGTAGATTGCCCACCCCAAACCGCTGGTATGCACAGTGACTAAAGCTAATTCTCATAAGTTTGAAGAAATAAACTATTTGGTCCCATACATATAAACTTGATGAGGATGGATATTATATCAATTCTGTTATGATTAAAAGCTTGGCTCAGTCAACTCGCTTTAATCTCATGAATCTAGTGTACTTCATGCAGCCCTATACCCATGATGTCATGAACACATCTCTTTGATACACATGCAAAGTGACAGACAGTCAGAGCTTTGACAGGTAGCTGAGCCTCCAATGTCATAACAAACCCAGCTAAAACGTCTCAGAGAGAAAGCCTGAGAGTGAAGGATCGGAGGCAGGGTTTTTCCTGGGTCAAAAATGGTCTTCGGCGGTAACTGACATATACAGTCCAAAAAAACGTTCAGCAACTAGAGATAGATTAACAGTACTGTGTGAAAAGATGAGTTTTAAGCTGAGACCTGAAGATGGAGATGTTGCGGAGTCTCAATGGGAATGAATTCCACATTTTTGGTGCAATTGCACTGATGGATCTGCCACTAAAAGTCGAGAGATGAAATCTGGGGATAGAGAGCAGTCTGGATTTAGATGAACGAAGACAACGGGCAGGTGTGTATTGATTGACGTATCAGATCACGTAAATAGAGAGGTGCAAGATCATGAAGAGCTTAGAAAGTTAAGAGAAGAATTTTGAACAGAATTCGTCATGAGACGGTGAAGACTGAACAAAATGGGATTGATATGTGCAGATCGCTTGGTGTTTGTGAGGACCCTAGCTGCAGAGTTTTAGATATATTGTAATCTGGCAATGCTTTAACCGGGTAGGCCGTTACAGTAGTCAAGACGTGATGTTATGAAGGCATGAACTAGTGTTTTTAAATATTTAAATATTTAATATTCAAAGTTGGTTTATTACATTATTGCATTGAATTAATATTTACTATAATTACTTAATTGCATTTCATGTTTACATTGGATATGCTATTTTTCTCCATCTAGGCTAAGTATATGAAACCTTTTGAATTCAACAGAATTTTTTTACTTTTAAGGTGCTGGGTGAAATTAAAGTACACCTTAATTAAATTTGGTTTATTACACCTACATTTGATTGCATTTTTTAGAAAGACATTGACCTAACCACAGAAATGAGAAGCTATCCATGGTCTTACCTATGCTCTCAGTTGAGCAGAGAAACTTAATTAGAATTTTTACCTTAAATATTTTCAAAATTCGAATAATATTCTAATTTTAAAGTCAGCTGATTCTTAAACTGATGTTGTTTCCTTAGTCCACAAGAGGGTGCAGTAAATACATAAACCATACAGCACCATTATATTATTGCAAATAACATTCCTGGCTATTAAAAAAAGAGCATTTCATTTTCAACTAATGTGCATAAAATAAATAAATTTTTTGTCGGTCCATATTCTCAAATGTTAAGTCAAAAGTAAAACATGGGGGAGGAAGGCTTCAGTAGGCAGTCCACATGGTGTTACGCTTGCACTGACGCCAGTTTACTACCCCAGACACAAGCTATAATAACAGCGAAATACCACATTGTTTTTTATTCAGTACAGTTGTATGTAAGGTAGCAATATTCCCAGATAGCAGAGGTATTCGGCTGAACTTGGTGGTGAAGCGGCTCAGACTATGAGTCTAAGCCAGGGGCTGTTCAAACAGACGAAACACAACAGACTGGAACCGAACGCGAGGATCTCGAGACAGACACACATTTCCAAGTTGCTCCTTTCCTGACAAAGCGTTTAAAAAAAAAACTCATTGCTTAATCGAAGAACTGCTTATAAGAGAGCAAGACGCAATGGCCAGGTACCTCCACCTACTGTAAGGGGCTGTTCACACCGAACGCTTTTGCAACTATCCATTTGTTTTTCTTTGCAAACGCGTGCTAGACGAACATTTTTGTTTCGCTTTGTTTTTATTTATTCGGTGTCTCGTGCAGGAACGCTGTTTGATGCTGTGTCTAATTAAAAAAATCTTTAAAAAGCATATTGAAACACCTGCTCTCTGTTAAACTGTATTTGTTGTGCTGTCTAGCCTTTTTTAGTGCAAGAATGTGATCGATCTGAAGACATCGTCAGTTCTTGACACACATCCAAAATTCGAAAAGCACAGTTTTAGCATTTAAATGTGCATATTTTTCTTAAATTCTACAAATATTCGAATTTTTTATTTTAATTTGACAGCCCTACTATGCTTATAGCATTGTACTATACGGGGGCAAGTACATAAATGGCTTTAAAGTCTGAACCTCCAAGACTCATCAACAAATTATAGACGAAGTTTTCCTCTTGTCTAATATATGTTCTGTTCGAGTGATATTTGAAATAAGGAAATAAGCTGGCCTTGTTTGCCTTCAGATATTCCTAAAGATTGCTTAATTAGAATAGATTCTAATGAAAGGAAAACAATATCTTTTATGGAGTCGGAAACGAACATTTTTCACTAGCACAGTTCCAACTCGGTAAAGTGTTCTATATGGGAACAGTCAGACTATTATAACTAGTCTTGCTGAATTTATTTATGAAAATATTTATTTACAGTGCAGGCATTTAGTTGTGTGTTTGTGGCAGGGTATCCTATATCCATTCCAGATTCTTCCAGCTTGTTTTGATTATCTTTTGCTGAGGAGAGTTTCACTTGTAATTGGAACCATGTTCCAGCTTGTTTTGATTATCTTTTGCTGAGGAGAGTTCCACTTGTTATTGGAACCATGTTTGATTGATGTGAGCTGACTCAGTGGGCTGCTCAGAATCCTAATGGAATCTTGGAAGGTGGGGTTGCCTTTCCAAAATGTTTATTTTAAAGGCAGCCATGGAGACAATATAATGACGCACACATTTCTTAGACCTTTTTTATTTTAGTTGAGAAAGTATTGGAATAATCCCTCAAGGAGAAGGGTTTGCAGATGAAAGAGCAGGAGGAACTCATTAGATCGAGATTTATTAGGGTAAAAAGCATAGTAAAGCAACTTCGTATTAAATTCTAGTGGGTTGAAGAAGCTGTAGACTCCCGTAGCAAGACTTTTGACTATCAGCATCCAGTTTGCATCTTACCATACGTGTCCACTGGCGCAGAATAAAATCCGCTCAATTACACTCAAAATGCTCGAGAGCTGCCGCTTTGGGGCGTGTTTGCAATATGTAACGCAAGTGTGTATTGTCTATTATTTTTCATTTATAATCCAGCAGAAACTTCAATATTTAAGGCATATTTTGAAGCACTTATTACAGACGTCCCAGCTACAGCTGTGGTTGGCTGCTGCCCAGTATTGTCTGCTTCTTATTTGCATAATGTTGAGCATTTCTCAACTTTTTTGACTCCCTCGGCCGTTCTCAACTCTTCGCTCTGCTGTCAATCCCACAGTCCACCTCCCGAGCTTGATGCAGGACTCCCATAGGAGTGAACTGAAAACGCCCTTTCAAAACGCAGCAGTGGACACGTACCGGTAGGCCTATTTTGGCCAAAAACTACCCACTTGGACAAGAAAGGTCTGAAGGACATAATGTGTCTGTTCATCTTGTTTTTTTGAGCCATTTGGGAGTGGGGAGGATTTATCTGAAATAGTTACCACTAGTGTTGTCATGGTAAAAAAAAAAAATCAGTAGTTGGTACTGATACCAGTGAAATTTCATGGTTTTCGAAAGCAATTATGATACCACAGAAAAAATTTGCTAATATGATAATGTGCTATTGAACACACACATTTAGCCTAATGTTAAATTTCAATGTAAATAATAAATTAAAAGATATGCATGTTTCCTTCAATTGTTTTTAACACTTGCTTGTTTTTAAGCAGGGCCCTACTAAAATAAGTTTTATTTTTTATTTATTTTTTTATTTTCCCAGAATTCCATGATTAAAAGTTTAATTTCATTATCAAAATGGTGTCTAATCAAACATTTTTCCTTAAACTTTTAAAAACTTTTACCAAGTAAAAAATAGAACAATTACTTGTCAACATACCATTGCATTTAACAAACTGCAGCATTTTGTGGTTTAAGAATCACACTAGGACATATCACGATTTTAATTTAATTAGGTGTGCATTTCAGTGTAAAAGGAGCAACAGAGCACACACAAAGTATGTGAGCATTTGAAAGCAGTCGTGTGTCAGTAAGACAGTGTGTGGGTACCGAATTAAGTCGGTACTCGGTACTGTAGAATCACTGGTATCTTTACATCTTTTGTATTGAGTACTGACTTGTTACCGAAGTACTGGTACTTTTGACAACACTAGTTATCACTATATGACCACCTGCACAGAAGAAGAAATGACTGGAAATTTATAGACTTTGTAATCAGAATTTTTGTCTGTCCAAAAAGTGCATTATTTCACAGACATAACTCAAAAACTATGTGGTATACACAATTTTGCACATAAAAAACTGAGCTTTGATACATCAGTAATAAGCCATAGCCAATAATAAATGATGTATTTCCCCCCCCAGAGCATTGTGTTATTAGGAGAGCCCTGCCAGAAGGATCCATTAGAGAGTAAACCTGGTGGATGCAGTCTGTGCAACATTAAATTCATGATTGAAAGACATGTCAAAATGAAGTGTGCTTAAAGTGGATTTCCATTTGTGCCTATGCAGATAACTCACTCTAGAAGGGGTGGCAAATTGATGTGTCTGTAATGAACCCTCTGCTTTATTTTCTCAATTGTGTGATTGTGGCAGTTACCTTTATGCTGATCTCACAGAGATGGTGATTAAATTATTCTTATTTCAATCACAGAATAGTTTAGTAGTATGTGTTGAATTAAAGCCCTGGCAGAAGAAAGTTTGGAGAGTTGATGCCAGCGTGAGTCTTTTTGAAGAATGCCTCTCCTTTTATGGGCAGAGCAGCAGTTGGTTTCTTTCATCTACTGGCACCAGGAGTCTTTTCTGTGAGGGCAAACTCTGAGACTGCGTACTGGAGAATAAATGTTTTCTTTGATGCACTGGTTGAAGTTTGTGTGTGTTCTGGGTGTATTAAATCAGTTCAGACCTTTAGATTACGGCACAGGGTCTCTGAAATGTTGGAAAATTATTGCTAAACTATAACATTAAATTTTTGCTTCAAAACCAATGAAAAGTCATCAAAAAGTGAGAATTGTATTACACTTATTAGTGATTTCTTATATCTGTTCTATCTAATGTGATCTCATAATTTGGCAACAGGTGGGGGCAGTAAATGTCTTTTTTTCCCCCAAATGTATCTTCCTCAAAAGTATTAAAAGAATTGTTAATGGAGCTTTCAGGAATCTGAACCGAGGAGTCAGAACAAGAATTGTTAAATTTGTTACGATTTCCTAATAAGCAAGATAATTAACAATTAGCTGGTCATAATTGCAAAATTAAACTTCTTCAAAGTAGGGCTGGAAAATATAGTGAAAATTAATTAATCGTGATGTGTTCGCAATGATCTTGCTCAAAGACAGTTTAGCCCGAGACAAAGCACATGTATTAAAATTAATTGGAGAAATTGGGATGCCCAGTGGTATGCAGATGTAGAAAATGAAGTCTTGCCTTACAGGTAAAAGAGCCAATAACCTTCTAGATAGAGACATCGCCTGTGAATCAACCCAGAAAATCGCAAGCATGTTAAAAATAGCATGTTAAAGAAAAAAGTCATCTGAGCTGAAGAAGCACAATTTATGATACCATTGTTGTCAAATTTTACTGCTGATTTGAAATTGTATTTGATTCGTAATTTTGACCAATCGTTCTGGAGATTTCTGTCTCTCCCCATTAAAGCAGCTAGGAGCTGTACTTTCATCAGCTGTAAAAGCTGTTGCTTGTATCCATAGAAAATAGCTGCCCGGGAGTGTTCCAGAGTTGGCTGCAGAGTAAACTGACTTGCCTTGAAAGGGACTTGGTCTCGCTGAACATATAAGCTGTGTCTGAAATCGTGCACTGTTAAAGTATGTACTGTATTTGATGGACACACTTCTGCCGGTAAAACAGTTCTTTAGGTGTGCATGCCAGTAGTATCAGGGCTCCAGACTAAAAAAATGACTAAGGAGCCATTGGCTCCTAAACTAAAACATTTTAGTTGCCACATCACAGAATTGCTCGATTTAGATTGTTCAAAAACAAGATATAAAGCCAAAGAAAAGACAGCTGATAGCTCATTAATTGGGTGTTTAATATATACTGTATAGTTGATTGCACCAATTTGCATTCCCCTTTTGTCTCATAAGTTTTCACACCCCTTTCAGAATTTATACAAATATAAGAGATAAAAGATATATATTTTTTTATTTAGTACTGCCCTTCAGAATCAACATAACAGGTATTTACATAAAGTATAATATGCATATAGTAGTGTGTTGTCGCCTTGAGCATCAGTAAATGTTTGCACCTTGTGTTATAGTTGTGGATGTGTCCCTCAATGGTCCTAAGTATCAAAATCTGGACCTCAAATCACAAATAAATAAATTATGCGCATGGAACGCTCTTGGACTTTCCAGCACAACAATGACCCTAAGCACAAGGCCAAGTTGACCCTCCAGTGGTTACAGCAGAAAAAGGTGAAGTTTCTGGAGTGGCCATCACAGTCTCTTGACCTTAATATCATCGAGCCACTCTGGGGGGATCTCAAACGTATGGTTCATGCAAGACGACCAAAGACTTTGCATGACCTGGAGGCATTTTGCCAAGACGAATGGGCAGCTATACCACCTGCAAGAACAGGGGTCATTTCATTTTTTTCTTTGTTGCCATGTTTTGTTTTATGATTGTGCCATTCTGTTATAACCTACAGTTGAATATGAATGCCATAAGAAATTAAATAAATGTGTTTTGCCTGCTCACTCATGTTTTCTTTAAAAATGGTACATATATTACCAATTCTCCAAGGGTATGCAAACTTTTGAGCACAACTGTATGTGTGTGTGTGTGTGTGTGTGTGTGTGTGTGTATATATAACATGTATTATTGCAATAATAATTTCTCAATAACATGAAAAATTACTATTACAATTTGAAAAAACTTTTCAGAACTGTTCATAACTTCTGGCCTTGCCGCAGTAAAGGCTTCTTTCTGGCAACTCGACCATACAGCTCATTTTTGTTCAAGTAGATCTTAGTCTTTCTTTACTGTGACTAGATGGCAAGACTACAAGAGTGCAAATTGAATGAAATCCCAGATGCAGTTTATTGTGCTACTCCAATCCCAATCAATAATAACCAGGGGGGAAAAAAGATTTGATACATAACACAGGATTTTAATTATAAAGAAGCCCGAAATACACATGGGACTAATACAACTGCGGTCCTAGTTGTGAATTCACTGATGGCTGATTCGCTGAGAAAGTGACTCTAATTCAAACTGCTAACCAAACGACTCCAGTTGATCAGTTAATGTCTTTTGAAGCAAATCCGTAGGTTGGTGTAAGAAACAAATCGATTATTAAAACTTTACTAAAATCACTTCCTGCCAGCAGTCGACGCAGGACGCATCGGTAACATAAGCGTTATGGCGCGTTCACTCGAAGTCTGAAACGTGTGCTTTGTATACAACAGAGGAACGAACATCACGCAAGAGCTAGTTCATTTCAAACAGAAATACAGCACTGGGTGGAATCAATTATTTTAAGTTAAAAACATTTTAATTATCGATTTGTTTCTTACACCAACCTATCGATTTGTGGATTACTTTTATGCTGCCTAAATATGCTTTTTAGACCGTCAAATAGAAAGCAGCCTGATGGCACCCGTTTACTTCCATTATAAGGACCAACAGAGCTTCAACATTTTTCTAAAAAAATGTAGGCTGTGTTAACAGAATAGCCAAAATGTTTGAAAAAATGTGCATGAGAAAAAAGTTTCGTTTCAGTAACAATGCGCACATGCAGTGTACAAATCATGCAATTTTGAAATGATTGAAACATGCCGTTTTTTAAATTGAATTGTTTAAATTATAACATAAAAGGATGACAGGGTCATTTTATAAGGTTAGAATACATTTATTTTTGCCCATGTAAAGGTAAAAAAATGCCCCTGGAAATCAAATATTGCCCCTAATGAAAAGTTGATTTCTGACCCTGGTTCCTATAGAGTAATTGAGAAAAGTAGCCCCCCGTGAGATTGAGGCGAGTCTATTGTAAAATTTGAGTTTTAGGGGCTGTTTACACGACAATGTTTTTGACTAAAAACGGAAAACATTTTATGCGTTTTGGCTGGTCGTTTACACGACAACGCCGTTTTGGGGCCTGAAAACGCAAACTTTTGAAAACGGGTTTCAAAGTGCACGTTTTTGAAAACGATGCCATTATCATCTCCGTGTAAACATATAAAAACGCGAATTTGTGAAAACGATGACGTGATGCGCACGCGTATTACGTGTTATATAAAGAATGATGGATTGATAGGCATCGATTTGAGATGTATAATTATCAATATGAATACTGGTGTCTGTGCAAATAACAATAATCAACAATTTATTCATTTGGAGAGTGTTTTGTATGGAGTGTGAACATTGTACAGTAGGCAGAACCTGCAATTTGAAAATCTTGAAATTAATGTATGGATTCAGATGGGAAAAACGTATTTGCATTTTAAATGTTATTTATTTACTTAATTGTATTTGATGTACCTTTACCCTGCAATTCATTCACCCACTGCTTATGTATATAGCCTACAGACAGAGATGTGATGCCATGTACAGTATTCATTGATATGCTTAGAATATGAAAACATGAGGCAGTGAAAATGCATGTTAGATCCAGTGTACACAAGACCTCTTTCTCCATCAGAAGATATCCATATATCAGAGTTCTGTCTGATATCCAAAACCAGTCAACATCAACAGCTTATGTTATCTTACTCTCTTACCAGCCCAAGAGTCAGCAGGGGGAATACAGAAGAAGGCAGGAGACGAAGTGGTGGTAAAAATGAGCAGAGTTTTTTTAATAATCTTGAGAGTTCAGTCTATAGGCATGCGCGCGAGTACTTCAAAACAACGCGCAAGACATTCAAAACTACAATGGCGGACTACAGGACTGTGTTTGTGCTGCTCAAGATTTTGAGTGTATTGACGCATCTCCAGCAAAGTGTAGATTTACTGCATCACTACTACGACCAGCGATCGCCATCTTCATTGTTTGTATTCACCGCTCTGTGGAAGAATGCTTATGTGCGCAGGCGCATAGTGTTTCTTTACAAAGTGACATCGGCAACTACTGGCCTGGCATGCAAAATACAGCGTTTTTAGTCGTTTTCGCGGATCCGTGTGAACGGAGATCGTTTTTTACAGCGTTGTCATCTGTAGGCAAAACTTTTCCGTTTTTAGTACATCGTTGTCGTGTAAACGTACCCCTAGTGTTACGAGTTTTATCCCCCCCAAAGTGCGTAAATCCCCCCCATATGAGCCATGTAATGGGGAAATTCCCCCTCATTTTCAGAAATGAATCTCAGGCCCTGGACAGCCATACACATCTGAGATGGCATCAGGGTAAGTGAATAATGAGATAAATTTCATTTTTGGGTGAACTATTCCTTTGTCATATCTGAAATCTCATCTCTTTACACTGTCTTTTGAGTCTATCAAATGAAATGTAGGACACAGTTTGGAGTGTTTTTGTATTAGATTACTGGTGTTTGTGTATGTGGTAATTTTGAAATGTTATGTACAGATTTTATTACTGTGAAGGACTTTGGTCAACTCTGTTGTTTTAAATGCTATATACATAAAGTTGAGTTGAGATTAAAGTGCAAATCCTGTGATTTAAATATATAAATATATAGTCTACATGTAAATAGGAGTTTCCAGTGTATGAGTGGTCAGATTTATACAGTAATTTATAGTGCTCGGTACTACCGGTACTGCATAAAAACTGGTATCGTTACATCTGTTTTATTTTAGTATCGACTTGGTACTGAAGTACCAGTATTTTTGACAACACTAATTGGCATACTGTTTTGACATGCAATAAAATATGGAAGTATGGATATTCAGACGCAGCGATAAACTTAAGAAACATCATGAATATCACTACAATGTTGATGCAGATTTTGCATACAAGACCTTTCCACTTTGTGTTAGGGTTTATTTTGCGGTAATGACCTGGCTGACTGTACATTTACCCTTACATATATGCTGTGTGTTCATTTATTAGAAGACAAAATGATTTCTTTGAAATGTTTTGCAGCAGTGCTGCCTCATTTTGATGCTTATGTGTTTATGTAGGCCTATTTATTTCCCTCTGAGCTGATTATGATTCACACTAGATTTTTTTCCAAACAGTAATAATATACTAGCTTAAATTATCATAATGTTTCAATATGCAAGAGTGTGTCAGACATTTTTCAGTTCTTCCTCATCTCTACTGCATCATCAATGGCAGTGAGACATTAAGAGCATCAATCAGAGACATGTTGCTGTTTGAAAATGGACAGCAGGGCACATCTTTCACATTTCAATGTGCAGTATTTCACATCTGAGAGCGATAACAGCGCGGGAAATGGAGGAGGTGTGTCAAGTCTCCAGTACTTTGCTAAGCAGCCATATTTTTTTTTTTTTTCTTGTCCTCCTCCACCCTCTGTCTCTCACCCCTCTCTCTTGATTTAGTGAGATATAAACAAAGTCTTTCTAGCAAGTCAGTCCACTGTCAGCCATTTTTGGAATGACAGTGCAAATGAAAAAATAAAATAACAAATAAAAAATACTGGAAAAAAAGGATTTTCATGGCTTTCGGTTTCATTTAGCGATTCTCTAACAAACATTCTCTAACGAACATTCCTGCGCCTATGCGGACGGAAGACCATATTAAAATAATCTGTCAGTGTTTCCTGCATTGATGTTCAGAGGCACGGCAGCAGCATACAGTGTGAAACATACTGTAGATATGCGCAACCTGATTCCTGAACAAATGACTCATAAGAGTCAGTTCTTTTGAATCTACAGTGCGAAATTTATAGCATGACCAGGGTAGCCAGATTCCCAGAGGAATGACTGATGTAAGCCGGTTCTTTTGACTCCACAAAGCATGCAACACTACCTCATATTAATCGATTAATCACGACCTTCATTTGAACGATCTCAATATAGATTCTTAAATCCCAAGATTGATCTTTCACTCAATACACAACCAAAATCACTCGCATTTGCAACCAAATTTCGTGCAATGTGACTAAAGTGAATATATTTGACAACTGGCTGGTAAATGTTTACATTTTACTCACCTGTAATTGTGTAGATCCTTTCACTGCGCGAGTTGTTCTGTGTAATGTGTATCCAAAACGAGATCCACGCAACCCATTTGTCATTGAATACTGTCTCTTTTAATACTCTGTTCTTTACAGTCAGTTGTTAATCAAAAACAGCTACAAAAAAAACAAAAACATTTAAATCAAATCATGCATCGCACAGATAAGGTAAAGCCGTTCGAGTCCTCTCTCATTATCATTTAAAAGCGCTGTTTTTTGTTAAAGAGACCGTAGTGGTTTTAGCATGTGTTCAATGCAATTTAACAATAAATATGTAACAAAAATAATATATGACACATAATATCTTGTTTATTGATTGAATACATTTATTTGTTATATATTGAATCAAAATTGAAATCAGATCGAATCTAGAGCTTGTGAGTTGGAATCAAATTGAAACGGAAGATCTGTATCAATACCCAGCCCTACAAGCTCCTGAATGAATGAGTCTTATCAGAGTTCAATTTCCTCGGCATATGTAGTCGTTGCTGTGACTTTTTAATAATGACCTCAGTGTTCCGTTCAAACTTTAATGCTTAATCACAAATTGTCCCCAAGTACTTGTATTCATCCACCGTGTCAACCTCTACCCCATTGATGTGAGCTGGTTCTGGCACAGGAGCTTTTTTCTAAAATCGACCACCGACTCCTTTGTCTTTAAGACATTCAATTCCAATTTCATACAGTCACACCATGTAATAAACTCCTGCAGAACAGGACCATGATTCTGCTCTGTGTCTGAACTTGAAAGCAGGGAAGAACAACTGTATCGTCTGCATATTTCATTAGATAATGGTCTGCATGTTGATTTTCATTGTTGGCAGTCATTTGTGTACAGAATAAACATAATTGGTGAGAGTACACATCCTTGGGGTGATCCTGTTGAAGTGTATCTGATAAAACTCTGTTTGCTCTGACCTTCTGCTTTCTTCCTGTTAAAAAAAATCCAAAAATCCTTCATTAAGATTAAACTCACTAATGAGTTTTTTTCCTAAAATAACAGGTTGCATTGTATTAAATGCTGATGAAAAATCTACAAAAAGAAGTCTAGCAAAGACCCCACCCTTATCCAAATGATGGTGAAGAGTATTTAGCAAAAACAATTTTGCATCATCCACGCCTCTTCTAGCACGATATGCAAACTGCTACGGATCCAGAGCAGCACTAGTTAATGACATAAAATGTTGAAGTCTTTCTGCTGTTGACATGTTGTTGGGCTCCATCCTATGATGTTTGTTATCCCGGTCTGTTCCACGCACGCACATTCTTCAAACACCCATCAGAACGCCGCTTATGTATTTATAAGACCACAATAATTAATCCCTTAATCAGCGTTCTTGTTTACATGACGTTTCAGAACGGCGCTTTCTGCTAACACCCTGGAAAAAAAAAAACATTTCTGAAGTGCATATAAACATGGTCAATGTGAAGTTAAGTATACTCATTTGAGTATTGTTGTAATTATTAAGATGGTAAAACTTTAAGGTAACATTGTACAATTAGGTTTCATTTAAATTAACATGAACTAACAATGAACAATACTACTACAGCATTTATTAATCTTAGTTGATGTTGATTTTAACAATTAAACTAAATACATTTAAAAAAAGTTGTTGGCTACTTGTTAAAATTAGTTGATGTACTATGATCTAACAATGAACAATTGTATTATTAATTAACATTAATGAAGATTAATAAAGGCTGTAAACATATATTGTTCATTATGACTAAAGTTGACAATTATTGTTAAACACAATGAATTTGTACAGAAGCAATGCTTTAAATAATGAGGATGAAACCTTTCAACGTTTACTCTCTGATAGTAACTACACGCAGTGCACCGCACGCTGTCAGCATGCTTTAACATTACAAAAACTAGCATCTTTTAATTCATCACTTTAATATCAACACAGCTAAAAATATTAAACTTACTAGTTTGTTGTTGGATGACTAGTGGAGCATCCTGTCTCATTTGTAGGATGTGTTTCTTTCTATGACTTCTGTCTGCATAATTTACAACCGTTGCCTTCGGTCAGTCATTTAAATGCTCCCTAACAGCTGATTTAAGTTGCTTTTTTTGGTGGATGTGAGTCTGGTAGATCGCATTCCTCTGTTATATTTTGTAGTTTGTGTGTTAAAGCCCCAGTTTCATGTGAATCGTAAGTTTATGTTCAGTCCGCGGCACCTGGCTAAGCATCATGCGGCCACCCTCCATAACCATAGCAACAACTCCAGTAACCACACGGGCACAAGAGTTTTCACATTTAGGCTTACAAAATCTTAGGAATAACTCTTTTAGGGGGCCTGGGTAGCTCAGCATGTAAAGACGCTGAATGCCACACCTGGAGTCACAAGTTCGAATCCAGGGCGTGCTGAATGACTCCAGTCAGGCTTCATAAGCAACCAAATGGCCCGGTTGCTAGGGTGGGCAGAGTCATGTTGGGTTAACCTCCTCGTGGTCACTATAATGTGGTTCTCGCTCTCGGTGGTGCACGTGGCGAGTTGTGCATGGATGCCGTGGAGAATAGCGTGAGCCTCCACACACGCTATGTCTCTGCGGTAACACACTCAACAAGCCACGTGATAAGATGCGTGGATTGACTTTCTCAGACGTGGAGGCAACTGAGTTTCGTCCTCCGCCTCCCAGATTGAGGCGAGTCACTACACCAGCACGAGGACCTAGAATGCATTGGGAATAGGGCATTCCAAATTGGGGAGAAAAGGGGAGGAGAAAAAAAAAGGAATAACTCTTTTATATTATATATTTATACTTTATGTATATTATTTTTGCCACGTCTAAATGAAGCATTTCAGGTTTAAATTTTTGCAGTTAAATTAACCGTGCCATTTTTAATCGCGGTTAATAGTGAATTCGTATAATCGCGGCATCCCTAGCATTAACTAATGTTAACGAATGGAACCTTATATGTAAAGTTTTATCCTTTAAAATAAGGTTACATTTAACATTAGTTAACAACATTAGTTAACATGAACTAACAATAAACAATACTTGTCTTTTACAGTATTTATTAATCTTGGTTAATATTAATTTCAACATTTACTAATGCAGTTTTAAATCAAAATATGTAGATGTTAATACACTATGAACTAATATGAACTAACAGTGAACAGTTGTTTTTTTTTATTAACTAACATTAACAAAGATGAATAAAAACTATATTTATATATATATATATATATATATTGTTCATTGTTATTTCATGATACCTAATGCATTAACTAATGTACAAATTTAAAATTATAAAAAGCTACCAAATGTTTATTTAAAAAATAGACCATGAAATGTCTTAATTTAAAAGTCCGTGCAAACTTTTCTATTAAAATAAGAATAATTTTGGTAATGTGCTGCTTAGGTTAGTAGGACCTAAACTTGCATTTTTTTTATTCCAAATATTTCATCCTCAAAAGTACTAAAAGAATTTGGAATGGAATCTTTATAGATACCAAAATTGTTAAACTGCCTATTCCTATCCCTAACAATCAGGCATTTTCTGCTGGCCCTTCTAAGACAAACTGTCAGCGTAGCACTGGTCTGAGTATGTATGTAGCTGTTTCATCAACTGTCCCAAAACTCTCACACTGGTCACTAGTTGTTGAGCCCTACATAACCATGTAGTCTTTTTTTTTCCATAAACCCTCACGAGTCCCTTCATGATCTTCCAGCATGGAGAGTTTTGTTGGTCAAAATGGTGCTGAGGATTTGCTTTCAACAGGAGAGTGTTGTGTGTTTGCATTTGTGGGTGTGACGTAAATATTCATAATCAGCATGGCCAGTCTGTCTGCCCATGCATAGCACAGATCACAAAGTTCACTGTGGTCCATGTT